>NC_086444.1:957866838-958177671 GCF_028390025.1 Pseudophryne corroboree | reverse complement strand
CCGTGCTTCCAGCACCTCCGTGCCTCAGTACCTCCGTGCTTCCAGCACCTCCGTGCCTCTGCACCTCCGTGCCTCAGTACCTCCGTGCTTCCAGCACCTCCGTGCCTCCGTGCCTCCGTACCTCCGTGCTTCCAGCACCTCCGTGCCTCAGTACCTCCGTGCTTCCAGCACCTCCGTGCCTCCGTGCCTCAGTACCTCCGTGCTTCCAGCACCTCCGTGCCTCAGTACCTCCGTGCTTCCAGCACCTCCGTGCCTCTGCACCTCCGTGCCTCCGTACCTCCGTGCTTCCAGCACCTCCGTGCCTCAGTACCTCCGTGCTTCCAGCACCTCCGTGCCTCAGTACCTCCGTGCTTCCAGCACCTCCGTGCCTCTGCACCTCCGTGCCTCAGCACCTCCGTGCTTTCAGCACCTCCGTGCCTCAGTACCTCCGTGCCTCTGCACCTCCGTGCCTCAGCACCTCCGTGCTTCCAGCACCTCCGTGCCTCCGTGCCTCAGTACCTCCGTGCTTCCAGCACCTCCGTGCCTCAGTACCTCCGTGCTTCCAGCACCTCAGTACCTCCGTGCTTCCAGCACCTCCGTGCCTCCGTGCCTCAGCACCTCCGTGCCTCAGCATCTCCGTGCTTCCAGCACCTCCGTGCCTCAGCATCTCCGTGCTTCCAGCACCTCCGTGCCTCAGCACCCCAGTGTCTCTACGCACCCCAGTGTCTCTACGCACCCCAGTGTCTCCACGCACCTCAGTGTCTCTACGCACCTCAGTGCCTCCAATCACCTCAGTGCCTCCACGCACCTCAGTGCCTCTATGCACCCCAGTGTCTCTACGCACCTCAGTGTCTCTAAGCACCTCAGTGTCTCCAAGCACCTCAGTGTCTCCAAGCACCTCAGTGTCCCCAAGCACCCCGTGCCCTTTAGCACAGTTGTACCTGTTATTCTTCACTGATTCATCAGCGCCTTTCCAGTTCTGTCTTTCAGGAGACCTTCAGCGCCCACACGTGCTTTCTGTCTGCCGACCTCATCCTGCATGAGAACCTGGATTCGGCCATCTCTGCCGCGGTTCCTCTTCCCAGTCACCGGAAGAGACCCCGAGTCCACAACACTTCCAAACCAGGTCAGTGGTGGTATTCGTGTAGTCCTCCAGTCGCCCGCGCAGACTTCGCTAGCACCGGGTTCACAAAACCTTAGTCATGACATAGTGTGATAGAAACTGCCATGTTTATAATTCTGTGTGATAAGAGTAGGACTGACCATATGGGGAAAACTTTGGCGCAGTTTGGCAGCTTACCAAATGTGGCAATAATTGAAACTAACATTCCCTGATTATAAAGCCTGGCGATACAGGTTGGACTGCCTATTGCCTCCTATATAATAGCTCAGAGTGACTGTGTGTATTACGCTGGGCGTGGCAAGGAGCTCTCAATGGGTTAGCGGCAGGTCTATCACATCCAGTCCACAGCTGATTGGGCGAGAAACACCCTCCCACACAGGTTACATCCAATGGGAGGCTCTGCCCTTTGGCTGCTGTGTATTCCCAGAGCAGGAGTAACAATGGAGCTGATGGAGCTGCAGCTCCAGGTCCACACTCCAAAATAGGCCCACTACATCTGCAGCAACATACCCTCCAACAATTTACACATAAAAATCGGTACAAATTTGATAATTGGGCATGGCCATGGGTAAAGTGGTGTGGCCACGCCCCCTTTCCTATACTTTCAAAGGAAGTTTGGAGAGCCAAAAATCGGTACAGACCATAAAAAAGATACTGTACCTGCTAAAAAGGGTATGCCACTGCATCTGCAGCAAGTCTCTGCGCTGTAGATAGGGGGAAAAAAACGTTTGTCCTGCTGCCAGTTCGCCTTCCTCCCTCCAGCATCAACAGTCCCTACTCCCTAGCCGAGGCGCAGGTGGATCAAAAGCTGCTGCGGCCACCGTATGTATATATATGAAAGCGGCACAGCGGAAGGCTTTCATAGCCCTCCCTGCACCGCATACTCTCTGAGCCCTGGAGCCTCCTCTGCACGTGATGTCACAGGAGTGCCTCCCCACCACAGCCATGCCCAGATCCCCAGAGGCCAAGACTCCGCAACACAGCACCTAGGCTGCCAGCCCGGAAGCCCCGAGATGTCTAATGTAACAGATAGAGTGGGTGATATCTCGGAGGGTAATGTCTGGACGCTGAATCAATGTAAAAGGTGACAGTGCTGTGCAGTTCAGTGGGTGTGCAGTGTCACTGACACTGCACAGCACTCTCACCTTTTTCATTGATTCAGCGAGTTAGTCAGTTCTGCCAGCCAGTCACTATTGATAGTGGCGGTGTCCCATTACAGGGAAGTAGACGCACTAAATAAACTACAGCTCCCAGCAGCACTTAGCACCAAAGCATTCTGACACTAAGGGCTGCTGGAATCTGTAGTTCCCTGTAATGCGGTGCAATAGTGACTGGCTGCTTGGCTGCTGTGCAAGTCTCTGGGAGAGCCACTGCCAAAGGGTGCTGCTTCCAGGAGGAGAAGCATTACCCGCTCCTCCCCCACTTGCAGTACCTTCTGGCCCCATCCGCAGCACACCCACACACACCCCTCCACCACCCGTGGTGGCTCTGGACCCCCTCCCACACCTGCAGCACCCTTGCACCCACCCCTCCCCTCCCCCATCTGCGGCACCACCGCAACAGGTCATCCCCCACCCACAGCACCACCACACCAACTCCTCCCTCACCCGCAGCACCCTCGGGCCACCTACCCCATCCGTGTCTCCCCACCCACCCGCCACTCCTCCAACCACAGCACCTACTAGGTGATTCATCAGGCCCTGAATGCGCTGTTCACACCATTGCAAGGGGCTACAACCCCTTAACCATTGCACTCCCTTTGTCCGTGCAATATTTAACCACTCAAACAATCATGATTGGAGGTAATACTCCATATAATAAAAATATTCTACGCCATAATGGAGTGCAAGGGTTATGGGGGTGTAGCCCCTTTACGACAGTGTGAAGAGCACCCGTAGGGTATGATGAATCACCTAGTATATTATATATAGTGAGTGCAGAACTTCTGTGATTTTTTATTTAAGCAATGTGGTCACATACCACGTGCTCCCCAGATATAGTAGTGGTGAGTGCAGTGGATCAATGCCTATTGTTCATATAAATTATATGTGTGTGTGTGTGTGTGTGTGTGTGTGTGTGTCCATGATTAAAGTTTCCTTATTCAGAGCTCTCTGAAGCTCTAACAAATTGGTGGAATGCCAACAAATGTAGTAAGCATGGTATACTATTAAAGTCATGCAGAGAATGCTTCTTGAGAGAAAATGTTGCTCCAGATCTGGCAATAACTCAAAACATGTAATTTCCTGCTCCTTCATGTGGGCTGACCAATTTTTGGTTTTTGGAATTGAAGTTTGAGGTCATTTCAGGAAGAGTCTCCACTCAAGACCATTGGGTTAAATCTGCAATGGCACTCTTATTGTCAGAAACTGCAGAATCAAAAAAAATTGCCTAGTTCTTATCCAGGGCACTTCCTTTCTTGTTGCCCCATTCTATCACAGGCAGCTAGTGTACACTGCTTAATAACTTAGATACAGAGCTAAAGGTAATAGCCTGTGCATTATAAGGTATGTCGAGTTGCTGGTGAGTCTTCCAAATATTTTAAAGGGGCAATCATTTAAAAGACAAAACCCTGTTTTAAACTTGCTCATAATCCCACTGTAATCAATAACCTGCCTCTTATAGGTTAGTTTGCAAGTACTTCATGATCCCCAAGATCTGGGCATTTTCTGCATAGTGTTAAAAATAGTGGTTTCAGCCTAGTGTTGGTTTGTGAAAAATAGGGGGAACTCTAGTTTTGCCATCAATGATGAAGATTTGATTGTTTTCTGTTATTGAATACAAAGAGGCAGCAATGTGGGGGGGGGTTTCTTTCCCTGTTGCAAGACGCATAGTGCCTAGCCCCACCGCTAGATATGTCACCAAGTTTCACCTCATTCCCTGGTTGGCCTGACATGTCACACATCAGATATGCCCATTGATGGTTCAAACCATCAATGTTTCCTTGTCTGTGATTTCATGCCATCCATGTAATACACCAATGGCATCATAGAAAGGTAAAAAAATCCCTGACCAATCCTACAGTATGTCACACCCACCTTTTAACTATCTTGTGTGGCAGGACCACACAATTCTTGTCCTGAACAAGCAAAGATCCCATGAATGTCAAAGGATTGCATATGAACATCAAATGAAAGTGTCATCCAAAGGAACAAAGCTGGGTACAAATGACATAAACGAGTATTATATAACAATATTTCTGCTAATATCAATGTCCAAGTGGTCTTTTTGAAATCAACAATTTTGTGCCATAGCTAAAAACATAGTACAGGTTGGGTTTCCGTTATCTAGAATTTTCCAAAAACTGGAAAATCCTGGACCTGTAGTGACATCATGACATGCTGCGATGTCATGATGTCACTACTACTGTGACCAATGTCTGGCAGTGGAGGAGTGGCTTTACAGCAATTTCTTTGCTGCATAGTGCATGCCAGCCCCCCGCTGACCTTGCCACAGACCCCCGCTGACCCTCCCAGCCTTCCCCCCCGCAATGACCGCCAGATCCCCCACCAACCACCCGCAATGACCGCTGGACCCCCTCCCCTTCCCCCGCTGACAGTTGGACCAGGTATTCTGTTATCCGGAAAAATCTTATATCCGGAATTCTCCTGGTCCTGAGCATTCCGGATATGAGATACTTGACTTGTATACAATTTAAAGGACTTAGGAAAGGAAGGAAAGGAGAGAACCAAAGAGAAAGAATAATGTATTACTTGGGTACAATTCACTTTGATGATATATAGTCATTACAGTAATTTGACAATCAACATGGCCAAAATTTTTATAGTGGAAATGTCCACAATCACAATGTCAGCATGTCAACAGATATAGGGTTAGGGTTATATGAGTCTGCATCTACGCTTAAGGTAGGGTTAGGGCTCAAACACTGTAAAAATGTTATGTCGAAATGATGACAGTAGACATGAACAATATCGACATTATGACCATATTGATATTGTGCATGTCCACGTTACATATCAACATAACGCCCATGTCGGCATTCTGGATGCCAAAATGTCATATCATACCCACTTTGATATGTAATAAAGTGATACCATACAAACATACATGTTAAATACTGTACTGTGTAAAAGTAAGCAATTCCAAATGATTGTAAAACAAAGAAGTAAGGCAATCAGTGATTCCAGTGTTGTATGACAGCAAGCAATGTAGTAAGATATTCACCTGACCTAATCTATACATGTGACACATCCACAATTCTAATCTAGTCATGACAAACTCACTTTAAAATGTCTTTTCCAGCAGTCCAGTGACAATAAATAAAATTCTTAGATACAGAGACGAAAACAATTTGAAGGTTCTAATGATACAGATTGCCACTGTAATTTCTAAAGTAAATGCTATGATTCGGCTTTGACAGATAGTTAAAGGAAATGCTTTATAAAAAGATTAAATTTAAAAAAAGCTCAAAATCTATATGGATTAATTACATTTATTTTAAGATATTCATCTAAAGATAACAAATAATCCCATACCCCATATCTCTAGAATATAATTAGTGTTTAATGTTTTCCCATTTCTTAATAAAATATAAATACCTCTATTTAGACATCAATCAAACTAATAACAGGACAATTAACAACATATCCATGTAGCCAGTGACAAATAAAATGATTCATGTAAGGAGGAAAGTGCTTATGAGAAAGACTCAGCTGTCTATAAATAAAGAGCATTTGTTTTTGTGGAATGATCTGACTGCTATTTTGTTTGAGTAGGAAAAATGCACACAAGTGGAAAATAATGTATTTGACCCTGTGAGTTTGAACATACCGTATTTATAGAAGGCTTCAAACCCCAAAAGTGCAGCTACAAATTAGTGTTCAGAGCTACTTTTGTAGTTACAGTATAGGATAATTAAACTCCAAAATCAAAATGCTCATGAATGAAGAAATAATGTTTTTTCAATGGCAGTTTCAGGATCGGTGACACCCAGTGCGGCCATTAGACCCCCACGTTCGCAGCCATAAAAGAGGACTGACTTAGCAGGCAAGGAGTATGGAAGTCCCCCATTTGGGTCACTATGGGGGCGTGCCCAGCATAGCCGGAGATGTTGGACTGGCCCCGGAAATTGTGGCTGCACTGCTGGCTCCTTCTTGGTGACAGCAGGCGGGTGCTGCAGGATAATGTCACATTGCAGCACCTGGCTCCTGTCACTGAAGGGAAGCCGGCATATTGGAGTCACCTTCTGGAAAGGTGACACTTGGGCGCTGCTGGCACCCCCTGCACCATCTCCTGTGATGGCTCTGGGTTTTTTTATTGTATGGTTTTTTGTTCTATTTGGAAGAAAATAAGATTTGTTTTCAATTTTAAAGGTGCACAATGAGAGTTGTGGGGGCTGTATTTTTTTTATTTTCTTTTTTGCCATAATGACCATCAATCTTAGAGATGTCTGTTCATTATAATGGGACTGCTTGAGTAAGACTCCAGAAATCCTAATCTCATTTTCATTCTTGTCTTAGCCATCAAAGCTCAATGGTTCAACGAGATCCCAAGAGGGTTTATTAACTAAATGGCAGTTTTACTATGGGATTTTAAACCGCTATATTTTCTTAAGGCAATACATGTCAAGCTTTTCTATAGCTTTGAGAACCATTTGATATAATCTTGAACAGTATATCCACCACTAAGGATGTGCAAGACCTGTACTGGGACTAAAACCTGTACTTCTACTAAAATTAATATTGAGTCACAACTTATTAAGAGTAAGCAACTTCATATTATTATTATTATTATTATTATTATTATTGGGCTATAGCCTAAGTTTAGTTGGGCCTTGGGCCTATGCTATCATTTTGCACCCAGGATCATCCTTCCCAGTGACTCTTTCATGTTTCTTAGGCTCCTGCCTGTACAATATACAGTATACTTGCCTGTTCTACTTGTGTGCCACATGGATCAACCACTGCCTGTATTACCTGACTCTGCTATTTGTATGCTGACTGTGTACCCTGAATCTGATAATTGTATGTCAAATGCACCAACTGCTGACTGTATACCAAGGCTCTGATGATTGTATGCCGATGCACCAACTGCTGACTGTATTCCCAGACTCTACTAATTGTATGCCGAATGCACCAACTGCTGACTGTATTCCCAGACTCTACTAATTGTATGCCGAATGCATCAACTGCTGACTGTATTCCCAGACTCTACTAATTGTATGCCGAATGCACCAACTATTAGCTGTATTCCCAGACTCTGCTAATTGTATGCCGAATGCACCAACTAGTAGCTGTATTCCAAGACTCTGCTAATTGTATGCCAAATGCACCAACTGCTGACTGGATTCCCAGACTCTACTAATTGTATGCCAAATGCACCAACTGCTGACTCTATACCCAGACTCTGCTAATTGTATGCCGAATGCACCAACTGCTGACTGTATACCCAGAATCTGCTTATTGTATGCTGAATGCACTAACTGCTGACTGTATTCCAAGGCTCTGATGATTGTATTCCATCTGGACCTACAGCTGCCTTTGTACCCAGACTCTGCTTAAATTCTGCTGCATGAATTAACTATTGCCTGTGTTTTCTTGTTATACTCCTGCATGCTGCTGTGTGCTACACTATACTCTGCTGTATTGGCTGTGCTGTGTCCAGAGTCTCACAAGTGGATGTGCTCTATAGTGACTGTATATGGTGGCACACTGCACACTGCTGTGTGCTGAACTATACTCTGCTGTATTGGCTGTGCTATGTTCCGAGTCTCACAAGTGGCTGTGCTCTATAGTGACTGTGTATGGGGGCACCCTGCATGCTGCTGTGTGCTGCACTATACTCTGTTGTATTGGCTGTGCTGTGTTCACAGTCTCACAAGTGACTGTGCTCTATAGTGACTGTGCATGGGGGCACACTGCTGCACGCTGCTGTGTGCTGCACTGTACTCTGCTGTATTGGCTGTGCTGTGTCCAAAGTGTAAAGATTGGGGATTGTCAGTCCCAGGCCCCACAATCTCTGATGGCAGCCCTGGATGCAGTGGATCTGTAAAGAAATGCTGGGGGTGGGAGGAGGATAAGGTACACACACTGAGAGCAGCAGAAAGTTTGTCACATACTGAGCGGAGGAAGGACAGGGAATGGGCATACTGAGGGGAAATGTATGTATGTAATACTGTCTCGGAGGGGCAGAGGAGTTCACAAGTTGTGCAGATAAAGACTGTAACAGTGACTAGAATAATGTAGGTAGAGAATATTTGAGAAGCTATTGGTTTAGATGTGGATGGATGTAACATGATGAGTGGGGGTACATTAAAGGAGAGAGGAGGGAGTAGGATGATGTTTCAATCAGAGGCTCTTCTATGCCGAAGAGAGAGGGAGGCTGTCACAAGATTAGTGAGCAAGGGAGGGTGTTATATGTTGAAGAGAAGACAGGAAGACTGTCATAAGCTGAGGTGAGGGAGTGAAAGATAATTTCTCCACCTAAGATGTGGAAGTGAGAGGGCTTTCACATTCTTACTGAGGGGAGGAAGGAGGAGACTGATGCCAATTGAAAGAAAAGAGGGGAGGAGTTATCACATGCTGAGTAGATGGCAATGGGAGCAGCTAGCTGTTTCAGCCTGAGAGTTGGTAGGAGTAAGGCTGGTGCACACAGAGATAAGATAGTAGGGAAGCTGTTGTATGTTGAGAATAGGATGGGTCTTTGTAGCATGCAGACAGGATGGAGAGTAGGGCCCTGTCACATGCTAGAGTGAGTGAGGGGGCCTTTTCTATGCTAAGGAGTGGAGAGGAGGAGGGTGACACCTGCTGAGAGGAGGGAATGGAGAAGACTTTCGACAATGGGATGAGGATGTTGGAGAGGATATATTCTGAGTGTAGGAAGATTGCAGGCTATCCCACACTTAGGAGAGGGGAGGGAGCACTGTCACATATCTAGGAGATGGAGACAGAGGCTTTCAAATATTGTGAAAGGAGAATGTTGCATGCTGAGGGAAGAAATCATTTGGAATTCTGTTACATTCCATGCAGAAATAGACAGATGAGAACAATGATTCAAATTGATCTGCACAGCAGCTGGCTCCAAAGGTAGGGACAGTCAGCAGGAATTACAGACATTTTTGGCCTGGCCCTCTATGGCACAGAGCCAAGCCAGATAATTCAGTGGACAGTCAGATCTGTCTCCTAAAGTTCTGACTTTGCCACTTTCTGACGTGTCGGGACCACGTTCTCACTGTCTTTAGGGCATGCCAAAGTCAACCACTGCTCATTTGCTCACAGTTGGAAAGCTGTCAGCTTCTTTGGAGAGATGGTCAACCAATCTACATCTGATGTTTCTGCTTTTCTACATACTGTAAGTGGCAGACGTGAGGTGCCGGCAGCAGGCTTCTATAAGCACAATATGGCACCTGAGTCATTAGCTTATTTTTGCAATTGCACAGTGAGCAAAATCGTATCTGCGAATGAATTACGTACTGTACCACTCTGAATCAGGCAAGTCTCTGTAAAGGCCACCAAAACTATGACTTATACCAGAGAGATTTCGAAGCTATGAACATAGCAGTATTGTTATACTGTATATAAATACATTTCATTTGGGTTATTTTAGGTTTATTTAATTTCCAGCTTGCTTTTAATAATTGCAAAATATTTGGAATCATGTCTGCTTTTTCTTTTTCTTTTTTCTTTTTTCCTGGGACTTCATTTTACTTTATGTTGTATTTCTTACACTGCACACTGCAGCCTCCCTATTGAGAAGTGAGAAGTGCACAGTTCTTAATGTGATAATTGTATAGAAGAAAATTACCAAAAAACATATTTGAGAATTTAACTTTAATTGCAAGTGTGTCCTTGTACACATGTGGATATGAATTAAAACACAATTGTAAATGTAAAAGTATATTTTATTATATTTTATCATAACTGCTAATGGGTTCCAGAGATTCTAGTACATTTTATGTTACCTAGGAAACAAAGCGAAAGAACATGGCGATTTTATATGTTTCAAACAGATCAAGGTCCACAACTATTCAGAAATAACTGTAATCTGTGATAGAATTGCAAGTTAACTATTTCATACAAGATCATAGTATTTTTTATATGAAGATCTATTTTTGTAACATCATATAAGGAAAAAGAAAAAAGGTAACTACAATAATAATCAACAAATAAAAATACTAATATTAATAAATAAAAACAACCAATAATATATTGACAGAAATATTCAGAATTAAGGGAGTAATGAATGAATAAATAAATAAATAAATAAATAAATAAATATTTTATTTTAATGTTAGCCCAACTCTCAACTGTAATTAATCTGTTCAGCAAACAGTTGAGACCACTTTGGTGTCTTTAGAAAGTGGATTGTAAGGTGTTTATTGCTACAGTAGGTGTAAATGATAACATTTGATTAAATTTGTGGATATTGCAGGTTTATTGGAAATGAAGATGCCATGCCAAGCGTCTTTCATGTTCTGCACTACCTTCTTCGCCTCTCTCTGTACTGCAGTGACCCAGGTGGGATTATTATTATTATTATTATTATCATCATCAGTTATTTATATCGCGCACACATATTCTGCAGCGCTTTACAGAGAATACTTAGCCATTCACATCAGTCCCTGCCCCAGTGGAGCTTACAATCTATATTCCCTATCACATATACATGCAGACCACATTCACGCTAGGATTAGTATTGTTGGGAGCCAATTAACCTACCAGTATATTTTTGCGATGTGGGAGGAAACCGGAGTACCCGGAGGAAACCCACGCAAGTACGGGGAGACTATACAAACTCAACACAGTTAGGGCCATGGTGGGAATCTAACCCATGACCTCAGTGCTGTGAGGCAGTAATGCTAACCATTACACCATCACTGTGCCTGTACACCACACGTGAAGTACTAGCGTTAGAATGTCACACGTGCAGTACTGAGCACCTTCAGGTGAGACCTATATTCCTGCTTATACCACTATAGGGATATATTCAATTGAAGTCGAAACTGCCGTCTTGTCGGAAAGACGGCAGTTTCCGACTATTTTATCTCAGAAGGGGTTCCAACCTATTAAATATACCCCTAATTTTTCCGACAAGTCAGGAATTCCGACTTGTTGGAAAGCATGAGGATTGGCGGAATAGCCGCGATCCGCGTTTCTGTCGGAAACGGGGTCCAAATCCGTCAGGTTTTGGCCCTGTTTCCGACAATCTCAATCAGGCTTTTTTTAAAGTCTGATTGAGGAGATGAGATGGGGGATTGGGGCGGGGGGGGGGGGGGTATAGGGGCAGCAGGGCACAAAGGCAGGTACCTGACGGCTGTCCCCCCGGCCAGGCTCCTTTGTCTGCCGGCAGCGCTCCCTGGCTGGCACTGGACTGTGTGGCTATGCGGGGATCTGAGGCTCCCTCCAGCCCCTCCCTGTGATCTCACACATGGGGAGGGCTGTCTGCTGACAGCAGTAGCATGGACAGGACACCAGGAATCGTAAATCTGACAGTCGGATTTGGCTCAAATCTGACAGTTGGTTTAGGCTGCTCATTGAATAGGGCTTGTCGGATCCTTTCCGACAAATGCATGTGCGAATGGATCCAACAGCAATTGAATATACCCCATAGTGGCTGTCGCCAGATACAACTGCTGTGTACCGCTGTTATCACAGTGTCTGTATCGCTGATACCACTGTTACCAATAAACCTGCAAGCTTGGTTATCTGTGTGGACTAACCACCACTTCACATTCCGCTGTACACCCTATTGAAGCCATCCAGGTTCCAACAATAAGTCATAACATTATTTCTCGCTCAATATTTGTAGAACTATAACAACTTGGACTGATAAAACTTAGACTGAATTTGATGAGCAACATTTGTACATCTATGGCCCTGATTCTGAGATTTACATACATTTGATATTTCCATACATTTCTGCTGTCTCCACATGCGCAGGAGCTGTGAGTGTTCCAGAAAATGGCCACGGGTTGGACCTATTTTCTTAGCATGCCGAAGCCAGTGGCTGCATCATTGGTTCTACAATTGCCATAATGAAAAGGGAAACTAAAAGAGTGTTAATGAACAACAGACAGCAACCAGGCATCCTTCATGGTAAAAGCAGCTGTCATAGACTAACCCAAGTTCCATTCAATAATAAGGATGAGGCAAAAGCCACATAAATACTGTATGTAGTATAGATCCATTCTATTAGGTACCAACAATGGAAGCTGGGGGAGATGTTTAAATGGTATTTAATGTGTTGTCATGGTACAAGTTGGGCCTGAGTCGCATGTAAACTGAAAAAATTCTGAAAACCCAGACAGTGCATGTGTTACCCTGTGTGTACGTACAAAGGTACTATTGCGTTTGGGTCAAATGGTATCAGAAATCGAGCAGCTAATGGGCATTTCGGGGCAATGACTGGAAAGGGGCCTAAAGTAAACACAAGAAAGTCCATCTTGTGGGTGTTATGGGTGTGTCATGGGTGTGACAGTGAAAGCAGCCACTTCCACAGAGGCCATTGGTAGAAGGAGAAACTGCTCCTGCCCAGGCCTGTCTTTTCATATGGGCTCAATGGGCACTTTCCCATGGGCCTCAGGAGTATAAGTGTCCAAGGCTTATAGCTGAGAGTCCCCTCTTTCCAGTGGTACCAGATTTTTGCAAATCGGCCTTGGGGAACCGGAGATATCCAATGTCAAAGCAGTGGTCCCCATCCAAGCCTGTTAAATGCTCTTCCCAGCCACATATGTAGAGTTCTGTCTGAATTAGAGTTTTTCTGAGGGTTTATTCCAAATGCTGGGACTCTCCACTTTCGGTGGACACTGACAGCTTGTTTCTATTATGCTCAAAGCCAGAGTAATCAGCCTTCCAGCAGCTGGTCCCTGCTTCAGCTACACACGCCTATGCAGTTTTATATTTTTGTTGGTGGATTGCTCTGGATCCTGAAATCTGATCCCCAAGTCCCCAGTACCTCCTGAAAGGTGGGACTCTCTTGTTGTGTATCCCAGCTAAGAAATCTATTTCCAGGAACTGGAGATATTTGCAGTCAAGCAAGCTGCCCTCCCACCAGAAAATTATTAATATTAAGCCCACTCCACTATCCACCCCTTCCTTACGTATTAAACCCCTTCTACCACCCCAGAAGTTATGTTACCATGCCGCTTCATTCAGCACAATGCCCCCTTCTACAGTTTAGTGCCCCATCTATGCAGTAAAGAAGTAATTAGCAGAAATTACATGCTGAGTGGAAGATAGAACACCCCCTACCGCCCGCGTGACTTTAAAGTTGCCGGTGATAGCACCCCTACCGCTGGAGGATGGGTAGGAGCCCCAGTGCATTGCTGTGCTCAGGGGCCTACACTGCTGTTAAGACATCCCTGCTTCTGCCATAGGACTAGGGCTAGTGTCCATGGTGCTCGCAATGGTGCGCTGGTGGTGGCGTGTCCAGCATCACCAGCAGCATTACAGTGTGCAGACTCAGTGCTGGCACATTTACCTCAGAATAAGGCCCAGGGAGTCTTTTGGTATAAATATAATAAAAACATATAAAAGGTTGAGTCTAACGTCTGATGTGTTAATTATCAGATGTATCCAGTCATGGCAGGAATACCCACTTCTAAGTAGGATTTAAAAAAAACAGAATGATCCATACTTCCAAATTCACTTCCCACTCTGTGGAATGTTAATGACCAAGTTATTGAGAGCAGATATCCAACATGTATTTTGTAGCAAGTCCACATACAGCAGTTTCGGCAATTTGTTGAGCCCTAACAATTTTATCTCTTCTGTGATAACAGTGGAACAATTACAACAGTGACTGACTCATCCCAGGGGAAGAATACATGGGAGAAGCAGTCTTTACTACAACTATTATACTTTTCTACAATTAAGTGAATAGGGATATTTGTGGACATAATGTGAGGTCCGCACAATAGCACACTACAGACCTATAGAAAAGAAAATTATAACAGATTTCACCTCATCACTCATTGACTGGCATATTCCTATAGCACTCACATCAGGAAATTGGAATATATAGTAATAATAATAATAATAATAATAATAATAATATTATATAATGTATTACAGATACATCATGATAAAAATGTAATACCCATGTAACCCTCCCTTATATTACTATATATATATATATATATATATATATATATATATATTACCTTTGCCGTAATTGTGCCTCCACCCAGACTAAATATTTATTAAGGCTTGCCTGGGTAAGCCTCCCTCAATCCCTGTGTATGTATGGGTTTTGTTTTTTTTATTTAAATCAAAGATTACCAATCAATGTACCTCTTTTCTTTTTCAGGAATCATGGATCCACTCCAGCTCACAGATGCATGTGGTAAGTATAATTTATAATAACAACATATCACTATCATGCATTAATGACTTTTATGTGCCAATGAAGATATTTCATCGATATACCACATTTCCAGAATACATATACATAAATTGATTGCTTACAATTCTAAAACAATTAACAACTGTATATCTTTTTTTTCAGACTAGTTAAAATTGAGTTACCCGGGTACTCTTATATCTGTGTGCACAGTTACCGTTGGGGCCCATAAGTTTACATTCTAGATATGCATAACATTACTATGTGATATCCAAAGTGCAATTGCTGTAAAATCCTGGCTGTGTTAGTCCTTTTTATGAAAGGGAAAGGAATCCTTCCTCTATTATTTTGTAGTTTTAATCCTAAATCCCTATCTATGTTGATCCTTTTTAGCTTAATTTACTCTTTGTTCTTTCTTCTGTAGAAGCATCCCTTTTTCTCCATTAGTTAGGATTTATGTGCTACAATAGGCATACATGTCCAGTAACCAAGTATCCTTCTAATTTGTTACTGAACACATTGTTACATAAGTTTCTTTTCCAGCCAACAAATTATCTTCCTGTGGCTGGTGACTAGTGTGCTATTAGCTGGTTACAGTTTTACTTGTTTTCTTCTAGAATGTCTCAGTAAAGGATACATTAGTATCTTCAGCCTGGATAGATTAGAACAGTCCCTCAACAATGTGGTAGATAAAATATATATATACACGCAGCTTGGCTTTTGATCTTATTAGGTGGATGTCACTGTTACTCAGAAGGATATGTGACTTTACAGGAATAATTATGGCATTAACCAGAGGGTTTGTCCTTAATCAAAGTTTATTCCGAGTATCACTGAAGAAAGGCTGTTCCTCCGCTAATGTACTCTCATGTTTGACTCCCTCTGAAATATATGTATATATATATATATGCAGTTCACAGCAGCATTTCCTGTGCTACCACTAGAGGAGCGGTTGCTTATTATATCAACTGGTTACTGTCACGTTGAATCTAGCTGTATAATATAATATTACAGCCAATGGGACATCACTTGAATGTGTAGTTGAAGATAACTTGCCTCAAAATTAATTAAGGTATATAGTCACTGCAATGTAATTACTGTTCCTCAATTATTTATACACCATAAGGTGGATACTTACTGTATATCTCCTGCTGCTTGTGTTATAGCTGGTATCAATTGAGCATTTGCAGAGGTTTGTTTTTTACTTACAGAGCTACCTTATGCAATATACTAGATTGTCTGGTATGGGCACTCTGTGTCTTAGGGTGTGGATATGCAGAATTTAAATAGTCACTTACGCTCCTCTGACGAGCAAGCTGCTGGCACTCCCCCGACTCCTCCCTGTAGCTGCTGGAGGCTGGGATCCGCTGATTCACTATCACTGATAATGAATACCGTCCCAGTTACCAAGGAAGCCTTCTGACTGCTTTCTGTTGTCGGGGCCGTTACCATGGGAACCCACCGGCGTCTCTCACCGCACTTGGCTGCCGCCGCTCCCAGGGACCTGGATCGAGAGCCTCTCACTCCTTCACGCGATGGCTCCTTACATCGAGAGGTCAGCCAACCTCCGGCAGAACCAGTGCATCGTCCCCTCCTTTTCCGCCAGCCGCCTTGCCTCTCGCAGCAGGTTTCCGCCACCCTCCAGCGCACCGGAGCCACGGGTAAGCGCCTCGGTTAGCTCGCCCAGCGTGGGTAGTACTCTTGGTCCCAGCAGCGCCGCTGTATTTCCGCCACTGACAGCTCTATCTTAGCGGCGCCCGGGAGCAAAGTGCACACACTAGCTGGGGGATCTGCAGTCTACCCTTTGCCTGCGAGGAGCTCTATTTATACTCCTCTGGACTGTGGCTCGTGAAGCTCCCTTTCCCGCCTAAGCCGCGCGCTACTCCCCCCCTGTCAGTAGTTAATATAGCGCTCGCGGGGCGCTCGCGATCCATCCAGAATTTTCTGTCAGAGCTGTCAGTGCCTCACACAATGGTCACCGACAGCTGTACTGAGCCCACACAGCTCCCCCTCTCTCTGCCTCTATTCTGCTCCACCATAAGACACAGTTAATCACCCCTGCACCTAGATTACATCAACTATACACTTATAAATATTTATTTAATAAAATCTACTTGCAACCTACCTATATGTCTATCTTATAAATATACTGTATATATATATACTATCAAATTATATCTATATACATAAATACACACACATTCTTAAGATACCATGTATATTTTACATATTATAATTATAATTCATTTCTAATGAATCAATCTTCTAACGGTATGAACTTTCATATTATGAATTTTAACTGAAGTAAATATATATATATATATATATATATGTGTATATATATACCCATCCCAAACTATCCACTAGTTCATGGCTAAAAACAATAACCATAACCATGTTACACTCACAACACACAATGTTATCGGGTACAGTTACTTAAACCCTTTCACAGTGCCAGAATAACTCGGTATATTGCTGGGTCGACACGGGTCAGGTGCGGTGTGAAAGTGTTTGTTACAATTTCCTGGGGTGAAGGGTTATTCCCAGATTGAAGTGCAGTGTGAACAGGTTGTTGGGTCCCTGTGACACAGGACCCATTCTCACTATAGGGAGAGGTGGTGCTATAGGTAGAGGCGGCACTTGGAGATAATCTGATCTTCATATGCCTCCTTCGCACACGTCACCGCTGACATAACCAATCCGGCAATATGCGGGGGTTGGTGCCACCAGTCTGAAAAGGGTCTCAAGTGGGTTGCACCCGGGAAAGAGCCATGCACAAGTCCTAGGTGTGACCCGCAGTATTAGTTTGAGTTTTACATAACAAATCAAAGGAAAATAATAAAAAAAAAAACATTAGTCCCATCTTTGTAGTACAGAAGAAGTGAGGATGCTTTTATATACTGTGCATGCAAGAACACTGCAAGCAGAAATAAAATGCTCTTTACTGCAGTCTCGGTTTCTGCTGGCCCAATATGCCAGGCAAATTATGCATGCAAAGAAACAGAAGAGACATTTAATCAGCTTAACATAAAAGATGCATTGACACTTGTTACATTATGTTTTGTATCAGAAGAGGTCATGACTTTGTAGCTGTGTAAGTGCCGCCTCTGTTTCTTTGCATAAACAATGCATATTATGTATGCATAATGCATGATATCAATAGAGATGGTCATTCTGTTCAGCCTATTAGTGACACATTCAGGTAGCATTATTATCCATGTATTAAGTCATCACATTATTGTTGAATTTCTGTGTAATTTTTAAGGTGAGTCTGTAGAAAACTATGTCTACTCAGCATTACTCACCTGGGGCTGCTTCCATCCTTGCTTTATAACAACATGCATAACAGCCATCTAATTACAGGCATAAACAAGGATGCTGCAAAAGGACAATCAAGAAACAAAAAGTAGTGGGGGTCATTCCGAGTTGATCGTAGCTGTGCAAAATTTTGCACAGCTACGATCATCTTTCCTGACATGCGGGGGGACGCCCAGCACGGGGCTATTCCGCCCCGCATGTCAGTCCGGCCCCCCTCGCAGAAGTGCAAAGGCATCGCACAGCGACGATGCCTTTGCACTTCCGGAGTAACTCCCGGCCAGTGCAGCTTTAGCGTGCTGGCCGGGAGCTACTCCTCGCTCCCTGGCCAGCAGCGGCTGCGTATGACGTCACGCAGCCGCTGCAGCCCACCCCCATTCGGTCCGGCCACGCCTGCGTTGGCCTGACCGCGCCTACGAAATGGCGGCCAAATGCTGCTGTTTCGCCCCCTCCCGTCCATCGATCGCCTCTGACTGTTAATCAGGCAGAGGCGATCGCTATCCTGCTACAGCCTTTGGCCATCCCGCCTGTGCATGCGCACTACGGCACCGGCGCATGCGCAGCAGGGACCCATTCGCTATGCTGCATTAAAACGCAGCGAGCGAACGGGTCGGAATGACCCCCTATGTTCATTAGCTGCAGTGGCAAAGCACTAATAATAATCATTATTATTATTATTATTATTATTATTATTATTAGAATGTGTGATGCTTTGATTATGCACAGTGCACCTAAATTGTCTAATGCACATCATGGTGCATGTATATTCTGTACTATAGGAGATGCAGCCAAACTGTTCCCAGGTGTGTGAGGAGGTTAAACAAATCTGAACAAAAAAACACCAACCTATTTTACTAATATATTACCTAAATCAAACATGACACTTAGGGCGAGATTCAAATGTTTGAAAAGTCAGTTGGGAGTCTGTTTTTTCCAATCTAATAGACAGGAAAAAACAGACTCCCAACCGACTTTTCAAACATTTGAATCTCCCCCTAAGGATGAAGTACATGACACAGACAAGGACAACATTTGAATCTGTCTTGAAGCTTGATTTGACCAAAATGTGTCTAGAAAAGATGCAAGATGAGTTCCTTTAAAAATATAACGTGAAGCCTGATCAAAACCATCTCAGAGCTTTGTGGAGTGGATATAGCAATATGCACTGCAAATAATGCCCTAAATAAAATACTTGTCTCCTTCCCTTTAATTAATTTTAGTTAATTTCATTAACCTGTCAGTCTCATCTTCCTCACCAAACGTGCTACATCCACCTCCCCTCTCTCGCAGGACCTTCACTGGCTACCGTTCCCATTCAGAATCCAATTTAAGCTTCTCACACTCGCCTACAAAGTCCTCACCCACTGTTCTCCCTCTTACATCTCTGATCTTATCTCTCTTCACATTCTCATCCATCCTCTTCGCTCTGCTAATGCACGCCATCTCTCCAACCAACTGATTACCTCCTCCCCCTCCTACCTAAAAGATTTTGCATGTGCTGCTCCCTATCTCTGGAATTCGCTACCTCTCCTCATCCAACTCTCCACCTCTCTACAAAACTTCAAACGGCTCTCAAGACCAACTTCTGCACCAAACCCAGCCAACTCTACTCCAAAACCTCTTGTCTACGCTCACTGTCTACCTCTTCTTTGTGACCCGTTCTGTCAGCCCTTCACCTTTTAGACTGTAAGCTCGCACGAGCAGGGCCTTCTTTCCTCATGTGCCTTTCCTTTTCTTACTTACACTATCTTATACTCCATACTCCCTTTGATGGCACCTAACCCCTGGTTTTCCATACCTGTCCTTTATTGTCTTGAACTATAATTGTTGTTTTCTTGTTTGCTCAATTGATTATGTACTGTGTAATGGGCACTGCTAATCCCTTGTGGCGCCATATAAATAAAGGATAATAATAATAATAATAATAATAACCTCATTACATAGGATTACGCTGCTCCACAAACAAGGTAAACTAATATGCCTACTCCACACCTGAAAAGGAGTCGCCTCACTACAACCAAGTAATCCCACTGCATGCTGGCACATACATACAGTACACCCATACATGCTTCTGCAAATACCACCATTGTACTATGTAAATCTATGCCCCTTGATAGAAATCTATAAGCATTTGTGCACATAAATAAAGCAGCATTATCATAAAGGAAGCCATGGGATGCAGTTAAGATGACAGTTGTCGGGATCCAAGCAGCTGGAATACTGATGCCAGAATCCCGACACCCATCAAAATGTGGACAAAAGAATCCCGACAACCACCATCCCAACTGTAAGTATAGCTGGCAGGTTAGGGTTAGAGCGGGGTGAGGGTGAGTGGGATATTGATTGGGTTAGGCTTCTGGAAAGGTAGGGGGGTTCATACTTACTTCACCCTAGCCAGGAAAGGGTTCATTGGAGTTTGGGTGTTTTGTCTAATTATTTGACAAATGCTTCACATGTTTTGTCTCATTATTTAAAGAACATTAGGGAAGCTTGGCTAATACAGGCTTGTCTCCATCAATTCTAAAGGACATCAATTCAAAGGATAGCTAAAAACAAAACATTCTACCCAAAAACTGGAACACTGAAGGACTGCTTGCAAATACGAGTCCACTTACAGTACTCTACACATCAAAAAACTCCAGTCTGTGTAACCTGGACACTTATCACTTAAATCTGTGTTAAGAACGATGCAAGACCTTTCCACTTCATCTGCAACTACTCATGCCTTTAGCTTACCACAAACATCTGAATTCTCAGCTTGGTACAGCTGTCATATTTCTTTACATACTTTTGCAAGTCCTGTCTGAATTACCATTGCTTTCTCTCTACTCTCAAAACTTCTCAATTCTACCGGTCTACTTTTAAACTCAATGTATGCAACCTTTTAATCTTCATTTTTATTTTGCTTGAAACTATATTATTGTCATTGAACATAGCGTACACATTTACCAATACCATACTTTTACCTGCGCTCTTGCTATTCTACTGTTCTGTCTCTATCATACAGTCTCCACTCCTATTTCCAATTTTTGGTCAACCAATTACCTCATCCATACTATTTCAAGGTTTTTATTAACCATCCCCATCACTCATTCTCCTCCTAATCCTTTATTTAGCCCCTCCCCCCACCTCTATCCTCCGCCTAATTTCCTACATCTCCTACTCACTCCCCTCCTCTGTTTCCCATCGACCATGGGCCTACCACCCTACCACTCAGTCCTGCTACCTACCTCCTTTCCCTGTCCCCTCACCTCCATGTGCATCACACTGCACTCCCTCCTTGCCCTCCTCCTGCAGTTACCCCTAATAGTTTAAGAGCCCATACCAACAATACACCCACTTTATCCATGCCATCCAAGTTAATCTCACCTCACTGCTACAGCAACCCTGATAATCTTATTCACATCTCTCCCAATAACTCAGACCCCCATCCTGTGCCCTCTAACATAGCAACATAGTATCTAAGGTTGAAAAAATACAATTTGTCCATCGAGTTCAACCTATTTGTGGTCTCCTATGCAGTTTTTTTTTAGGACTAATTTTGCCTGATGCTGATGTCAGCCGTTGTGTTTTAACATCAGCCGTTGTGTTTTAATAACTATAGTGCGTGACTACGCACCATAACCCTGAATATCCTTATCCAAAA
This sequence comes from Pseudophryne corroboree, assembly GCF_028390025.1. NCBI lineage: Eukaryota > Metazoa > Chordata > Amphibia > Anura > Myobatrachidae > Pseudophryne > Pseudophryne corroboree. The sequence goes on along the minus strand of NC_086444.1, from coordinate 958,156,312 downwards.
GGAATTTAACCCATTCTTGAAAGGTGTTGACTGAGTCCGCCATTACTACTTTCTCAGGCAGGGAATTCCAAACATGTATTGTCCTTACTGTGAAAAAACCTTTTTGCCACATTGTGCGGAATCTCCTCTCCACTCCTCAAACCTAAGCAAGTGTCCACGTGTCCTCTGTGCTGATCTTAAAAGAAGATAGTTACCAAACAAATATTGCGCAGTAAAAAAGGACCAGCTTCCTAGGTACACCTCCAAAAGGAGAAAAAACACTATTTCTCTGTTAATGGAATTCTAGAGGTTTAAGGAGGGTACCCCTGGCGCTTGGTCTTTTAAAGAGGATTGCAAATACAACTCGAAAAATAATCCCATATATCGCATGCCAGATATTCCTAAATGGCCTATTTATGCTGATACATATGACACAATGAGTAAAAAACAGTATTTTATTGAGCTAAAAAATACAACACATGTGCATATATCAAGAACAAATGGGAAAGTGACTCGTGCATCTAATCCTGCTGGGGGATTAATCCCCAAACAACTATTTCCTGGTGAGTACCACGATTGGTCGCCCAAAACCTGATTAAGGTGCAGTGATGGTTTGGATCTCTGTGCAAAAACAGGCAATAAGGTGACTGGTGCATACGTGGAAATGTAAATCTCTCACCATAGGGTGCCCGTGCGGTGGGCTAGTTGAAATAAACAAAATGGTCCAAGGCTGATAGGCCTGGCACCACCGCCACGGGTTTATCAGCAGGAAGTCCCGGAAATATGCAGCTCCTTCCAAATAACGCGTTTCGGTCTTGGGTGACGACCTTTCTCTTTGAGAAAGGTCGTCACCCAAGACCGAAACGCGTTATTTGGAAGGAGCTGCATATTTCCGGGACTTCCTGCTGATAAACCCGTGGCGGTGGTGCCAGGCCTATCAGCCTTGGACCATTTTGTTTATTTCAACTAGCCCACCGCACGGGCACCCTATGGTGAGAGATTTACATTTCCACGTATGCACCAGTCACCTTATTGCCTGTTTTTGCACAGAGATCCAAACCATCACTGCACCTTAATCAGGTTTTGGGCGACCAATCGTGGTACTCACCAGGAAATAGTTGTTTGGGGATTAATCCCCCAGCAGGATTAGATGCACGAGTCACTTTCCCATTTGTTCTTGATATATGCACATGTGTTGTATTTTTTAGCTCAATAAAATACTGTTTTTTACTCATTGTGTCATATGTATCAGCATAAATAGGCCATTTAGGAATATCTGGCATGCGATATATGGGATTATTTTTCGAGTTGTATTTGCAATCCTCTTTAAAAGACCAAGCGCCAGGGGTACCCTCCTTAAACCTCTGTGCTGATCTTATCAAAAACAGGTCCCACGCAAGCTCTGTGTATGGTCCCCTTATATATTTGTAGATGTTGATCATGTCCCCTCTTTTCCAGTGTAAACATGCCTAGCCTTGCAAGCCTTTCCTCGCCTCTGATCCTTTTCTAGCTCCAGCATATCTTTTTTGTAGTATGGTGCACAAAACTGCACACAGTATTCGAGATGTGGCCTCACTAGTGATTTATATAATGGGAGTATAACACTATCGTCTCTTGCATCAATTCCCCATTTTATGCATGCTAATATCTTATTAGACTTCTTTGCTGCAATCCTACTATGGGTACAGCTGCTTAGTTTGCTATCTATGTGAACACCTAAGTCTTTTTTCAGTACAGAATCTCCTAATATTACCCCATTTAGTATGTAGGTGTTATTTTTGTTCTTGCTACCACACTGCATTACCTTACACTTGTCTGTATTGAAGCTCATTCTCCATTTTGCTGCCCATGCTTCTAGTTTAACTAAGTCGTTCTGAAGAGACTCGGCATCCCCCTCCGTATTTATAACCTTACACAATTTGGTATTGTCTGCAAAAATTGACACCATGCTCTCTAGACCTACAGTTAGGTCGTTAATGGAAATGTTGAACATTAGTGGTCTAAGTACAAACCCTTGTGGCACACCACTTAACACTTCAGTCCAATGTGAAAATGATATATTAACCACAACTCGCTGCTCCCTATTATCTAACCAATTTCTGACCCAAGTGCATATTGTGCTCCCTATTTCTTGTAGCTTATAGATAAGTCGCATGTGTAGTACTGTGTCGAAAGCTTTGGCAAATACTAAATAGATAACATCCACCTCCTTACCCTGATCAAGGTTCACACTTACTATTTCATAAAAGCCAAATAAGTTGGTTTGACATGATCTGTCTTTGACATAACTATGTTGGCTCCTTATAATGACCTTATTGGCTTCAAGGAACTTCTGAATACTATCCCTTAGAATACCTTCCAATACTTTCCCCACTATAGATGTAAGACTTACTGGTCTATAATTACCAGGTTCAGCTTTACTTCCCTTTTTGAATATTGGCACTACCTCCGCTATACGCCAGTCCTTGGGAACCATACCTGATACAACTGAATCTTTGAAGATCAAAAATAGTGGTCTCGCTCGTTCAGAGTGAAGCACCATAAGAACCCTTGGATGAATTCCATCAGGACCAGGTGACTTATTAATCTTTAAATGTTTTAATCAGTCACAGACTACCTCCTCACTTAAATAAACACTTATCAGTGGGACATTATCTTTGTTGTGATTGTGTGTTAGTCCCTGCATTTGATCCTCTCTGGTGAATACCGTTGAAAAAAACCTCATTTAGAGGGTCATTCTGAGTTGATCGCTCGCTGCTGATTTTAATTTTCGCAGCGCAGCAATCAGGTAAAAAAAACTGCGAAACCGCGTATGCACCGCAATGCGCATGTGCGTCGTATGGGTACAAAGTGGATCGGTGCTGGGCAATGGGTTTAGCGAAGATTCCATTCGCACAGCCAAACGCAAGGTGATTGACAGAAAGAGGGCGTTTACGGGTGTCAACTGACCGTTTTCTGGGAGTGTTTGGGAAAACGCAGGCATGTCCAGGCATTTGCAGGGCGGGTGTCTGATGTCAATTACAGCACCAAAAAGACTGAAGTTACCGCAAGGGCTGAGTAAGTCCAGAGCTACTCTGAAACTGCACAAAATGCTTTTTGCTGCGCTCAGCTGCAAAGGCATTCACACTCTTGCAAAGAGAAAATACACTCCCCTGTGGGTGGCAACTATGCGTTTGCATGGCTGCTAAAAGTAGCTAGCGAGCAATCAACTTGGAATGACCCCCTAAGTTTGGTCGCCATGTCATTATCATTTTTGCTTAAGACTCCCAACTTGTCTTTTAAAGGGCCTATACTGTCCTTCTTTAATCTCTTGCTGTTGATGTATTTAAAAAAAATGGGATTTGCTTTGCTTTCCTTTGCTACTAGTTTTTCAGTTTCTACTTTAGCTGCTATTATTTATTTTTTGCATATTTTGTTACAATCCTTATAATGCTGAAATGACTCCGCATTCCCATTAGATTTGTATTTTTTTAATGCTCCACTTTTTTTGCCCATTAGTTCCTTTATCTTTTTGTTAACCCACATTGGTTTTGGATTTTTATTCCTTCTTTTGCTGCTCATGGGAATAAATTTGCAAGTATTTTTAACTAGCAGTGATTTTAATACATCCCATTTCTCTGTAGCATTTTTTTCTTGAAACAGAATTTCCCATTCAATGTCCCTAAAAGTTTCCCTCATCATTTCAAAGTTGGCTTTGCTAAAGTTTAGAGTCCTAGTTGAGCCAGTATAGGACTGCTTATGAAAACTGATATTGAATGTGACCATATTGTGGTCGCTGTTACCTATGGGCTCCCTAACTATAATATTTGATACCAATTCCCCATTGTTTTTTAATACCAGGTCTTAGATTGCATTGTACCTAGTTGGCTCCTCAATTAATTGAACTAAGTAATTATCTTTTAGTGAGTTTAAAAATATATTACCCCTAGCAGTATCACATGAATTGTTTTTCCAATTAATCTCTGGATAGTTAAAATCTCCCAGCACTACTATGTCTCCTACTCCTGCTGCTGTGGAATGCTAGATTTGTTTGTAACAAACTGGTCCCAACCTATGACCTTTTTATCTCCAATTCCTTGCATTTCCTAGAAATTACAGAGACTGGATTACCCCATCTGACACCACTTCTCCTGCTACTCTCTATGCTGGGGGCCTCACATTCTCACACAACCCCATGATCCAGGGGTTACCAAGGCATTGATGTTGGGGTTGTTTTACTCTCTAGCTACTCCTACCCAGTCCATTACATTCTCTATATTTGAGGTCCATGCTTTATGCCTCTTCAGACCGGTTCATATTTGAGTAGCTGTCATTTACTGTTTCCCTGGCATTCCCTCCAAATTCCTTGACAACTTTGCTTCCCCACTTCCTCTCTTCTGACATTATCTTAGGTGATTTCAACATCCCAATCAATATCCCCACACAATCCCCTGCCTCTAAAATTCTTAACTTCACATCTTCACTTGGTCTCTCCCAGTGTACCTCCTTGCCCTCCCATGTGAATGGGAGCTCACTGGATCTGGTCTTCACTCATCATTGTAATATTTCTAATTTCTCCAACTCCCTATTTCCCCTCTCTGATCACTATCTTCTCTCTTTTAACTTATCTCTCTCAGCTTCTCCATCTCTACCTCCTAAGGTTACCATCACCAAGTGTAACATTGAGGCTATTGACACCACATTCATGTTCGACTCACTTCTCACTCCTACTCTCTTTCTTGTGCCCTGATCAAGGCATTTCCCTATACAATGCATGCCTCACGTCTGCTCTTGACTCTGACACTACTCCAACCACTGTTGACCCTCACAGATAAACACCTCAACCCTGGCACACCAAATGCAGCAGATATCTGTAAAATTGCTCACACACTGATGAGTTTTAATGGAGGAAATCACGCTCTAAGGCAGACTCATATTTCAAGAAACTCATCTTCTCTAAGTCTTTGAACCCCCAGTGCCTCTTTTACACTGTCAACTCCGTCCTCTGCCCACCCCTACATCACCTACCCTCCACACTCACTGCTCTTGACTTTGCCACTTCCCATCCAAAATTTAGCTTCACAGCAGATGGGGGGCGGGCTAAACGATAATTGACAGGCTGAGCAGTGAGTTCAGTGTTGCAGCGGCGGCCGATCCCTGGGGAAGGAAGCCAGAGCATATGTTACATAAAACACCACATGTATGCATATGTACTGGTCAGCTCCCCCTGCACACTGTGGATGGACCTGTAGGCCAGGGGCAGCAGCTATTGTTGTTACCAACAGTCTCTCTGCTATCTCTTCTTGGATGTCCCAGCGTTTGCTTAAACTTAACATGTCTAAGACTGAGCTAATCATCTTCCCATCCTCCCACACAACCTTACCTCCCACAATTCCATTATCTAATGATGACACTACTATCTCCTCTAGCCTCCAAGTGTGCTGTCTTAAAGTAATCCTTGACTCCTCCCTCACCTTCAAACCACACAATCAGTGCCTCTCACAAACCTGTGATTTTCATCTCAAAAATATTTCCAGGATCAGACCCTTGCTCACTCATGATGCCGCTAAGGCCCTTATCTACTCACTGATCATCTCCAGACTGGACAACTGTAATCTCCTAGAGTATCTGGCATCCCTGACAAATGCCTTTCTCCACTCCAGTCTATCATCAATGCTGCTGCCTGGCTCATCTTCCTGACCAAATGTACTACATCCACCTTCCCTCTCTTACAAGCCCTTCACTGGCTCCCATTCCCCTTCAGAATCCAATTCAAGCTACTCACACTCACTCACTTTTCTCCCAATTATATCTTTGATCTTAGCTCCCTTTACACTCCCGCTGGTCCTCTTCACTTCATTAATGCACGCCGCCTCTCCTGCCTCCTCCCACTATTACCTCTAAGATTTTGCTTGTGCTGCTCCCTTCCTTGGAATTCTCTTTCCCTGTCAGACTCTCCACCTCCCTACAAAATTTAAACAGGCTCTCAAGACCCAGTTCTTTACCAAACCCAAACCCATCAAACACTCATCCTAATCCTTCTTTCCCATACTCACTGTCTACCCCATCTGGTCACCCCTGTCTATCTTCCCTTCCCCTTTAGAATGTAAGCTCTCACGAGCAGGGCCCTCCTGTGGTTCTAATTCTCTTACTTAAACTATCTTCTATTCCCTACTCCCTCTAGCACACTGGCATATTTACAGTGCATCCAGAATGTATTTACAGCACTTCACTTTATCCACATTTTCTTATGTTATAGCCTTATTCCAAAATGGAATACATTTATTTTTCCGTCAAAATTCTACACACAATACCCCATAATGACATTTTGAGATTTTTGCAAATTTGTTAAAGATAAAAAAAACCTAAGAAATCACATGTACATAAGTATTCACAGCCTTTGCTCAATACTTTGTTGATGCACCTTTGGCAGCAATTACAGCCTTAATTTTTTTTGAATATGATGCCACAAGCTTGGAACACCTGTCTTTGGGCAGTTTCGCCCATTCCTCTTTGCAGAACCTCTCAAGCTTCATCAGGTTGGATGAGAAGCGTCGGTGCACAGCCATTTTAAGATTTCTCCAGAGATGTTCAATTGGATTCAAGTCTGGGCTCTGGCTGGGCCACTCAAGGACATTCACAGAGTTGTCCTGAAGCCACTCCTTTGATATTTTGGCTGTGTGCTTAGGGTCGTTGTCCTGCTGAAAGATGAACCGTCGCCCCTGTCTGAGGTAAAGAGCGCTCTGGAGCAGGTTTTCATCCAGGATGTCTCTGTATATTGCTGCCTTCATCTTTACCTGTATCCTGACTAGTCTCCCAGTTCCTGTCACTGAAAAACACTAGGGATGGTATTGGTTTGGTGATGAGCGGTGCTTGGTTTCCTCCAAACATGACGCCTGGCATTCATGCCAAAGAGTTCAATATTTGTCTCATCAGACCAGATAATTTTGTTTCTCATGGTCTGAGAGTCCTTTATGTGCATTTTGGCAAACTCCAGGTGGGCTGCCATGTGCTTTTTACTAAGGAGTGGCTTCCGTCTGGCCACTCTACCATACAGGCCTGATTGTTGGACTGCTGCAGAGATGGTTGTCCTCCTGGAAGGTTCTTCTCTCTACAGAGAGGAATGCTGTAGCTCTGACAGAGTGACCATTGGGTTCTTGGTCACCCCCTGACTAGAGCCCTTCTCCCCTGATTGCTCAGTTTAGATGGCCAGCCGTTCCTAGGAAGAGTCCTGGTGGTTCAGAACTTCTTCCATTTACAGATAATGGAGGCCACCTTGTTCATTAAGAACTTCAAAGCAGCATATATTTTTCTGTACCCTTGCCCAGATTTGTGCCTCGAGACAATCCTGTCTCGGAGGTCTACAGACAATTCTTTTGACTTCGTGCTTGGTTTGTGCTCACACATGCACTGTCAAGTGTGGGATCTTATATAGACAGGTGTGTGCCTTTCCAAATCTTGTCAAATCAACTGAATTTACCACAGGTCGACTCCAATTAAGCTGTAGGAACATCTCAAGGATGATCAGTGGAAACAGGATGCATCTGAGATCAATTTTGAGCTTCATGGCAAAGGCTGTGAATGCTTATGTATGTGTGATTTCTTAGTTTTTTATTCTTAATAAATTTGCAAAAATCTAAAAAAAACTTTTTCACCTTGTCATTATGGGGTATTGGCCCTCATTCCGAGTTGTTCGCTCGCTAGCTGCTTTTAGCAGCAATGCACATGCTAAGCCGCCGCCCTCTGGGAGTGTATCTTAGCTTAGCAGAATTGCGAACGAAAGATTAGCACAATTGCGAATAGAAATTTCTTAGCAGTTTCTGAGTAGCTCCAGACTTACTCAGCCATTGCGATCAGTTCAGTTTCGTTCCTGGTTTGACGTCACAAACACACCCAGCGTTCGTCCAGACACTCCCCCGTTTCTTCAGACACTCCCACGTTTTTCCCAGAAACGCCAGCGTTTTTTCGCACACGCCCAGAAAACGGCCAGTTTCCGCCCAGAAACACCCACTTCCTGTCAATCACAGTACGATCACCAGAACAATGAAAATTCCTTGTTATGCCGCGAGTAAAATACCTAACTTTTGTGTAAAATAACTAAGCGCATGCGCTCTGCGAACCTTGCGCATGCGCATTAAGCGACTAATCACAATATAGCGAAAATCGGCAACGAGCGAACAACTCGGAATGACCACCTTTGTGTGTAGAATTTTGAGTAAAAAAATGATTTTATTCCATTTTGGAATAAGGCTGTGAAAACAGTGAGGCACTGTGAATACTTTCTGGATGAGCTGTATAATGGGTGCAGTGTGTGCAGTGCAGGGCATACAGACCACCAGGGCCCACACTGCACACCCTGCACCCATTTTTTTCAATACTTACTCTCTGGATTCCTGCATTGGCAGCAGTAGAAATCACCAGGAAAAGGCATGGTGGCCATTTTCCCAGGGTTTTGCTCATGCACCTTAAGAAAATCACTTGGAAAATGGACACTGCAACATTTTTCACTGATATCTTCACATGGCACTAAACTCTGGGATATCGCTAGGGCCCCTAGTGACCCTAATGCCCAGATTCTACAGCGCTGATGGCTAGAGAGGAGAGGGTCCAGTTGGCATCTGCATACAAATCCTTCAGTTTTCTGTCACCATGATGACCACTTATTTTAGTGCCGTCTGCTGATACAGCTATGTCTATATACCCAGTACTTGTCCTTTATTGTCTTGAACTGTAAGTCACTGTTTTCTTGTCTTGCTTATTTATGTACTCTGTAATTGTGTGCTGTGGACCCTTTGTGGCACCATATAAATAAAGGTTAATAATAATAATACTAATAATAATAATAATAATAAATATTAATAATAATAAGGCAGTCATTCCAGGGTACTATTTGATCTAATTTAATGACCCAAGCCTTTGTCATACTGAATGTGCACATTTTGTTCTTTGCTCTCATCCCTGGGGGTGGAGTATTAGGAATTTTGGGTGGCACCTGTGGTTCAGTGAACCTGTCTTTGGTAGGATAGCATTGCTTCTCAGAGGCCTATTAGGGTGCAAGTGAAATGTGTGTACCACCTTATTTCCATAGGGTAAGTTGTCTCTACCCTAGAAAGAGGACCTGAGCTTCCCCCTAGAGATTGAACCCAATAGTACTAAAGCAATGAAGGGATTTCTGTATATCTGATTTATTATATTGAACATACTACACCATTGGGGTTTCCCACCCCATCTTCTTTTCTTCTCCTTGCTGTCAAGGGGATCCCACAAGGGAGGAGGCTCAAGCTGCACGAGGGAGAAAGATACCTTTATGAATACAGCACGCACACTGTACATGTGAGTACGGTGCGTACCTATATAGAATTCTCCTTTTACATGTGCAGATCAGACTTCTGTCAAGTATTGTTAACTGAAGATTCCTACGTACCATTCACCTATAACTACCCAGATTGTGGAGGATTCCCCTTTAGAATTTAGAATTTGAGACTGATTTCTTTTGTTTGAATAATTGTTATTGAAATATAATTTAAGGACTTACGGATAGCGCAGCGGAAGGTGGGCTCTTGTTTTTGTTCTAAGTGTTTTGGTGGAGAAAGAGTGACATCTCCTTGTACACCTTCACTGCTGTTATCTGTGGGCGCAGTGTATACTCTCCTTCCTTTTGTTTGCAATGAAGGGATGAGGCTGTAGCAATTTCAGCTTGCCCCAAGGGGCATACAGCCACCCCATTTGTTAAATTCTAGGCTAGAACTAAAAGGCAATGCTTTCAGGTGCCACCCATTCCTAATAAATAGATCAATAAAAGCTGTGACCTGTATTACTCAATTTCCTGGAGCCATTATTCATTAGAAGTTATGTATTTGGTTAGCTCATTTGCACACCTCTTAAGAGTATTAACATTAGACAGTTTATTGCTATGGTTTATTTATTACAGGTGAAAAAGAGCACTGGATGCTCTGGATTATGGCTTAGAAATGTTTAGACATATGATTGTCAAACATAAATTCATTTAAAAGTGAGAATCTGTATCACCACTGTGTAATATATCTGCAATTTTTAAGCAATCTGCTAAACAAGAGCTATTTCTAGCACCAAAACAAATCCACACATGTTGTCATCAATCTTATGCAATGTCCAAAATATCAGATTATGTATAATGTATTTTCATCTAACAGTGATTTCCCCCCATATGTTAGCCTCCCAAAATTATATGACTTACTCACTGGGCTTCACTTCAAATTAACAACATTCATGAAATGATAGCATCAACTGAAAAGCCACAAAATGACTAACAGAAACAACATCCACCTACTCAAGATCTAACTTAGCAATGATGGGTTTTATTCAAACTATAGATCATACTGTATTTTAGAAGCATGATCCTGCTTGTACTCTAGAACACAGGTTCTCAAACTCGGTCCTCAGGACACCACACAGTGCATGTTTTGCAGGTCTCCTCACAGAATCGCAAGTGAAATAATTAGCTCCACCTGCAGACCTTTTGAAATGTGTCAGTGAGTAATTAATACACCTGTGCACCTGCTGGGTTACCTGCAAAACATGCACTGTGTGGGGTCCTGAGGACCGAGTTTGAGAACCTATGCTCTAGAACATAAAGCATCTTTAAGGAGAACTGTGGGTAATTGAACTTGTAGCACTTTCTCTGGTGTGTCACATGATCACAATCTCTGCTTTTCAGAATCATTGCTGATGGTTTGGAACAATATATGACATGATGTATTAGCAGATAATGATATAATGGTCTCCTCTTAAGTACTGCATTCTCAGACTTTCCAATTAAATATAAGTTAATGGTATATTTAGAAACATATAATGTAACAATATTTGTTTACCTACTATTCATGTAGTTGTGTTTGTAATTTTGTATTTTGGGTTATTACTGTATGTTTCATATTTTGCTTGTTTGCTGGTGTGTTTTAGTAAACTTGTGTGCAAAGCAACTGACAACGCAATGCCTGCATATGGTGCCACTATGACACATAGTGTATGTCAATGTGTGTGTCGCTTACAATAGAATTCATTGAGAGTATCAAGTCCCAGTAGAGCCATAACTAGACTTTTTGGTGCCCTGTGCCAGACAGATAATTGGTGCCCCACCACCCATTTTTCCAATAGGGACAAAAGGCGCATGCCTTGTGGGGAAGGGGCATGACATACACACACACACACACACACATTTATAGAACAATGCAAGAATATGGATTTGGACACAAATCCTCTTCATACCACATTTATGCACTCAATCCGAGAGCTTGCTGCCATTCAGCAACAATATTAAATAACACATTTCAATATACTGCCACACCCAGGACTCAAACCCACAACTCGCTGCATCCCAGCCATACACCCCACCCACCGAACCACTTGATCCTGCATAAAAATTATGAGATTTATAACTATATGAAGCTACCTGTAACAACATAGTTGAGCAGGGCCATGCAGTGCGCAGCCACACACTACATAGATCTGCTCAGCCGCAATGCTGATCACCCCTTCAAAAAGTACAAGGCTAGCTTCAAATAGTAAAACTTTCCAGCTTGTAATTATCTAGCTTTCTATGCAAGGGCAGATAGCTCAATAAATAGTGTCCGACTCTGTGTGGGGGTAGGAGACAGGGGCAGTCAAGAGATGCTTGGGTTCAAAAAGGGAGGAAGCTGCAAGTGAAAGTAATTAGATAATTCCTAATTGACAAACACACTCCGCACACTCCTAGTTATGGCCCTGACTCCCAGGCAATCCAACATGAGACAGTCACAGCTGTTTTAGTAGAGGCAGGGGGCATATTTAAAAGCTGCACAGATGCTGTATGGACACATATTGAACTATACTATTTCACAGTCTGTCCTCCACATTATATATTTATTTTGGTCAGAGGCAAATGGTGCATGAAGGTGTGTGGCACGGGTTGGGACTCTGTGACCGGCGCTGGGGATCCTGGTGGTCAACATACCAACCCTGGGATCCTGGCCAGAGAATTCTGGGAGGGGGGGGGGGCTGAGAACAACAAAGTCCCTTGCGGGCTCAGTGACTCGCTGCACTTGCCACAGGTTCTATTCCCACTCAATGGGTGTCGTGGCGTTTGATCGTTTGGGATCCTGGTGTCAGCATGGTGACCGCTGGAATCCCGAGCACCTGTTACATGACTAGATCCTGTGTGGCACTTGGTCTGCCCAGGCTCAGGAGCCCTTGCTCACATTGGTGCTGATTCAGATGTGGACACAATGCAGTAGCAGCTGCTTTCTGTCGGCTTCTGTGATCCACTGATGCGTCCACTGCTGGGGAACATGGAGCCTAGATAGCGGAGGTGTTTGTAAGAGTGTGGAAGCACAGTATCTCACTATGACTATGAGCAGTCTGAGGCTCTGAACATACATTATAAAAATAAAATAACAGATAATATTCACTAAATCGCTATACAAATAGTAATATGAAAGTGCAGATAGTGCTATTTTGGCCCACTCTGCTGAGTGCTCAGCAGTAGTGCAGAATAGTTTTGTTACATTGCATAGTAAATATTAAGTATCTGTGTTTTTTTTAATAAAAGTAAATATGAAAATAATTTTCAATATGCAAAGTAATAAACATACACTGCACTACTGCTGAGCACATGGCTAGCACTAGCTGCACTTTGAATGGAACTTCTCTACCTGGCAGCAGGCCCGCCTTCAGGGGGGTACTGCGGGCACAGCTGTCTGGGGCCCGGCCTCTCTAACAGAGAGGGAAGGGCCCTGGCCGCTCATACTACCCACCTGCCACCATCTCTGTCCCCGTCTGTCTGACTCAAATCCCATCATCCGCCCGGCACCTGCAGGGTCTATTGAAAATGTCCCTCTAAACATGGCCACCACTTCAGAGGAGACAGTTACTAAAGATACTAGAGGAGGCTTTAGTATCTTTAATAAATGTCTCCTCTGAGGCGGTGTCCATTTTGGGAGGGACTTTTTCAATAGTTTTTACTTGAAGCCCTGACAATGAGCAGAACCCCTGACAACGAGCAGGTATTGGGGCATTACTCTGTGGGGCATAATATAGTGATAGGGGCATAACTGTGGGGGCATAGGAATTTTGTTTTTTATTTTGTTTGTGTGTGTGTGTGTGTATATATATATATATTATTTTATAAAAAAACTTTGGGGGGTCTAATGTCGTTTGGGGGCATGGCAGGGGCATCAAAGCTCTCCATTTCTTAAAACGGAGGTGTGTTGCTGCCATTATGGGGGAGGGATGAGGCTAGGATCTCTGCCAGAGGACAGAGATTTCCTGGCCTCTTGGTAGGACCTGCAGTGGCTGGTTTGTGCAACCCCATGGTCACACAGCCGGTCAGTAGTGCCTCAGATGATTTAATGGCTTATCTTATGATGTAGCTCAGATCACTAATTACTTAACTTATAAGTGCTATCACTGCTGCTTCCATGTAAGCACACACATCCATATCTGAATTAAGCCCTCTGTCTCCAAAGCTCTAGTTACCAGCTGCCCCCTATAGCAGTTCTTTAACTGACTAGGGATGGACATCATATTTTACTGTGATCTGATGTGATATGACACCCTGATATAACATGAACATGGACAGTATGCCCCTGACTCTTTTTTTCATCTGTTTGGAGCTGTTGTGTGGGATGTAGCAAGAGCCTATCACATGATGCCAAAAACTTCTCTGATATGCTTACTGTACCTCAAAGGAATGTATCTTCAAAATATGTTGTAGTTTAAATATGAACGATTCTGTAATCTAATTTTCCAGTAGGAAATTAATGACTTTGCAACCTCAGAGAATATCAGAGTAGCGATGCCAGCCCCAGACCTAGAAAAGATTTCTGCTGCGCATTCACACTATTGCAGTATTGATAATTTAAAGCATCAATATTTATAGCTAGACGGCCTTCTGGGATGATTCACAACACCCTGATGCTGTATCTATTCAGAATGTTTTTAAAGGATTGACGATTTGCCATCCCTAGCTATCACAGCTCTATAGTCCCAACACTCTCTGGAACTCCTTTCCACTACACTCAGCTTTCACACACAGATGCCTCCTCAACATGCCCTCTTATCACATCCAGGGGCAGATGTATTAAACCTGCAGTAGTGATAAAGCAGTGATAAGTGGAAAGTGATAATGCACAGCCAATCACCTCCTGGCTGTCAATTTACATATTGGAGCTGATTGGCTGGTGCGTTATCACCTTGCACTTATCACTGCTTTATCACTTCTCCAGGCTTAATACATCTGCACCCCATTGCTCCATGGTCCAGTTATTATACTCACGTGCCCATTGTAGGCACTTTCAGCAGTAGACTGCAGTCCTTGAGACAGGTGGTCTCACCGAAATGGTGCCATTGGACTATGCTTGCCTTTCTGAAGGATAGGTGAATATGTTCTTGTTCAGATAGCTGACTGCTAAGGAATTGCTTGTATTACATGCCTTGCAATTGCCCTTTTTTCCACCTTTTGTAATGATGCCTGAATTGATGGATTAACGTGATGTTTTTTTTTTTTAACTGGTTATCCATGCATGCTGAGGCTATATAAATATATATATATATATATATATATATATATATATATATATATATATTATATAAATATATATATATATACACACACACACACACACACACACACACACACACACACAGATATACAACAAAAAGTAGTACAGGCACTTACCAAATTCCAATTGTATGCAAGTTTAATGTACCTAACTGGTGCATCTCCAACTGAGATTAAGCAGCAATCTACGACAGTATGTCAGCAGTATGTCAACGTTTCGCCTCCATTTGAGCCTTTGTCAAGACAAACAACACAGCAACAGGTCCTCAACCAGCAGCCCATAATGCACACTGAACCATGGACCACATTTATAGCACATATCTGCCAGAAGCCACTCCCCTCCAATTACAAATAGGAAGTTAAGCAAAACTTATAAAGCCACACACTATAGCAACATGCTTTGTCCATCATATAGATGTATAGTGATCTTAGGGCATGTGAAAAAATTGTTACAACTATTAGGCACTTCAAAAACGTAATAAACATATAAAACATTACCACAGCGTTTTGCCGTGAAAACGGAAGTGGCATGCATTCCACCATCAGTGGAACACACCCACGTGACCGGAAGTGCGTCAGGCGGCTGTAGGGAAGCGAAGCAGCGGTGATTAGCCGTTGCTAGGTGACCAAACATAGACCTAGACTAAACGTGGAATATCATTCCACGCTGTGTACCTGTACCAGCCAGATAGGCTAAGTACACCAAACAGTAGTTATTATGGTACAAGATAATAGTATATCCAATACAATAAATAGATTAAATATATTAACAATGTCCCAAAAAAAATAGCCTCCAAGTAGATTGGAGTTGGGTCATAATAGCACGGTCTCTACTAAACAGGGGTCCATGGAAACACCAACATTTAAAGACATAAAACAATACAGCAATACATACAAAACACATAACTACAATGAAATACAACAATATATCCTAAAATCAATATATCAATTGATTATCTAATAAAATATCAGTAGAACAATAGGAGAATAGAACAATACAGCTCTATCCTAAAAAAGTATTATATGGATTGGCCTCATTCAACCCATGTGGGGCCAAGGTGTCAAGCTCATATATCCATTTTACTTCACGTTGCCTTAGAAGCCTCTCACGGTCACCACCCCATGACAATTTCGGTATGTGATCGATCAACATACTTTTCATACTAGAAATTGAGTGTCCCCTTGATGCAAAGTGCTGAGCAACCGGCTTGTCAGACACTTTTGTGACTAGTGCTGCACGTATGGATGTGCGATGGTTGGCCATCCTATCGCGGAAGTTCCTTGTGGTCATCCCCACATAGTAATAGCCACCTGGGCACACAATAATGTATATCACATGATCCATGGTACAATGCCATCTGTGTCGGATCTTAATTTGTTGCCCACTATGAGGGTGAGCAAAACTCTGTCCAACCATCAAAGACCTGCACATAATGCAATTAGGGCACCGGTAACAGTCATTCTTGGCACTCTGTAGCCAGGTATCTGTTGTCACTGTAGGTTGCAGTGTCGGGCATATCAGCATTTGTCATAGATTTTTTCCACGTCTATATGCACATAGCGGTGGTTGCTGGCTTAACCCCTTGAATGCTGGATCGGTAGCAATGATGGACCAATGCTTACGTAACACCTTTTCAGAATAGGGTGAGGCCACATCATATATGGAAGTGAAAATCATATGATTAGCCACTTTGTTAGAATTATGTCCACTGTCCATGTGGGAGTGCTTGTACCGTGCTTTTTTGAGACATCTTCTGATGGTTTGTGCCGAATACCCACGATCTTGGAATCTCTCAACCATCTCACTAATTTGTACTTCAGTCGCTTCACCAATGGTGTTAATACGTAACAGACACATGAATTGCGAAATCGGCAAGCTTTCTTTGAGATGTGCAGGGTGGTGACTGGAGGCATGAAGAATCGTATTCCAATCAGTCTCTTTTCTAAAAAGAGTTGAGGCAAGTCGTCCACTTCGTCGGAAAATAGTCACATCTAAAAAGTTGACCTCTTCATGGTCAATATGATATGTAAAATGGATAGGCTGTTCAAATTATTGAGGTATGCAACCATCCCATGAAATTCAATGTCGGTCCCTAGCCAAATAACAAAAACATTGTCAATTTAGCGACCAAAGTATAGACACTTCTGCCCAAACTTTGGCACTATATTGTCAGATTCATATTTGTGCATATACAAATTGAAATGTGCTGGGGCCAAATTGGACCCCATCCCAGTACCACTACACTGGACATAAAAGTACTTGCCATATGAGAAATTATTCTGTTTCAGTACCAAACAAGCAAGCTCGAGTAAAAATTCAATAGGGGTACCAGTATGTTGACCTGCAACTAGTACATCATGCATGGTTAACAGTTCATCTGTATGTGGGATTACCGTATATAAGGACTGAATGTCCATGGTTGCCAACCAAGCTTCATCAGGTATTAGACCAAGAGAACCAATCTTATCCAGAAAATCTGGAGTCTCCCTGATGTAGCTGGGAATTGAAGCAATGGTGAGTGGACGAGCGTCCGAGAGGCATCCTGTGTTGTCTGGGTTACCGGACCCCACGGCCGCTCTGATGTTACCACTGTGAGCCTGTACAGAGATACGGCAGGCGCATTCTCTGGGTTGCACACTTTTGTTTGGCAGGCCTCTCTCATGTCTAGGTAAGTGGTCTTTACACATTTCTTGTTACCTCGCCTCATGGTGTATATAGTGTATGTATGTGTGTGTATATATATATATATATATATATACATACGTGCATACATACACTATATACTCTGCTGTGTTATAGCAAAAAGTAATAAGGAAAGCATGATAAATACTGCAGTCAAAATTGAATATGGTACAAAAACCAAAGATAAATAAATTAGTTGCATTCACAACTAGAATAAAGCTGGTGCTAAAGGCTTTCTGCGTCCTGTCAAGCTATGAGTCATAAACACCCCAATATAGAAAATGACTGTTATGCGCGGTCCTAATAGTATAGGTACTGTGAATGCCAAATTGTTTCCTCACAAATATTTAAAATACCCACTCTAATATATATTGTAAACGCCTGCACATCTTATTACCATTTGCCATAAATGTGCGGTGTACAGTGCAAAACACTGCATCCCATAAGAGAAAACAATACACCCACACATTATCTGAGTTCCAAAGCTCATTGATGTATAGATTTGTTATTAAAAGGATATGGATTCAATATATTACAAAGTACAAGATAGCTATAGTTACATGGTTACACTCACACAGTAAGCAGTTAAAACATACAGTTATATCCAATTACATACAGTTACATACAGTTACAGTTACATACCAGCATACAATACCATTATCCTTAAGTTATATAAATTCATCTTTCCATATCATTCTCTCTCTCTCTCTGTAAAATCATGCAGACACTGGTCTGCCAGCAACTCCATCATTCTCTGGTACAAAACAGGAACTGGCTTCCTGTGTGATCAGCAATGTGTTATCTAGTTTGGGGGAGGGAACTTACTCATTCATGATGAGTCACTAGTCTCTTTGTATATGCTAATCAGGTTCAGCCTTGAACACATCCAAAGGGCTGGCCTGAGCTTCCTGTCCACTACCTGTTTGGAATATCTATTGTTCTAATAAAAGTGATTTTAGCTTTTATACATTTAATCAAAATTATTTGTTGCAATGTCCTACAACTTAATAACAAGTATCAAATGAATCTACACATTAATCTGCTTGCTTTAATACTAAATGTGACAGGTGTATCTGGTTTCGTTCAAATAATACACATACATGACATTATATAATTTTAAATCATTATGATGTCTGGCACTTGATATTATTATAATTATGTACTGCATGAAATAAGTGTTGAATCCATCTCTGTGGCATGTCCGTGTAAATGCGTGTGTTACCATATATTGCTGTGCTCGCTGCATGTATTTGCAAGTATAGCGACTCATAATGTGTGTAGTTTGTATGTTCTTTTTATGTAATATTTTTGACTTCGACAGTTCACCCTTTGGCAGTAAACAATAACTGCCATCAATTATTAACATAAGAAAAAATATTTCATACAATAATCGGTGACCTAGACACAAGTATGTATGCATTTCGCAAATCAGACATTTGACTATATTTGGGGAAGACAGGGAGGAGGATGAGACATCCTCTATATTCACTCGGCGGTCAAGGGACCACTGGTTGGGTGTGGGACAACATTCAACCTATAGAGTATGCTGGAACAGTGCTTTGGCCTATAATGTCTGATTTGCGATGAACATTTCACACATACATGTATCTACGTCTTTGTACACTGATGTTTGGATTCGATTGAGGTTCTGCTGGGTAGATGAAGAAGACACAAACAAATCGTGACAGTGACATATAAAGTTTTCATGATCTACATATTCCTATCATTTTCTGAACATTGTTTCCATTTCTGGAACGTATGCTAGGTCTGTTTAATAATTGAACAAGGGTTATAAGTAGTGTCCTTCCTAAATAACATAACCCTTCGGAGTTCGGGAGAGCCACTCATAAACCTTTCTTCCACATATATTAATGAGCTCTTTATCTGCAATGTGTGAATAGCCATTGTCTGATTGTTCATGATTACCTCTGAACGCTATAACTACTAGACCTTTGATTTTTCTCTGACTTTAACAAACTGATCGGCTAATCCTGGGATCCTATAAGGAAATCACTCCTTCCTTCAGAACCAGTTCCAGTCCCACACTCGACTCCTCATAAAAAAAACCTTGCAAAAATAGAATATCCTGAAAAAAAATGTTTGTCAGCGGGAAAGAGAGAAAAGAGAAATAGAACAAAACAACTCTTGTTCATAACAAATCAATTACAATGACTGGTCTTTCTGCAATCCTTTAGTACGCTCAGGTAGTGTTCAACAGTGCCGCTTCTCAGTCTTCACGGAACAGAGTCTCTGGTGATTCTTTTGTGATCTCACTCCATTTACGAGTTCCTTCCGGACTACCGACTTTCTTGCAATGGGAATCGTGATCCCAAGTCTCTCTCTCGGCTACTTTCACTGGGATAGTGCTGTCATCAAAACTTGGTATGGTCCTTCCCACCTGTCTATTAGGCAACCTGAGCGTAAGAACAATCACACAGTCTCTTGGTTCACAATCAAGACAGTTAGTATTTGGCATACCAGCAATCAACAGTTTCAAGTTCTTTTGTCAAGTTCTCAAATGCTGGCTCATCTCAATAAGGTACTGTACTGTCACCTCATTGGTGTATTTCTGATCATTGTGCGGATCAATCATTACATGAGGTTGTCTTCCAAAAACAACCCAAAAAAGACACAAATACCAAAACAAAAACAAATTTCGAAGAGGGTGATTCGTTGAGTGAAGATCTGGGAGTGGTTCCAAAGCTACATAATACTAGTGGCAGTATCTATGATCACAATAGTACAATTTCAAGCATTGCTCCTACTTCTAGGGGTACCATTATCTACACACAAATTTCTGCGCAATTTTTCTTTGCGGTAAACGCAGCAGCATCCGTAGCGGCAGGAAATGCCTCTACCCAGTTTGAGAAAACATCAGTGCACACCAATACATAACAATAATTACTAAAGTGTGTTAACTGTACGAAGTCGATTTGTATTTCCTGAAAAGATCCGTCTGCAGGAGGGATATGGGATGGCTCTGTTGGTATTGCTTTACCAATATTCTTCCTCAAGCAAGACAGGTCATTGCTCTCTTACCTGCATGAGAATAGAATCCTGGTGCACACCAGTAGACTCTCATCAGCCTGCACATACCCTCTTTGCCTAGATTAGTCAGACCGTGTGCCATCTCAGCTAGACTTGGAAGGTATGCTCTGGGGGCTACTGGCTTACCGTGTCCATCTGTCCACAGTTCTGAGGACTCATGGCCATACCCATTTGTCCTCCAGACTGCCTTTTCCTGTAGGGAACACAAATTTTTAATTTTTCATTTAGTATCGTGTGTTTGCAATGTAGAGTACCATGAGCATAACTCAAAAAAAGAAAAAAACATCTCTAGAGGAGAGAAGGAAGAAGAAAATGAAAATGGTCAGGTTTGCCATTCACCAACAGGCATATCAATGTCTATACAAAATTTCCCTTCACCGGTATTCCCATTCTCCACCCTTTGTGCATGACAAGGCACACTGCTGTAATACTGGTGTTATCGTGCTGTTGAGATTTACTGGGTTTGGGCAGAACTCTGAAGGACCTGGGCATGTGGAGTTTGAACTGTACTTGGGTCCATGTATTGTACCACCCTGTGTGAACGGAAAAGATGAAGAGGAAACTGTAGAGAAACAGAATAGAGGTTGGTGACATATGAGTTTGTAGAGGTGAAGAAGATTTTAAAAAAATTTTACAACTGGATTGGGCACTACGGGGAAGTGATTCTCTACTTGGTCTACTCCTCTTAAAAAAAAAATCTGTGTTTGTTGTATCGCTATTGGGACTATCCCAGCCATCAAACCAGTGTCCTGTCCATCCTAAGTACATAGGGAACCCGGTATCTGTGAGATAATTTCCTCTACCTGTGATGGACATGCATCTAGAACAGTAGAATGCAACATTAGTCTTCGTGAGTGTCTAACATACTTTGTACTTCCTGAGCGGGAGCACAGTATATGTATATCATATCTAACAAAATTAAGTTAATCAGGGGCCATTTCTGCTAGGAAAAAGAAGCAAAAGTTTAGAGGCCCAATCTTAACCCCAGCAAGTTTTGTCAAAGGGTAATGTTGCATTTATTTTGTTCTTCCCATTAGCCCAATCTGTGTTTTCTATATGGCTTATGATTCCTTACTATATGTCTCTTGGTCCCTTCTATGTGTTTAATAATGTGGCTTGTGTTTTCTGTCTAGGGGGTCTATATTGACTATGTGTCCTACTACTCCTACAATCTCTGGCAAAATGCCCTTCCTTCCTACAAGTGTAACATATTATTGACCATTAGGGATCCGGGGTTTGGACTGATGGGTCTTTCCTGTATGTGCCAGTATACTTACCGTCCTCAACCTCTCCACCTGTTGTTCTCTGCACCTAGCACTATTCTTGTGTTGTTCAATAGCACACTATCTAAGATTAGCTACTGTGACCCCTTTCCAATTTTGCAAAGAAGTCTGCACACTGACACTCAATGCCTTATTGAGCCCGTCCATTTGCACAGAGCCACCTCCCATTTGCCGAATTAGTGTTTACCAGTGATCTTATCCAGATGGAGAGTTTTCTATTACTGCAAGAGACAAAAAAAAAAAGTTTAACAAGCTTCTAGGTCATGCGAAGTATTCATTCAATCCTTCTCATTCCGTATTAAGGGTCTGTGTATAGTCCAACAAACATTTCCGAGCTCATCTTGACTAGGGGCATTACTAGGAATGAATACTTCTTATATGGTAACTGAAAGAAATACCCGGGGGTTACCTTGTCTCTGTCCGCTTTCCTACTGGCAAATACTAATGTGCGGACAGGTTTTTTCTCCATTTCTGACGTTACTTTCTTGATTTTTTTTTGTTTTATTTTTGTTTTTGTTTTACTATATATGTACACGAATGATACCATACTTACCTGTTCCACTGGTCTCAGCCACTTCCCCCACAGGCTACTGCTCTTCTTTTACCAGTTGGATACTCCACTGGGTACATGAGAAATGGCTGAAAACAATCAGGTCACCTTCTCCTCCTTTATAAAATTTCAACATTCATTAGTACATATATAGGTTACAGTCATATTTTTCATATTTTTATTATTTTCTATAGTTTGTATGCTGGCCGCAACTGCTTCCACATCTACATATGGCGGTGTACTTGCATTCTCTTTTTTTTCTTCCTACTTGTTTATTGTTGCTACAAGTTCAAACAGTTCTTATATTTCCATTCTTGTCTTATATGACTTTGGCTAGACATACCACCTGCAATACCTTAGGATCAAACTCACCAACCCCTCTTGCTGCCATGGGTTTAAACAATTTGTATGTCTGACCCTTTGTTTTCGGGATTTTATCAGACATATTCTTATCCTTAAGTTCTGTAATACCTTTGGTTCAAAGCTGCCCACCTTTGAACTAAACAACACTATTGTATAATTTGTACTTAGCGCCCGCACTCTTACGCACTTTGTGTAAACACGCGACCGTGCGTGTCTCTTACGCTGCCTGTGCAGTCCTGTACTTTGTCCGAGACACGTGTACAAAACCCTGCGTCCGCAATAAAACAAATCACACAGCTCTATAATTGTGAACAATACTAATTACTTTTGCCCACTAGACACAACTTGTTCTGTATAAACTTTTATGCAGACCTGCATTTGTGTCTTTACACTTACTTCCTTAAAATACTGTTATTTCAAATTTACCTATATAGCAACAAATGTATCCTATTTCACACAGATCTATAATGACTAGCAATAATCAATAATTTAAATGATATGATTCAGATTAGATAGCTATCTTGCAGAACATACACTGATATAAATATACACATAATTATAATAATATTATATATATGTATCATTCACTAGCCTTCTATGTGACTCATTTACCCATTCAGTGCTTCTAATTTGCATATCAAAGCTATTTGGTTTTCACTGCTAAGAAAAAGCAGTTACACAGGTTAATTTGCATTTCAGTGGCTATCCTCCCTGTAAGCAGATTCTACAAGTCTTGGAAGGAAAAAAAACAAAACCAACTCTTTCTTTCCTTTTTCTATCTGTGTGCAACCCCCTCACTTGATGTAAAGTATTTACGCACAGACAAGAAGGACAGGAAAAAAAAAACTTATCTCACCATTTACTCTCACTAGGCCCAACTTAAACAATTTGTAATTGACTATGGCATGGGTTAAATAAATGCATTGGTAACTCATAAATTGTGCTTGATGTGACCAAGGAAACTGATTATTCTGAGCAGACTGAAAATCAGCTATTTAGAAAATAACCTTCCTAAAATGGCCACTGCTCCACCCCCTTCCATATCCATAAGGTTTACACAAAATGGTGGACAGGCCATGTGGTTAGTCTAAAATGGAGGACAGACCATGCGGCTTCCTTTGTCACAAAGAAATCACACATTATACAAGCACCAGAAGTTATTTTAGGCCTGAGTTAAAAAAAACTATATCAAGGCTATGCAGCAACTTTTAAATGTACTTTTAAACTTACTAAACAGATAAACAATCCAATCTGAATCAAACACAATATGACTTATTTGAACTTTGTTTTGCAACAATAAAAATACATTTTAGCGTCTTAAATATTATGAGAAACACATTGGCCCTCATTCCGAGTTGTTCGCTCGGTATTTTTCATCGCATCGCAATGAAAATCCGCTTAGTACGCATGCGCAATGTTCGCACTGCGACTGCGCCAAGTAACTTTGCTATGTAGAAAGTATTTTTACTCACGGCTTTTTCATCGCTCCGGCGAACGTAATGTGATTGACAGGAAATGGGTGTTACTGGGCGGAAACACGGCGTTTCAGGGGCGTGTGGCTGAAAACGCTACCGTTTCCGGAAAAACCGCAGGAGTGGCTGGAGAAACGGTGGGAGTGCCTGGGCGAACGCTGGGTGTGTTTGTGACGTCAACCAGGAACGACAAGCACTGAACTGATCGCACAGGCAGAGTAAGTCTGGAGCTACTCTGAAACTGCTAAGTAGTTAGTAATCGCAATATTGCGAATACATCGGTCGCAATTTTAAGAAGCTAAGATTCACTCCCAGTAGGCGGCGGCTTAGCGTGTGTAACTCTGCTAAATTCGCCTTGCGACCGATCAACTCGGAATGAGGGCCATTGTCCCTTGAAATTTCATATCATTGGCTTACTGATAACACAACAATACACGTGGATGTTATTCATCAGCGTCGCAATGCGTCCATCGGAGCCGGTCGATCACAGCCGCGTTTGTAATGTACAGTGCATCATTAAGACCATGATATCGCGGACCAGCCCCATCTGTGAATGCCAAATTGTTTCCTCACAAATATTGAAAATGCCCGCTCTAATATATATTGTAAATGCCTGCACATCTTATTACCATCTGCCATGAATGTGCGCTGTACATCGCAAAACACTGCATCCCATAAGAGAAAACAATACACCCACACATTATCTGAGTTCCAAAGCTCATTGATGTATATATTTGTTTTTAAAAGGTTATGGATTTAATATATTACAAAGTACAGTATACCTATAGTTACATGGTTACACTCACACAGTAAGCAGTTAAAACATACAGTTATATCAAGTTACATACAGTTACATACAGTTACAGTTACATACCAGCATACAATATCATTATCCTTAAGTTATATAAATTCATCTTTCCATATCATTCTCTCTCTCTGTAAAATCATGCAGGCACTGGTCTGCCAGCAACTCCATCATTCTCTGGTACAAAACAGGAACTGGCTTCCTGTGTGATCAGCAATGTGTTATCTAGTTGGGGGAGGGAACTTACTCATTCATGATGAGTCACTAGTCTCTTTGTATATGCTAATCAGGTTCAGCCTTGAAGACATCCAAAGGGCTGGCCTGAGCTTCCTGTCCACTACCTGTTTGGAATATCTTTTGTTCTAATAAAAGTGATTTTAGCTTTTATACATTTAATCATAATTATTTGTTGCAATGTCCTACAACTTAATAACAAGTATCAAATGAATCTACACATTAATCTGCTTTCTTTAATACAAATATGACAGGTGTATCTGGTTTTGTTCAAATAATACACATACATGACATTACTTCATTATATAATTTTAAATCATCATGATGTCTGGCACTTGATATTATTATAATTATGTACTGCATGAAATAAGTGTTGAATCCATCTCTGTGGCATGTCCGTGTAAATGCGTGTGTTACCATATATTGCTGTGCTCGCTGCGCGTATTTGCAAGTATAGTGACTCATAATGTGTGTAGTTTGTATGTTCTTTTTATGTAATATTTTTGACTTAGACAGTACAAATATTCCACATTTAACCAAAGACACTCCAGGACATTTTTTATTCAAGCTGAATGGGTGGATGGTGTTTAAAATATATATCCATTTTGCCTTAGGCACAACAGATGCACTGCTCTATAGCCCCCACGTATGGCTTTGGGAATATGGTTGATAATTATGTGTTTAACCACTTAACTAGCATGGTCAGATTTCATGCAACTGCCCCATCCCACCCTGTCCCCCCATTTTTGACGATGAGATCCGTTCTGCAGATGTGCATAATATAATGTTTAAATATTTTAAAAAATACTTTTTCAACTTTATTAAATAAAATAAATTTTTTAAACAATGTTAATGCTTTTGAAGGGAAAAATCATCAGTTAAGTGGTTAAAGTCCGATAGAGAATGGCCAGCTTCCATGTAGTGACTGTCAACAGGTTGATCAGATGGGGAGCCCAGCAAGGCGGCTTTGATGGCCAACCTATGAAGGGCCATTTGTTCCCTCATGGTTCTGGTAGTCTTACCTACAGAGTGAAGGCTGCACGGGCACTTAATCAAATACACCATAAAGCTAGACGTACATGTCAGGACATTTGGGACTTTGGAAAACCTGTTTTCAAAGCCCTTGGGTGATGACTTTTGGCTCTTAAGAGAGTGTTCTTGTCCATGGGTTTAGAGTAGATTTCAGTCTGCAGCATACCTTCCGCAATGGAAATCTGAACATCCAGGTAATGCAGAGATGGAGTAGAATATTGATGTGTTATTCTAATCAGTGAAGGCTTCCTGTTGATGAAATAAAACAGTTGAATAAGGCAAGCTTCGCCACCAGTCCTCAAGATGAATAGGTCATCTATATAACATGCAAACAGGAAGATGTGGCACTTGAAGCACAGGTCCAGAAAAAACATTAGAAATTCCTCATGAAACATAAAAATGTTTGCAAATGAAGGGGCCACATTGCTACTGATTGCACACCCGGGGCATTGAAGGTAAAACCTGCCACCAAATAGAAAGTAGTTGTGGGCGAGTATTAATTCTAGCAATTCAAGAAATAACTCAAGATTCAGATCTTTCGTATTCTCCTTGATCAGAAGAGATTTAATTGCACTCAACCCTTCATTGTGGGGGATACATGTGTAAAGACTACACATGTCCATGGTGCAGATCATAGTACTGGAAGGTACTGTTCTAAAGTTATCTAGAAGTAAGAGAAAACTAGTATCTTCAATGAAAGTGCTCTGTTTCAGAATTACTGGTGGAAATTATGAGCCCCCCAGGCGGCTCGGGCAGACTTTTGTGGATCTTGGATACGGTGAACAGGATGGTATCACAGGATTATCTTGTGTTAGGGCCTTCAATAGCTAGACTGAAATAAGGCCACTGGATTTGACTCCCTGTAACACATCATCCAGTTTCCTTTTGAAGACTTCGGTTGGATCACACATAAGAAGTTGGTCAGTATTCGAGACCATGACTTTTATTAAAATCTCCATCCTGTAATCCTCAAGATCCATTATAACTATCCATCCCCCCTTAGTAATAAATGACCATACTGTGTTCTCTGAGGTGATAGGGATAACAGTAAAAATGGAAGTGCAGACAATGCTACAGCTGGATGTGGTAAAGAATCCACTAATGAATGGAACAGTTCAATTGTATTGGTGTCCAAACCCAATGGGAGCATCGACCCAGGTCGATGAGTTAGTCATAAGTCTGCAAAGCAGTCATTACTTAACCACCCTTGACCTTACAAAAGGTTTTTGGCATATCCAACTTACACCCAAGACCACCATCTCTACCCTGGATGGACTATTTCAATATAAGGTGCTCCCATTTGGTTTAAATTTGACTTTGATCACTCTCCAGTGAGGCATGGAAAAGCTTTTGTGACCACATAGCACCTGCACCTTGGCGTACTTGGATGATATCATCATCCATACCCAAGATAGGAAATCCTGGTTGAGACTCTACTAGCAACCTAACTAAACTCAGGGCAATAAAGAGCTGAGCCCAGGTACTTTTGAGGGCATGGCCTAATCATGGGAGGGTGGTGTGGTGGTGCTATTCACTGTCCCCTCTGACAAGATGCTCTCCTCTTACATCTGCCCCCTCCCCAACAGTGCAACATTGTTTCGCTCAATTGCATTTTTATTGCTTTATGTACATGAATCAGGCCCAAAGATAACTCAGCCATTGGTTAAAAGCATCACATGATGTGCTACACCATTGACTGCACTATATTTGGGCAGGAAGAATGCCTGGTAGGGAGTTGGATGAGAAGAAATACACTCCAGTAGTAAGCAGCCAGGGACTAGGGTTGTCCATTGAGACCCTTAGTAGATAGTTGATGATTTCCAATGATAGACAGGAAACCATCAGTGGTTCATGACCAGCTGTAGATAGGAGTCCATGGTCATGCATGCGCAAAAAAGAAATCCTGAACTGAGAAACATTGTGTTCCTTCCTTTGAAGGTAAAATCATGTCAGCAATTCATCAATGGTTGATAGATTTTAATGGTCAATGGTCAAATTACTGGGGACACAAGAGAAAATTTTGGAAACCTGTTAGAATGTGACAGCTGCAACCCTTCTTTTTTTAATTTTGTATTCCATCATCATAGAAATGTGGTTCCCATTGATATATATTCCTACATGGGCACGAGCACATGGATTCAGTAACATTTGATATTATCTGGTTTAGGGTCATCACATCAGCCTTGATTCTACTGGAACAACTGGTGCATCATTTCTGCAGAAGTTATTACATTCTATCCAAAGTGGTAGTGTAGTGTTTAGCTTAAAGGGCTTCATTTTAGAAAAAAAAACTATCTTTTTTTTAAGAATAGTATCTACAGTTGTACAGTATTTATTGTTAGAAACTTTTACTGAGATAAGAAATAATCAGTTTTGTGGATGATTGCAGAATGTATAACTTCCTAGAGATGGAGTTGTAACAGTGGGAATTATTAGCTGATCACTGGGAAAGGTACAGCTGCACATTGTTCATTTGACAGACCTTATGATAAATGACTGGAAACTCCTGAACAAATTGTAGACATCTGCGTAAGAGCTATTTCCAACACTGATAAATACATCATTACCTCTATTTACAAACTCTCTCATCACTGGCTGGAGATCACTTCATTCATTGATCCAGGATTTCATTTCATTTCAGCTATTGAACAGGGCAATTATTATATTGTACCAAATTAACTCTACAGATTAAGCTCATATTTTAAGTCAAGGAAGTGTTGATTGATTTTGATGTACAAACAATACTAATTGAGACTATAAATAAATACGAAAATAATTGATTGTGTCTGAGGCTGCATCAAGTGCAGAACCAAGCAGGGCTTTTTATTTTCAAGGTTATTATTTTCCTAGCAATTACCTGAAAAGTGCCTATATTTTGATAAATACATAGAGCCTGATTCAGGCTGATGTCGCAGTTGCTGAGAATTTGGACGCAGCGACTGTGAAAATATGCAAATATCGCAGCCACCAGGATTGGTATCGAGACGCCCCGCTGGAGGCATCTTGGAACTGCCCCTTGTGTACAAAGACACAATAATCAGATACAATTCAGTCAAAGATTGACCTTCTGGGTAACTGTACAGCCATGCAGCATGGCCGCTGGCAGTAAGATACCAGCACCATTGTAACTGAGTACGGGATAGCAATCACAAGCTGTGACATGCCCCCAAAATGGTCATCACATGCCTACAATTGAGCCGACACTCCTCCATTACTTCACACAAATGGTCCCTACTGTCAATTATTTTGCAAATAACTCCTCACCGCAACCCCCATTGCAAGAACAATGCAGCACATACACAGTGCAACGTATACGCATGTGCAGCAGCAAAATAAATTACTCCACTGTCTCAGTAGATCTTAGTATCACAATTTATTTATTACCAGTTATTTATATAGCGCTCACGTATTCCACAGCGCTTCACAGGGAACATTTGCCATTCACATCAGTCCTTGCCCACAGTGGAGCCTCCACTCTATCTTCCCTACCACATGTAAACACACACATATACACTAAGGTTAATTTTCATTGGCAGCCAGTTAACCTATCAGTATATTTTTGGATTGTGTGAGGAAACCGGTGCACATAAAATAAAAACAATTTACGCAAGTACAGGAAGAATATACAAACTCCACACAGTTTGGGGCATGGTAGGGATCTAACCCATGATCTCAGTGCTGTGAGGCAGTAACTATTACACAATCTGTGCTGCCCAATGGAAATAATTATGAGCAGCATTAACAATAGATTTAAGAGGGCAGGGTTGAGAAAGAAGAGGCAAGAAAAGAGGAGGGAAATGAATGTGAGAGTGAATGAGGGTTTTGGTGACACTGAGGATGAAAGCAGCAAGATTGAGCAATGTTCTAAATGTGGGGAGTAAAGGAGAAAAAGGAGTCAAGGATGCAAGGATTGCAGACTTGAGGCATAGAAGAGAGAGTGATGTTTTCAACAGAGAGAGAGGGATGGTGGGGTGGAGGGAATGTGTGTGGGGTAGAGGGAATGTGTGTACAGAGAATATATAATCATTCACCTATTAATGAAACATTTACATACCCAATGAAGTTTATAATTAAAATTTCCTATCTCACTCAAAAGTCATGGGTCCATTTTGTCAGAAGCAAATTAACCTACTATTATGCTTTAGGATTGTGGACAGAGCCTGGAGCACATGGAGGAAAGTCATGTAAACAAGGGGAGAACATACAAACTTTACACATATAGGATAATGGTCAGAATAACATCCATAACATCAGGGTTGTCAGGCAGCAATGCTAACATTGTGCCACTATGCTGCCCATTCTGACACCGTAGGCATCATAGTGATGTAGCCAGAAGACAGGTGTAGCCAGCCCAAGAGCATATTGTTTGATTCTTGTTTTATATGGTTCTTTGAGACTTCAACACAATGATCCTAGTAGTTTATCTATTTTCATTTCCCAATATACTTTTAGCTCTATATTGTTAATAGATATAAGAAGTAGGAAATTTTGTTAAATCTGAGCTCCCTGAACTTCTGGCAACTGAGTAAATCATAGCCCTTGCTTGGTTTTTTTTCCGCTTGGCTCAGATTCCGAATTAAGTCAAAATGTCATCATCCCAGAGTCCTTCCACAAGTGCCTGCTGATACCATCCACAATAGCTGTGCTCTACTGTGTGTCCATCCATAAACTGGATAAGAAAGAGAGAGTAGACTCTTGTTTGGGGGTACTCTTGTGTAAGTAAATATACATAAAACTTAACTTTTATTGTCGATCTCATAAAACTATGTTAATCCTGTTTTGTTTTGTTTTGTTTTTGCCACAAACACACACTCAATAAAAATGGATTAAATCATTGAAAGTATCTTCCCTTCTTTTTTCATTGCAGCAGGGATCAACGTTAACTGGTGTACCCTGAATCAATTTATAAATATTTGACTGGATACTCTGTGTGCCTGGTAGTTTAAAGGTAACAAAGTTAACAGCATCAAGAGTGACAGCATGAAAACTCCAGACCTCAAACTCCCAGCTGGAGATTATCCCACTCAATGGGTGGTACTCAATTCTTTCCGCCCCCTTCCACACCCGTTCTGTTTCTGCTGATGGGTGTGGTATAATCATTTCAGCTTGCTACCCCTGGGGTAGCGAGGTGCCCAACCCCTTACGCAGCTAAACCTGATTACTATGGGCGCGATATGCGTGAGAATGGTGATCACAGATTGGGCTTGATATATAATTTGAATACCACCCAATGGGGGAGATTCAGACCTGATCGTAGATGTGCTAAATTTAGCACATCTACGATCATTCACACTGACATGCGGGGGGACGCCCAGCACAGGGCTAGTCCACCCCGCATGTCAGGCCCTGCCCCGTCGCACGAATACAAAATCATCGCACAGCGGCAATGCTTTTGTACTGGAAGAGTAACACCCCACCAGCACAGCTCCTGAGCGCTGGCAGGGAGCTACCCGTCGCTGTGTTGCCCGGACCGTACCCCCTAAACGGTGGCCAAATGCCACCGGCCCACCCCCTCCCGCCCAGCAACCGCCTCTGCCTGTCAGTCAGGCAGAGGTGATCGCAGGGCTAAGATTGCAGGGCTAATTTCCGGTCTATGCCAATTATATAGCAATATATCTGAGTTTATGCTAGTACACTGTATCCACAGTTTAACCCTTGTGTCAGCATGCTAGGGCAGCCTGGTATCTATTACACAGTATATAGTGCAACATAGAAAAAGAAAGTTTCTCCCATAAAGGGATACATTAGCTACCTCTAAGCACATGTAGCTCCCTGAGAGCACATGTAATATTCCCAACCTGTGTAAAGGTGCATACACATGGATAGATTTGACAAACGACATGGGCGTTCCCAATCGATGGGAAAGACCAATTGTTTAAATCATTCTGTGTGTATGAACGATGACAATGAGTGCACCTGTGGGTCACTAGTGACACCCTCAGATCTTTTGTACATGCAAAAAGATCTGAGGCTGTCGCTAGCAATGCCATGCTGTTGAATGCAGCATGGCCTCTGCTCATCCCCCGCTGTCGCTCGACGCAGCAGGCATCGGCAAGTGTATGCACTTGCCGATGCCGGTCCACCACTGGATGACGTCGCTGATCATCACGTGTGTCCGCACCTTTAGTCTTGTTGTCAGCATACACAAGTAAAAATTGGCAAACATTTATCCCACTGCAGATACAAAAGATGTGTCTCCTTGTGCTATAAAGATCAAGGGAAAGATCAAGATCCACTTCCACCTCGTGCTGAAGCTGCTGCCACTAGTCATGGCCGAGACGATGAAATGCCATCAACGTCGTCTGCCAAGGCCGATGCCCAATGTCATAGTAGAGAGCATGTAAAATCAAAAAAACAAAAGTTCAGTAAAATGACCCAAAAATCTAAATTAAAAGCGTCTGAGGAGAAGCATAAACTTGCCAATATGCCATTTACGACACGGAGTGGCAAAGAACGGCTGAGGCCCTCTCCTATATTCCTCATGACTAGTGGGTCAGCTTCACATGAGGATGGAAGCACTCATACTCCCACTAGAAAAATGAAAAGACTTAAGCTGGCAAAAGCACAAATTACAAAAAAAATCACCTCGTCGGTGTGGAGTTATTTCAACACAAATACGGACAACATTTGCAAAGCCGTGTGTTGCCTTTGTCAAGCTGTAATAAGTAGGGGTAAGGACGTTAACCACCTAGGAACATCCTCCCTTATACGTCACCTGGAGCGCATTCATCAGAAGTCATTGACAAGTTCAAAAACTTTGGGTGACAGCGGAAGCAGTCCACTGACAACTAAATCCCTACCTCTTGTAACCAAGCTCCTGCAAACCACACCACCAACTCCCTCAGTGTCAATTTCCTCCTTAGACAGGAACGCCAATAGTCCTGCAGGCCATGTCACTGTCAAGTCTGACGAGTCCTCTACTGCCTGGGATTCCTCCAATGCATCCTTGAGTGTAATGCCTACTGCTGCTGGTGCTGCTGTTGTTGCTGCTGGGAGTCGATCGTCATCCCAGAGGGGAAGTCTGAAGACCACTTGTACTACTTCCAGTAAGCAATTGACTGTCCAACAGTCCTTTGCGAGGAAGATTAAATATCACAGCAGTCATCCTGGTGCAAAGCGGATAACTCAGGCCTTGGCAGCCTGGGCGGTGTTAAACGTGTTTCCGGTATCCACCGTTATTTCACGGGAAACTAGAGATTTGCTTGAGGTACTGTGTCCCCGGTACCAAATACCATCTAGGTTCCATTTCTCTAGGCAGGCGATACCGAGAATGTACACAGACCTCAGAAAAAGAGTCACCAGTGTCCTAAAAAATGCAGTTGTACCCAATGTCCACTTAACCACGGACAAGTGGAGCAGGGCAGACTCAGGACTATATGACTGTGACAGCCCACTGGGTAGATGTATTGCCTCCCGCAGCAACAACAACAGCAGCGGCGGCACCAGTAGCAGCATCTCGCAAACGCCAACTCATTCCTAGGCAGGCTATGCTTTGTATCACCGCTTTCCAGAAGAGGAACACAGTTGACAACCTCTTACGGAAACTGAGGAACATCATCGCAGAATGGCTTACCCTAATTGGACTCTCCTGGGGATTTGTGACGTCAGACAACTCCACCAATATTGTGCGTGCATTATATGTGGGCAAATTCCAGCACGTCCCATGTTTTGCACATACATTGAATTTGGTGGTGCAAAATTATTTAAAAAATGACAGGGGCTTTGAAGAGATGCTGTTGCTGGCCCGAAGAATTGCGGGCCACTTTCGGCATTCAGCCACCGCGTGCCGAAGACTGGAGCACCAGCAAACACTCCTGAACCTGCCCCGCCATCATCTGAAGCAAGAGGTGGTAACGAGGTGGAATTCAACCCTCTATATGCTTCAGAGGATGGAGGAGCAGCAAAAGTCCATTCAAGCCTATACAGCTACCTACGATATGGGCAAAGGAGAGGGAATGCACCTGACTCAAGCGCAGTGGAGAATGATTTCCATGTTGTGCAAGGTTCTCCAACCCTTTGAACTTGCCACATGTGAAGGTAGTTAAGACACTGCCAGCCTGAGTCAGGTCATTCCCCTCATCAGGCTTTTGCAGAAGAAGCTGGAGAGATTGAAGGAGGAGCTAAAACAGAGCGATTCCGCTAGGCATGTGGGACTTGTGGATGGAGCCCTTGATTCGCTTAACCAGGATTCACGGGTGGTCAATCTGTTGAAATCAGAGCACTACATTTTGGCCACCGTGCTCGATCCTAGATTTAAAACCTACGTTGGATCTCTCTTTCCAGCAGACACAAGTATGCAGAGGTTCAAAGACCTGCTGGTGAGAAAATTGTCAAATCAAGCGGAACGTGACCCGTCAACAGCTCCTCCTTCACATTCTCCCGCAACTGGAGCTGCGAGGAAAAGGCTAAGAATTCCAAGCCCACCCGCTGGCGGTGATGCAGGGCAGTCTGGAGCGAGTGCTGACATCTGGTCCGGACTGAAGGACCTGCCAACGATTACTGACATGTCGTCTACTGTCACTGCATATGATTCTGTCACCATTGAAAAATGGTGGAGGATTATATGAGTGACCGCATCCAAGTAGGCACGTCAGACAGTCCGTACGTATACTGGCAGGAAAAAGAGGCAATTTGGAGGCCCTTGCACAAACTGGCTTTATTTTACCTAAGTTGCCCCCCCTCCAGTGTGTACTCTGAAAGAGTGTTTAGTGCAGCCGCTCACCTTGTCAGCAATCGGCGTATGAGGTTACTTCCAGAAAATGTGGAGAAGATGATGTTCATCAAAATAAATTATAATCAATTCCTCCGTGGAGATATTCACCAGCAATTGCCTCCAGAAAGTACACAGGGACCTGAGATGGTGGATTCCAGTGGGGACGAATTAATAATCTGTGAGGAGGGGGATGTACACAGTGAAAGGGGTGAGGAATCGGACGATGAGGAGGAGGTGGACATCTTGCCTCTGTAGAGCCAATTTGTGCAAGGAGAGATTGATTGCTACTTTTGTGGTGGGGGCCCAAACAAACCAGTCATTTCAGTCACAGTCGTGTGGCAGACCCTGTCGCTGAAATGATGGGTTTGTTAAAGTGTGCATGTCCTGTTTATACAACATAAGGGTGGGTGGGAGGGCCCAAGCACAATTCCATCTTGCACCTCTTTTTTTCTTTAATTTATCTTTGCATCATGTGCTGTTTGGGGACTATTTTTTAAATCTGCCATCCTGTCTGACACTGCAGTGACACTCCTAGATGCGCCAGGTGTTTGTGTCGCTCACTTGGGTCGCTTAGCTTAGCCACACAGCTTCCTCATTGCACCTCTTTTTTTCTTTGCATCATGTGCTGTTTGGGGACTATTTTTTAAATCTGCCATCCTGTCTGACACTGCAGTGACACTCCTAGATGGGCCAGGTGTTTGTGTCGGCCACTTGGGTCGCTTAGCTTAGTCACACAGCGACCTTGGTGCACCTCTTTTTTTCTTTGCATCATGTGCTTTTTGGGGACTATTTTTTGAAGTGCCATCCTGTCTGACACTGCAGTGCCACTCCTAGATTGGACAGGTGTTTGTGTCGGCCACTTGGGTCGCTTAGCTTAACCATCCAGCGACCTTGGGGCACCTCTTTTTTTCTTTGCATCATGTGCTGTTTGGGGACTATTTTTTAAATCTGCCATCCTTTTTGACACTACAGTGCCACTCCTAGATGGGCCAGGTGTTTGTGTCAGCCACTTGGGTGGCTTAGCTGA
Organism: Pseudophryne corroboree; assembly: GCF_028390025.1. Lineage (NCBI taxonomy): Eukaryota > Metazoa > Chordata > Amphibia > Anura > Myobatrachidae > Pseudophryne > Pseudophryne corroboree. The sequence continues at coordinate 958,120,572 of NC_086444.1, read as the reverse complement.
GCCACACAGCTACCTCATTGCACCTCTTTTTTTCTTTGCATCATGTGCTGTTTGGGGACTATTTTTTAAATCTGCCATCCTGTCTGACACTGCAGTGACACTCCTAGATGGGCCAGGTGTTTGTGTCGGCCACTTGGGTTGCTTAGCTTAGTCACACAGCGACTTTGGTGCACCTCTTTTTTTCTTTGCATCATGTGCTGTTTGGGGACTATTTTTTGAAGTGCAATCCTGTCTGACACTGCAGTGCCACTCCTAGATTGGCCAAGTGTTTGTGTCCGCCACTTGGGTCGCTTAGCTTAGTCATTCAGCGACCTTGGTGCAAATTTTAGGACTAAAAATAATATTGTGAGGTGTGAATTGTTCAGAATAGACTGGAAATGAGTGGAAATTATGGTTATTGAGGTTAATAATACTATGGGATCAAAATTACCCCCAAATTCTATGATTTAAGCTGTTTTTGAGGGTTTTTTTTGTAAAAAAACACCCGAATCCAAAACACACCCGAATCCGACAAAAAACTTTCAGGGAGGTTTTGCCAAAACGCGTCCGAATCCAAAACACGGCCGCGGAACCGAATCCAAAACCAAAACACAAAACCTGAAAAATGTCCGGTGCACATCACTAATATATATATATATACACATACATATATATATATATATATATATATGAATATATATATATATATATATATATATGAATATATATATATATATATATATATATATATATAGTTATTGGGTGCAGTTTGATAATACAGCTCCAAGTAAAAAAAAAACATCAGGCAGTTAGACACAATAGAGATGCAAGGAGTTATGTCCCCTTTACTGGGATTTTTTATAACACGTTTTGCAATAGAATAGAGAAAAAAACTTCTTCTCCCTAGTACTTCTGCATTCGCAACTTGGTGCATATGCTATTCACCAGTGAATGCTGCCATGTGCAATTGTTGGATCAGTGCTGAGGGGTTTCAAAGGATATCCTGCTCTCTTCTGAATGTGCATGGGGGAATAATTCCCAAGGTGTGGACAGCTTGAGAGAGTTTTGAGAGACCAGACATGTGAAGGAAGATTTTTGAAAGATGATACCTTAACCCCTGTCTGTGCTGTTAAGTTTTCTGATGCAGGAACTCAGGTGTGCGCACTGCCCGAGTTACCAACAGTCTGTGACCAACATGTACGTTTCGCCTGGAAGTCTTGTTCACGGTCAGTGTGCCTCCCTGGTCTGCACGGGTCTCACCTTAAATCAGTGTAGTAGTCCAATCGCTAGTGCATACTGGTGACAGAAAGTTTGCCTGGCTAACTGGGTTTATTAATGTGAAGATTCCCTACCTGAGTTAAGTGATTAGGGGATCATCCCTTTCATATGGCAGGTTGCTGTCTGTATGTCAGGCATTGGGATTATCTGTACTTTTAGTTTATACAAATGCCGGGCTCTTTTATATGATCTGCAAGTTTGAGCTACTGTATGTAGTAATTATGTTAAAGTAGGAATTATATTTAATTAAAGTATACTTCGAGAAAACAAAAAAAGAAAACATTTTTAAAGGTCATTGAGAGTGTATAAGATATGTTAGACACAATCTTGTCCAAGTATTATCTCCTATGATGTATCGTTGGTGATGATGAATAAAAAAAAAAGGAAAAGGATGCTTATTAACCTGGATCATTCTGCATAAACTGTAAGAGACACTAACCCACAGTGTTTTTGTTTTCATTTTATATGCCCCTTAAGGAAATACCCTCCATGAGTAAATTCTGAACGTTCAAAGGTCATTTCAGGTTTATGTATATTTTCATACACAAGAGTGCCCCCAAACAAAAGTCTTCTCTCTCTTCCTTATCCAAATACGCATTTTTCTGACTCATGGGGAGCACCGCCATAACAACACGATAAAAACAAAAATGTTCTCTAGATGTAATAAACAATTTGAGAGAACTCTAATAAGTTAACATATCCGGACACTCGCCAGTACAACGTACTACTATTTAGTAAACAAAACGTGTGCACTCTACTGCCTCCCTTTTTTTGCATCCATCCACAAGCTTTGCTGTGTCCATCCATAAGCAATGCTGTGTCCAGTCCCCTTAGTCTAATTCTGTCACACAGTGGTACTGCACTGACTATGCAACTTTACCCCAGTGTGTTCACATATAAGCACTGCAGTGTGAATCCATAGTGTCAGTTGCAAAAAAAGTTAATAAAAAGTTCTAAAAAAATAAAGGTAAAAAAGTTTTTTTTTAGTTTGTACAACCTGTGTATGCTGTACCCCTGTGCGACTTTGTTTACATGTATATAAAAGACTTCCGAATCCCCACAGTGTGAGCTGAGCTGAGAATTTAGAAATGGATAATGATCAGTTTAGAGAAGAGCAGGAGCAAGCAAATACTATTGCTGCAGCTGCTGCCACCAGTCATGACAATACTAGTCCTTCAACGTCATCTACTAAAGTCGATTCTCAAGGGCAGGGTCGGACTGGCCCACAGGGGAACAGGGGAAACCACCAGTGGGCCCCACTGCCTGTGGGCCCTCCTCCTCCTCTAGGGATCAGGTTCCAGACTCTATCCTAGTGCACTTGAATTATGCATTAAACTTATGTTACATTATACTTCACAAGAATATGGTTTATTACATATTTACCAAGGGGTACAGAACATGTACTCTGTAATGGTTAGCCAAACCTCTGTGGTGGCTGGCCATGCCCCAGTGGAGCATGGCCACACCCTTAAGCATGGGCCCCTACAACAGCATTCCCCCGCTGGGCCCTTCCTGCCCCAGTTCGACACTGCTCAAGGGAATCTGAAATTTAAAAAAAAAACAATATTTTACAGTGCTAAAGAAAAAAAATCTGTATTAAAGGGAAAGTTAAGTGCAGGAACATATAAAATTGGCAACATGCCATTCACCGCATGCAGTGGTAGGGAAAGGCTCATTCCTTGCCCTTTATTTATGAGAGGTGGTTTTGCAACTGTCAGTGAGGCATCTTCTTTTGCAGCTCATGATGATTTAAGACCTTTTCGTTCCAAGTCTAGTAGAGGTGTCAAAAAATGAAAACCACTAAGGCAGTAGAACAAACTGTGTGTTTAGAAACAGAACTGTCACAAATCCCTGAGGAGAGTCTAAGTGTGTCCATGAGTGCTATGTGTGAGAATGACCTTTCTGATACTGTACTCATAGAGAAGCATCCTTCCACCATTTCGCACCTTCTGGAAATGTGAGGATGTGCAGCACAAGTCAACATGCTGACATCTAAATTCTAGAGATATGCGCTTTAACCATTTTTGCTGGTTTTGGGTTTGGTTCTAAATCATAATTTTATTTTTGCAAAAATACTGTGACTGGTCTTGGTTATGTATTTTTTTATTTTATTTTTGAAATTACAAAAAAAGCTAAAATCAAATAATTTTCATTTTTTTTTCCTACAGCATGTTAACTTCAATAACATTAATTCCAGTAACTTTTGACCACCTTATAACTCACAATATTCTTTTCATCCAGTTTCATTCAAAGGCTGCAGCGAGCAGTTACTAAGCAACAGAGCAGCGGCACAAACACGCGGTAGTTTATAGGACATTTATAAAACACTGCCACACAGCAGTAGCAGAAATGAAAAGTGGTGAAATATGGAATTGTCCTTGAACCCTCCCACCCACCCTTACAGTATGTTGGATATTAAAAAGGACATGTACAGTTTAACAAATCAAGTATTTAAGTGACAGGGACTGGTGTTGCTGCTGAAGTGCTTGTTTGTTTAGACCCCACAAAACAAGCTACCAATGGGCTTAATGCAACTAAGCTAACAGATCTGCGGGTCTGGGACTGAGGGTCGACAGCACAAAGGTCGACACACCTTAGGTCGACACCAATTGGTCGACACACCTTATGTCGACATGTACAAAAGGTCGACATGGACAAAAGGTCGACAGGAACAAGGTCAACATGGAAAAAGGTCGACATGAGTTTTTTATGTTTTTTGGTGTCGTTTTCTTCGTAGAGTAACCGGGAACCCCAATTAGTGCACCGCGTCCCCTCGCATGGTGCCTTCACTCCGCTACCGCTTCGCTCGGCACACTTTACCGTTCCAATCGTAGTCCACGTGGATCGTTAAGTATGAAAAGGTTCAAAAAAAGAAAAAAATCGTGAAAAACTCATGTCGACCTTTTTCCATGTCGAAACAAAAAACAAAAATACCTCCCAGCGCTAATAGTCAAGTGAAATATCAACTCACATCACCAATTCTTTGATAATCTTTACCAATAATTATACAAATACAGACCGGAATATGTAAGTATAAAGTTTATTAATAGAATTATGAATAAAAGATGATCATCTATTCAAAAGCCTAAAAGAAAAAATAATAAATAAAAAGTGATTCCTAATACCGGTATACTATAACATGGACATAACATACATACATACATACATATAACATTAATAGGCTGGTGATAAGCTTTATAGTGAAAAAGTCACTTTCCTCGCCTTTAGAGTTTTACTCCAAGAGGTATACAGATGCTATTTCAGCACTATATTCAATGGCTGATAATTTATATTTAAAAGTCTCCTTAAAATGTGAAAACTACTTATAAAAAGTCCATCCTCCTAATGGGCCACTTGAATTATAGTCCAAAGATGATCTCTATAAACTGTAGCTTTGTATCCAATGTGAGACTTACTGTGTCCTTCTTATAGCTGGAAGCATAAAACATCAGGTGTCTGCCGGGAGACGTTTTTGCTGGTGCCTCTGCGATCAACTAGTTTCGCCTGTCTAAGCAGGCTTCATCAGGATGCCTGAGTGCACCTTCTGACTCGTTTTTATGCTCCACTAATTGTTCGTAGTCATGGTTACCCTGTCTGTATGGGTGACATCATTTCCGCCCATCTCTTACATCGGATTTTTCTGTATATTCTTCCGTTTCTTTCTCTGGTACCGGCCGCGTCACTTCCGCCCTTAGCCCAGGCGCTTCTTCCGTATTCAGTGCCCGGTTATCCAGGGAGCGGTCACGTCACTTCCGCCCTTCTTGAGAGTCCTGCTGCTGCTCTTGCTTGTACCGGCCGCGTCACTTCCGCCCTTAGCCCAAGCGCTTCTTCCGTATTCAGTGCCCGGTTATCCAGAGAGCGGCCACGTCACTTCCGCCCTTCTTGAGGGTCCTGCTGCTGCTCTCGCTTGACGTCACTTCCGCCCTTCTCTCTAACATAGTTAATGTAGTCTCCATAGCGACGTGATGTGACTTCCGTTTCCCTGTCGGACCGCTCTCTCCATCCAGTCCCCATCATACTGTCCCCAGTCATCAACTTACTATGGATATAAGTAATCAACCTTATATCTTACTTGTGTTCTTCATTCAGACTGTCAATAATTGTCACGTTCCCATCGTTATTGGGCCCATCGTCAGGCATTCTTCTTAGTTGTCACTCCAGATTATTATTCATTCTAGATGAAGGTAATCGGAGTTTCACTGCTATATTTTCATGTATATTATACCCTTTATTTGATTGGGTTATAATTGAATACACATTTAACACACATATAACAAGGTGCATATAAAACTAAAATGAAACAATAAAAATAAAAAATAATAATAGTAATAGTAATAAAATGTTAATAAAAATTAAAATCAATTAATTATACTGCTATCTGCCTGTATTTATATTTCTTGATGTTATAGCTTTTTACCCTAGTAGATAATTCATCTAAATATTCATTATAGTTTAGTCGGTGATATTAAATCTTTTATAAAGGGGAAATTCTTTGAATTTCATTGGGATTAAATTAATAAAAAAAGCATGGAGAGGAGGAGACTGGAATAGTGAGTTACTAAAGGAAGAAGCAAGAACTATTTTTGAACTTGGGACTCTTATACCTAAAGGTCTTAACATAGATTGGGACCTCCACCCCTTCTTGAAAGAAGGATAAGGAAAGAAATAGGACTACCATTTTCCCCTTTATAAAAGATTTAATATCACCGACTAAACCATAATGAATATTTAGATGAATAATCTACTAGGGTAAAAAGCTATAACATCAAGAAATATAAATACAGGCAGATAGCAGTATAATTAATTGATTTTAATTTTTATTAACATTTTATTACTATTACTATTATTATTTTTTATTTTTATTGTTTCATTTTAGTTTTATATGCACCTTGTTATATGTGTGTTAAATGTGTATTCAATTATAACCCAATCAAATAAAGGGTATAATATACATGAAAATATAGCAGTGAAACTCCGATTACCTTCATCTAGAATGAATAATAATCTGGAGTGACAACTAAGAAGAATGCCTGACGATGGGCCCAATAACGATGGGAACGTGACAATTATTGACAGTCTGAATGAAGAACACAAGAAAAATATAAGGTTGATTACTTATATCCATAGTAAGTTGATGACTGGGGACAGTATGATGGGGACTGGATGGAGAGAGCGGTCCGACAGGGAAACGGAAGTCACATCACGTCGCTATGGAGACTACATTAACTATGTTAGAGAGAAGGGCGGAAGTGACGTCAAGCGAGAGCAGCAGCAGGACCCTCAAGAAGGGCGGAAGTGACGTGGCCGCTCTCTGGATAACCGGGCACTGAATACGGAAGAAGCGCTTGGGCTAAGGGCGGAAGTGACGCGGCCGGTACAAGCAAGAGCAGCAGCAGGACTCTCAAGAAGGGCGGAAGTGACGTGACCGCTCCCTGGATAACCGGGCACTGAATACGGAAGAAGCGCCTGGGCTAAGGGCAGAAGTGACGCGGCCGGTACCAGAGAAAGAAACGGAAGAATATACAGAAAAATCCGATGTAAGAGATGGGCGGAAATGATGTCACCCATACAGACAGGGTAACCATGACTACGAACAATTAGTGGAGCATAAAAACGAGTCAGAAGGTGCACTCAGGCATCCTGATGAAGCCTGCTTAGACAGGCGAAACTAGTTGATCGCAGAGGCACCAGCAAAAACGTCTGCCGGCAGACACCTGATGTTTTATGCTTCCAGCTATAAGAAGGACACAGTAAGTCTCACATTGGATACAAAGCTACAGTTTATAGAGATCATCTTTGGACTATAATTCAAGTGGCCCATTAGGAGGATGGACTTTTTATAAGTAGTTTTCACATTTTAAGGAGACTTTTAAATATAAATTATCAGCCATTGAATATAGTGCTGAAATAGCATCTGTATACCTCTTGGAGTAAAACTCTAAAGGCGAGGAAAGTGACTTTGTCACTATAAAGCTTATCACCAGCCTATTAATGTTATATGTATGTATGTATGTTATGTCCATGTTATAGTATACCGGTATTAGGAATCACTTTTTATTTATTATTTTTTCTTTTAGGCTTTTGAATAGATGATCATCTTTTATTCATAATTCTATTAATAAACTTTATACTTACATATTCCGGTCTGTATTTGTATAATTATTGGTAAAGATTAGCAAAGAATTGGTGATGTGAGTTGATATTTCACTTGACTTTTAGCGCTGGGAGGTATTTTTGTTTTTTGTTTAGTTATATTGAGAGGAAAGTGGAATCCTCTTACTCCTCCATAAGCAGCTTATCAGATCAAGTGAAGCAAGAAGCGCAGTCCTCGGCCCTGTTTTACTTTTTCCATGTCGACCTTGTTCCTGTCGACCTTTTGTCCATGTCGACCTAAGGTGTGTCGACCAATTGGCGTCGACTTAAGGTGTGTCGACATTTGTGCTGTCGACCTGGAGTCCGGATACCCAGCTCTGCAGTGGCAAAATGTCATTCTCACAACATCCTCATCCTCATCAGCTTGTACATCATCCTCACACAATATCAATTCATCCCCGCTGGAATCCACCATTAAAGAAGTCTCTGTGCTTTGATGTAATTGCTGGTAAAGGTCTTCCTCATGGAATCTGCAGTTCATTTTGATTAATATCATCTTTTCCAAATTTTTAGGGTGTAGCCTTCTATACCAATCGCTGATGAGGTTCCTGCTGACAAAGTTTCTGGCTGTGCTGAAAACTCTTTCTGAGAATACACTGGAGGGTGGGCAGCTTAAATAACACAATGCCAGTTTGTACAAGGGCCTCCAAATTGCCTTTTTTCTTTCAGTCCTAAAAGTAGTCAAAGGGTCTCTGTGACATGCCTGTTTCTATGCTGTCATTAAAATAACCTTCTACCATTCTATCAGATAGAGTTACAGTAGAGGTTTCACTACTTTCTTTTAGAACCAGCCAGACATCATAATGTCATGTTGACTTATCTGTATCACCACTGGGTTTTTTGGGAGAGCTGTTTTTTTCTGATAGCAGTTGTTGCTTAAGGAACATCCCAACTGTCAACAGTGGCAGTCCCTGTTGCTGAAGTGCTTAGTTTGTTAAACTGTGCACTCCTTTTAATATCCAACATAAGGGTGGATGGAAGGTCACATTTTCTTAATCATTTTTTTTAAAACAAATACAGTCCTAAAACCAAAACAAGTGAGGCAGTTTTGGCAAAACCAAAACTGGACAACAAATTATAACTAAACCCATAGTGCCTCTATGAACTTTGATAATAGACAATGCTTGGCTTGATAGTAGTGCCAAAGCAGCTATGAGCAGATACAGCAGGCAATCCAAACCTCGGTCCTCTAGGCACACTGACAGTGCTCCAGCACAGATGGTTAAATCAAAATAACAGAAGTAATAATTAAATCACCTGTGCTCAAGCATGGATATCACTAATTCCAGGACTGAGAGTGTGCCTTGAGGACTGTGGTTGGGAATGCCTGAGATAGAGCATATTATATCTTTAACTGCTAGAATTAATGCAAAACCAAGGACCTGTATTCTTCTAAATTAAACAGAGAAAGTGAAAGTCTACAGCTTTACCTGAGTTTCTGTTTGTGACCAGCTGTACTACAGGCATGAGCCCTTCCTCACTCAAACTGCTTTACATGTATCAAACCTTTTACAAATTTTCAGAATCATTCTTAAATTCTCAACTCACACACACTGTCCCATAGCCCCCCACATACACACACAGACACTGGCCCATAGACATGCACACACAGATGCAAACACACACACACACCCTGCATCACCCCCTCACAGCTCCAGCTCCAACAACTTACCATTCTGGGTGCTGGTACACAGCAGTCTATGCATTGTGAGGGGGCCCGGGTGACAGCAGCATTGATCGGGACCACTGGCAGACAACTATGGATGGAGAGACAGTGACACATTGGCTGTCGGTCTACGAGCTCCAATTGGCTAGTGGCCATCACTGAAATCAAAATACCAATGCCACTGGCTCTATGTCTCTGTCCATAGTTTGTAAAAGAACAAAATAGTGCTAAAGAGCTGAATGTATAAGAATTGATTTGAAAATGTATTTACATATTATCAATTGTTGCAACATTATAAAAGCATTTTTCAAAAATGTAATATTAAGAGCATAACACAGCACTGCATATATAAAAGATGTTTTGAAGAAAAAATATAATAAAAAAACTTGTTATATAATGCTGGCACTTTAGCACAAAGTTCATCTATTTTGTACAGCCACAGTCCAGGAAAAATGTCTATCACTGAATTAATGAGCTGCATATGAATTTGTTTTTTAAAGTTATGTACATGATTGATTTTGTATCACCTGTGATTTAAGGGTTATCAGCATTGCTATAAAAAGGGCATCTGGGCACTGGACAATATCACCTTGATAAAGCTATGGCAGACAGTGAAACGCATTGGTGGAGGAGCTGGGCACTTGCACTTTATCATCCATTGAAAGGATAAGCCAAGAAGTTAGATAAAGGAAATCTCCAATTGCGGTTTGGACATATATTAAAGGACCTGAAGATTTTAAAGGACCAGCTGGCATTTAAAATCAAGCTGTGATCAGGTCTACAAATCCAATTCAAGTTGGTAAGGTAATTATTTCCATTCTGCTTAAGCTTTTTGCTGGACTGTGGCTGTACAAAATAGGTGAACTTTTTGCTAAAGGGATCGGTATGAAATACCTACAATCAAAATCCCAACAAGGTCAAAATCCCGACATGGGCAAAATACCGACATTTAAAATACTGACAAGGTCAAAATACCGACATGTAAAATGTTGACAGGTCAAAATACCGACATGAGGGTTTTGTTGTTTTGTGTGTGTATGTCGACATGGACACCATATAAGTGTACCGCGTCCCCTCACATCACTCGCCATGCTTCGGACACAGTGCCTCGCTGCGCTCGGCACACTATTATATTCCCCCTCCAGGTCCACTGGGATGGTAAAGTGTGAACAAGTCAATTTCAATGAAAAAACCATGTTGGAATTTTGACCTTGTCGGGATTTTGACCGTCGGTCAATTGGTGTATGGATTTCGACCGTTGGGATTTTGATTGTCGGTAAATTGACTGCATCCTGTGCTAAAGTGCCAGCATTATATAACAAAGTTTTTTATTATATTTTTTCTTAAAAAAATCTTTTATACAGTATATGCAGTGCTGTGTTATGCACTTAATATTACATTTTTGAAAAATGCTTTTAGAATGTTGCAACAATTGATAATATGTGAATACATTTTCAAATCAAATCTTCTACATTTAGCTCTTTAGCGCTAATTTGTTCTTTCACATGTTTGTTCTGTGGGACTAACTATCCCTGTTTAATTTGGCTGCTGCAGTATCACAGCTCATAATCAGCGCCAGGTCAATTACTTAGTAATTATATCTCTGTCCATAGTTGTCTGCCATTTGTCCCGATCAATGCTGCTGCCACACGGGCCTCTTCTCAGTCCGGGCTCATCTGTACCCACTTGATGTCAGCCCTTTCTCCACTAAACAAGGAATGGTTGTCACTATGGGACCAATTCAATTAGCCACAATAAGCTGAGATTTTATCATACATAATTGCAACTCCGACTTTACAGGCTATTTGTAGCAAGCATGTTCCTGCAACCGACACTATTCAATTAGAAAATGCTTATGACAACAGCGTGGTGGAGAATTGTGACTTTGGGTTAAGTGCATGAAAAAGAGTGAGGAAAGCACACTGAACCCCTGAAGAGTGGCAAATAACATGGAATAATAGTATATTTCAGTTATATTAGTATTCGAGGTTCTTAAAAAAAATAAGTTTTTTACCTGTTATATTAACACTGGTAAAATGATATCTGAAAAGTGTTTTCACCAAATTAAAGCCACGACAATATTTTGGGATACAGAATAAGTCTATAATGTGATTTTTAGATGTTTTTAAGCAAGTTTAAAAAAATATTTGAAAAAAACAACAACTCCCATCTACAGTTCAGAAACTAATTTTCCATCTATACAACAAAACAAAATACATATTCCACATAACTAAAAGCATATCTGAGCTTGGGAAAGAAAATGACCTGAAAAGTTACATGTCATTATTGGCCAAATTATTCTAAATGTCTCTAAGTACGTGATAATTTATTGAGTGCTGACATTTATATTTAAAATAAAGATTTTTCAATACTTTTCACCTATTCTGGGGCAAATTGAGACCTGCATTCATTTACAGTAACATTGGGAATTTTTTTATTAAATAGCAAAAAGTTGCAGCTGCAGGTTTTTTGTCCATGGTAAACTGCATAGCAGAACCCATGATAAATGTAATGTGGGCCTATAGCATTGCTCCCAACTGTCCCGATTTTGGTAACACAGTCCTGTTTTTTGGAAACTGTCTGTCCACCTATGGGCTGAAGTGTCTCGCAATGGTGGAGGGTTTGTCTTTGTGAGACATTGACATGTAAATGATTATTGTTAATCCGATGATGCATTGGGTTACCATGTTAGTTGCAGTACTCTAGTTAACAAGGGTATGACTGGAACAGGAACAGATCTGAATTTCTGCAATTTATGTTACAGATTGTTATTAATAATTATATGTTTGGAACTGTTATTAACTAACGAGCTGAGTTAGAAGTGAATGCTCCGTAAACTGCCCAAGAGAAGCGTGCATGGAATAAATATGTACATTTGCCCAAGTGCAGGGCTGTATGCATCCATGTTTGCATGTGTATTATTTATTTATTAGCAGTTTCTTATATAGCGCAGCATATTCCATTGTGCTTTACAATTAGAGCAACAGTTATAGAACAAAACTGGGCAAAGACAGACAGACATAGAGGTAGGAAGGCCCTGCTCGCAAGCTTACAATCTATAGGGAAATAGGCATTGATACACAAGGATAGATGCTACCTGTTCCATAATGGTCCAACAGATTGCTAGGTTCTTAATGGGTTGTTTGATATGATCACCCAGCAATGTTGGAAGACAAAATGTGAGGTTATGTGGACTGTAAAGAGAGGATGTAACTGGATAGGGATGCATTGAAGGTTAGGTGTTTGGGTCTGGAATTTGGTAGGCTTGTCTGAAGAGATGAGTTTTCAGGGAACGTTTAAAGGTTTGGAGACTAGAGGAGAGTCTTATTGTGTGTGTAGGTGTAGGTGTGTAGTGTAGGTGAAGCCCAGGTAGAGTCCTGTAATTTTGAGTGGGAACAGGTAATACATGTGCATGAGAGACGCAGATCTTGTGCAGAGCGGAGAGGTCTGGTAGGGAGATATTTTGAGATGAGTGAGGAGAAGTAGTAGCTTGGAGGGACCTGGTAGCTGAGAAATGGGACGGTAGCATACATATCTGGTTTTCTAAATAGTCATACTACTAGGTGCAATGATTCACCTCCAAAATACATATTTCCGCTTACATCCATCTCTGCAAAGTCTATATTTCCATAACTATGTCTTTACTGAACTTTGGGCTTAATTAAGAGATGTATGCAAACCAATTGGTTAGTGTACAGCTCTGAATGTGGGGTGGCTGTGATTGCACAGGACCCATTTTGTGTATTTGCAGCATAGGTCCTGTATCATTGCATGCAGTGCTCCCTGAGCTGTCATTTGGGCAGAGGTTAAAGTGAGCCGGAACAGGCGGAACTGCGTTCCGTCAGTTTCAATTGGAGACGGAATGCAGTTCACCTAACCCAGAATGTGAGCCGCATGGGGATGCTGAGCGCCCGCTGAGGTTGTGTTACCAGCGCACCGGCACCTTCCCCTCAGCGGCAGCCGGAGCTCACTCTGAGCTCTGGTTTCCGCTGTGTGCGGCTGTGTGGTGCTATGGGAGAGACGTCATGATGTCTCTCCCATAGATCCGAGGAGCAGGTGGCCAGGCGGGGGTCAGCCGTCCAGAAGCAGGAGCGGGGCTGGTGAGTATTGTGTGTGTGTGTGGGGGGGGGGGCATAACAGGGGGCATCTGTACTGGGGGCATCTTTACTGGGAGCATAACTACAGGGGGCAGCTTCTACTGGGGCACGACTGACTGCACGACCCATGGGGACACGCAAGCTGGCACCTGCATATGATACATAGATGCCAAGAAAACTCTGTCTACATTCTGATGGAGATCCTGGCCTCTTCCCTCCCCTACAATGCCAGTGACACACCTTTGTTTTAATAAATGGTGACTATCACTGCTCCTGTCCCCAAATGGCACTAGACTGTCAATCACTGACTGTCGGATGCCATCCTGTGACCGACCTCGAAGATCTGTACTGCACATGCACAAAGTACCTAACATCATTCACAGATCTGAATGATGGCTACTGTGAATTCATGCAATATATGCTCTGCAGATAAGCGTACTGTATGTTCAACTTTGTATCAGCCCATATATATGTTTGTTGACAATACTTAATGATAATTATCTACTGACTATGGTATTATATAGTACTTTATTGGTTTTAAATATTATGTTTAACAGATTAATACACATATTTTTATTCATTCTAGAACTGTATCTTCCTTGCCATGGCAACCAACCATCCTAGTAGGATTGAATTTGATTATAGAAATAGAGCATCTATATTCTACTGAAGTTCGATCTAATAATAACTTTTTTTCAATGTTTTTTGTTTCTATTCATCTTTATTTCATTTACTTGTTGCCACAGTAACCAGGGTTCATAGTGTAGGGTGTCAACATCATAGTGTCAGCGTTACAATGACATCACGTTGCCATGACACTTTTGATATCAGTTGGGGTCTATTTAAGATTTTTTTTCTACTTCCAGTAAGGAAAACCTTACATGAGGGAAATTATTGCACAAATATATTTTTTCACTACTGAATAAGCTTATTGCATAATTTACCGGTATATATTGCACATTGTGTTTATATGTATGTATATGCAGTTTTATTATTCCATGCTTATTGCTGAATGTGTAACAGTACTTTGCTAAACAAATCTACTCAGCATATGATTTCTGGGTGTGCTTGAATAGTCATGAGTGACACCAGACAGAATTTATAATTAGAGATGAGCGCCAACCCCCGTGTTTTGGTTTGGATCTATATACATTTTTTGTTTTGGGTTTGGTTCTAATTTTGCAAAACCACCTTCACATGTTTTGGCTTTGATTTTATTGTTTTTATTAAATGCAAAAAATAGTTAAAATCATGTAATTTGGGCCTGTTTTTATTCCTATAGTACTATTAACATCAATAACATTAATATTCAGTAATTTCCAGTCAGTTTTGATCACCTCACTGCATGTTAGCAGTATGATCTCTGTAATGCTTCTCTGTGTGTAAAAATAAATAGTGTTAAAAATCTGAGAAAAAATGAGTGGGGTATGGGAACCTCCCCCTTCCCCAAGCATAACCGGCCCTGATTAAACAAATATGGGAAACAAAATGTGTAGGGTGTCTCCCGTATTTAATGAACCAGTACTGGGCTCTTGGTGCCAGCCCTGGTACTAAAACAATGGTGAAAATAAGAGTAGGGGGTCCCCTGTATTTTTAGAACCAGCACCGGGCTCCACTAGCAGGGGAGTAATGCAACAGCCAAGGTACACCCTTGACAGGGTCCCCTCTGCCAATGCATTAACCCCCTCAACTATTCAGCCCAGGCTGGATGATTTCTAGGGAAGTGGGGACCCAATAAAGGGGTCCCCTTCTAGTGTGCCCCAGGCATGTGCTGAAGCCCAGGAATATCCTGGGCAGTGGGTGTAAAGTTGTTGTAAGTTACAATAGGACTATAGGCACCAGCAAGTCTGGTCTACATGCTGGTACTTGGAGAACCACAAGTACCAGTATATGCGACATTAAGAGCCTGTTGATACCTATAATCTCCCTTTAAAGGAAATATTAAAATAGTGGGCCTCATTCAGCAAGGATTGCAATTGCAAAGCTGCTCGTAGACTACCTGCCGCAGGGATCAAGATCCCCTTGTGGTTGCTGTCAGTTCTGTGTATTGGACCTAATCAGTGGCTGCAACTATGGTAACAGACCACTGGTTGGCTGAGAATGACTGTCTCTCAGCCAATCAGCACTTCCCCATAGAACTGGCAATTGGTATATTCAAGTTTATGGGGAAGCCAACAAACAGCCTGATTGGATCCGATACACCTTCAATCTGGACCAAGACATGCAGGATCCTATGCCAGGAAGATGACGTTTTGCCTTGTTTGCAGATGCCGATATGGATATGACGGGAAGACCCGAGCTGGGACTTGGATCATATCATAAAAGCTAAGTTTGAGTGTGTAGAAGAAAACGGCACATAGAAAAGGAGAAAAAGTAACATAGAGATAAACATGAAATACAGAAAGAGAAAGAAAAACACATAGGAGAGAGAGAGAAAAAAAACGGATATTGAGAGAGAAACTGAAACATAGAGAGAGAGAGAGAGAAAGAGAGTGAGAGAGAGGATAGAAACAACAGAGAAAGAAACAGGAGAGAGAAACAGTGAGGATAGAAATGAGAGAGAGAAAAAAGAGAGCATGGCAGAGAGAGAGAGAAACAAGATATTAACAATAGACAGGAAGAAAATAGAGAAACTAAAGATAGAGAGATAGAGAAACAGAGGAGAGAGAGGTAGATGCTCCGACAATCAGCAGCACATCCGATTAGTAGATGCAGCAGCCATTAAGTCAACAACCGGCCTCTTTGAAACTGCTACAGTAATTAAACCATGTGAAAACCATAAAACTATTAAACCACCTATCAGCTCCCAGGCTAGCCACTTATGTAGCTTTAGGCTTACACAGCCTTCAGAGATCTTAAATCTGTACTTGTGATGGAGTATCCACAGCTGGAAGAGTTTATTTAATTTAGCTTCAGTGGCTGCAGAAATGAGAATGGCATTTTGCCAAAGGATGTACAACTTTGATTTTAAAAAGTTGATACAATCTAATAGAATCAGACTGAGGAAACAGAAATGTTCACAGTCAGAAAATGTTCCAGCATTTCCTACGTTTGCTTAACCAATATCTTCTCCTCTCATGTTCCCACATCAGCTTGAGAGAATCAATAGCAATATTTGAACTGTTAAATTTTAACAAAAGTTTTAACAAAAAAAAAAAAAATAATACATTTAACTGCAATTTTATAAACACTCTTGTGCAGTCACACCAAACTGCTCCATGGCCATACATTACGTAGTCAAGTAACACTGTGACTTGCTATAGTAGCAGTCAGTCATAGCTGATATTTGGATATGGTCATAAAAGGCAGATGGAGCCTGTAAATTGCATAATCAAATGAAAAACCCCATAGTCTGAGAATGTGGGATCGGAATTAATTGAAAAATTGGCCGTGAAAGCTCAAAAAGTAATTTCACAAAAAACATCTGTGAGAACATAACAACAATGCATTCCAAATATTTGTCTACAAAACTTAGCAGAGGCATACTGTACAGCAAAGATTTTAGGAGGAGAAGGTTGAGATACTGTAGTATGTGAATAATTGTATGGTTTGTACTACACTATATGGTGCATATAAGAGAAAGAAACATTTGCTTTATCTATAACAGGAAGAGAACAGGATAAAAGATATATAATATTGCTAGGACTGCTTAAGTCTCAAAGTGAAAGTGAATAAAGAGTTTTTGAGGAAGGAATGAGATGCATAACAAAATGGTGAAAGCTCATAGTCAGGGCGGGATGTACTAAAGCTGAAAATGCGTCCAAAACTCTGAAAATCCCATTTGAACTCATTTTCATATGTACCAAGCTCTGGAATGTGATACATTCTGGATCTTGGACCCGGTTGTAATGCAGTCATTATCTGGCATTTCCCAATAGATGCTTATGGGTTTCTCTTTACTTTTCCCCCTGAGAGTGATCCAATCAGATTCCTCCAAGCACCCCCCATGATGCCCAGAATGACTCCCAGGTCTAAAACCCAGCAGTCCTTTTAACACAAAGGACAGCTCTGATCCCGTCCTCAGAGAGAAGATGGGAGATGCGGAATGTCACGGTCTGGGTAACAAAACAGACATTCTTACCTATCAAGTGCCTGTCTAAGCTGTCACTGCGCTCCAGGTCCGGTTGCTATCAGCGCTGTCTGCGTCCACTCTGCAGTGTGGCAGACCTGAATCTGTTTCTGATGTCACCCGGAGCCACTGTCCCCGCGGCTACACAACATCATCAGTCCATTATGTCTGACTCACAGTCTAACCTATCCACGACTTCTATGCCACAGCCATTGCTGCTAAGCCGCAGCCACATGTGATACTACAAACAGTTTCCCTCTTAAACCAAAAATGGGTTCTGCCATGTTTGGTCCAGTCACCTGATCCTTCTGAGCCTGTCCTGAGCATCCTGCTGTCCAGCTGATTGCCCCAGCCAATCCCTGCACACTGGCTGCTATAAGAATGCTGGGTAAGAACAGCCTAATCACCAGTGTTATGTTTGTCATACTCTGTATGGTTGTTTGCTCTCAGCTGCTTCCAGGTTACCTTGCTCCGGGAGATTCCATTCTGCCCTGAGACCTGAGTTCCATCCAGCTTGTAGCTCTGCCTGGCTTCATCAGTGTTCCGCCATCGATACTCACCTCCATTGGTTTTCCGCCATTGATCTCTAGCTCCATTGGTGTTCCGCCATCGATACTCATCTCCATCGATATTCTGCCATTGATATTCACCTCCATCTGTGTTCCGCCATTGGTACTCACCTGCATCGGTGTTCCGTCATCGATCTTCTGCTCCATCGGTGTTCCGCCATTGATCTCTAGCAACATCGGTGCTCCACCACCAATATCCAGTCGCATTGGAGATCCACTATCAATGCTCCACATCATCAGTATCCTTCCCATTTCCAGTATTCAGTAATCTTGTGCTAGTTACCATCTGAGTCTGCTGTTGTGTACTCACCTATATTGGGACTTCATCAGTGGTTCACACTGCATCTGTTATTACATCTTGCCACCGTTGTTACATCTGCTACAGCATTGCCTATGCCTCTAAGCATATGTTACTGCATTTTCTGTGATACTGATTACTAAGTCACTACCCCTATTTGTACCATCACCTGCATGCTGAATAAAAGACTTATTTTATTATATCTTCTCCTCCATTCTGGTCACACCTTCGGACCTACGCTTAAGTGATAATACATCCTGGTAAATGTCTAAGAACTTTATTGACGCTTCCAGGTTTACATTCCAGTCAGCACCTACACCTGAGACTTTCACTGGTCAGAGTCAGACCTCAGGCATGACACTGAAGTCATAGCAGGAATAATTTTATATATTTTACAGCAGAATGTTGGAATTTAATCAAGGTCTATACCTAGGTATTACAATCCAGTGACATGTAGTTAGAGTAGACTCAAGAGATTTAACTGTAAAATTGATTAAAATAAATGAAACAATATTTATGGCTTAGAAATATCATCTAGTTTGTATTATTTTAAACATTTTTATAGACAAAAATCATCACCAAATCATACATGTGTATGTAAATTTGGTTCTCATACTACCCGGTGCCTCCTTGGCCACTGACCTCACTGTATCTCACTGCTACAATCTGTATTGTGACCCATCCTTCTCTACAATGATGCATTATTAACCATAGCTATAAATCACATTATAAATATAATATAATAACTAGTGATGAGCGGGTTCGGTTCCTCGGAATCCGAACCCCCCCGAACTTCACCCATTTTACACGGTTCCGAGGCAGACTCGGATCCTCCCGCCTTGCTCGGTTAACCCGAGTGCGCCCGAACGTCATCATCCCGCTGTCGGATTCTCGCGAGATTCGTATTCTATATAAGGAGCCGCGCGTCACCGCCATTTTCACTCGTGCATTGGAGATGATAGGGAGAGGACGTGCAGCGTTCTCTCAGTTGTGTTCAGTGTGCTGCAAATATCTGTGCTCAGTGTGCTGCAAATATCTGTGCTAAGTGTGCTGAAAATATCTATGTTCTCTGCCTGAAAAACGCTCCATATCTGTGCTCAGTGTGCTGCAAATATCTGTGCTCAGTGTGCTTTATTGTGGGGATTGGGGACCACCAGTATTATATAGTAGGAGGACAGTGCAGAGTTTTGCTGACCAGTGACGACCAGTATTATACGTTCTTTGCCTGAAAAATGCTCCATATCTGTGCTGCATTGTAGTATATAGTAGGAGGACAGTGCAGAATTTTGCTGTGACCACCAGTATATATATAGCAGTATGGTACAGTAGTCCACTGCTCTACCTCTGTGTCGTCAAGTATACTATGCATCCATACCTGTGGTGCATTTTAGTTGTGCGCAGTATATATAGTAGGAGGACAGTACATAATTTTGCTGACCACCAGTATATAATATATAGCAGTACGGTACAGTAGTTCACTGCTCTACCTACTTCTGTGTCGTCAAGTATACTATCCATCCATACCTGTGGTGCATTTAAGTTGTGCGCAGTATATATAGTAGGAGGACAGTGCATAATTTTGCTGACCACCAGTATATAATATATAGCAGTACGGTACAGTAGTCCACTGCTCTACCTACCTCTGTGTCGTCAAGTATACTATCCATCCATACCTGTGGTGCATTTAAGTTGTGCACAGTATATATAGTAGGATGACAGCTCATAATTTTGCTGACCACCAGTACATAATATATAGCAGTACGGTACAGTAGGCCACTGCTCTACCTACCTCTGTGTCATCAAGTATACTATCCATCCATACCTGTGGTGCATTTAAGTTGTGCGCAGTATATATAGTAGGAGGACAGTGCATAAGTGTGCTGACCACCAGTATATAATATATAGCAGTACGGTACAGTAGTCCACTGCTCTACCTACTTCTGTGTCATCTAGTATACTATCCATCCATACCTGTGGTGCATTTAAGTTGTGCGCAGTATATATAGTAGGAGGACAGTGCATAATTGTGCTGACCACCAGTATATAATATATAGCAGTATGGTACAGTAGTCCACTGCTCTACCTACCTCTGTGTCGTCAAGTATACTATCCATCCATACCTGTGGTGCATTTAAGTTGTGCGCAGTATACATAGTAGGAGGACAGTGCATAATTGTGCTGACCACCAGTATATAATATATAGCAGTACGGTACAGTAGTCCACTGCTCTACCTACCTCTGTGTCATCAAGTATACTATCCATCCATACCTGTGGTGCATTTAAGTTGTGCGCAGTATATATAGTAGGAGGATAGTGCATAATTGTGCTGACCACCAGTATATAATATATAGCAGTACGGTACAGTAGTCCACTGCTCTACCTACCTCTGTGTCATTAAGTATACTATCCATCCATACCTGTGGTGCATTTAAGTTGTGCGCAGTATATATAGTAGGAGGACAGCGCATAATTTTGCTGACCACCTGTATATAATATATAGCAGTACGGTACAGTAGGCCATTGCTATTGATATATTACTGGCATATAATTCCACACATTAAAAAATGGAGAACAAAAATGTGGAGGGTAAAATAGGGAAAGATCAAGATCCACTTCCACCTCATGCTGAAGCTGCTGATGAAATGCCATCAACGTCGTCTGCCAAGGCCGATGCCCAATGTCATAGTAGAGAGCATGTAAAATCCAAAAAACAAATGTTCAGTAAAATGACCCAAAAATCTAAATTAAAAGCGTCTGATGAGAAGCGTAAACTTGCCAATATGCCATTTACGACATGGAGTGGCAAGGAATGGCTGAGGCCCTGGCCTATGTTCATGGCTAGTGGTTCAGATTCACATGAGGATGGAAGCACTCATCCTCTCGCTAGAAAAATGAAAAGACTTAAGCTGGCAAAAGCACAGCAAAGAACTGTGCGTTCTTCTAAATCACAAATCCCCAAGGAGAGTCCAATTGTGTCGGTTGCGATGCCTGACCTTCCCAACACTGGACGGGAAGAGGTGGCGCCTTCCACCATTTGCACGCCCCCTGCAAGTGCTGGAAGGAGCACCCGCAGTCCAGTTCCTGATAGTCAAATTAAAGATATCACTGTTGAAGTACACCAGGATGAGGATGTGGGTGTTGCTGGCGCTGAGGAGGAATTTGACAAGGAGGATTCTGATGGTGAGGTGGTTTGTTTAAGTCAGGCACCCGGGGAGACACCTGTTGTCCATGGGACGAATATGGCCATTGACATGCCTGGTCAAATTACAAAAAAAAATCACCTCTTCGGTGTGGAATTATTTTAACAGAAATGCAGACAACAGGTGTCAAGCCGTGTGTTGCCTTTGTCAAGCTGTAATAAGTAGGGGTAAGGACGTTAACCACCTAGGAACATCCTCCCTTATACGTCACCTGGAGCGCATTCATCAGAAATCATTGACAACTTCAAAAACTTTGGGTGACAGCGGAAGCAGTCCACTGACAACTAAATCCCTTACTCTTGTAACCTAGCTCCTGCAAACCACACCACCAACTCCCTCAGTGTCACTTTCCTCCTTAGACAGGAAAGACAATAGTCCTGCAGGCCATGTCACTGGTAAGTCTGACGAGTCCTTTCCTGCCTGGGATTCCTCCGATGCATCCTTGAGTGTAACGCCTACTGCTGCTGGCGCTGCTGTTGTTGCAGCTGGGAGTCGATCGTCATCCCAGAGGGGAAGTCGGAAGACCACTTGTACTACTTCCAGTAAGCAATTGACTGTCCAACAGTCCTTTGCGAGGAAGATTAAATATCCCAGCAGTCATCCTGCTGCAAAGCGGATAACTCAGGCCTTGGCAGCCTGGGCGGTGATAAACGTGTTTCCGGTATCCACCGTTAATTCACAGGGAACTAGAGTATTGCTTGAGGTACTGTGTCCCCGGTACCAAATACCATCTAGGTTCCACTTCTCTAGGCAGGCGATACCGAGAATGTACACAGACGTCAGAAAAAGAGTCACCAGTGTCCTAAAAAATGCAGTTGTACCCAATGTCCACTTAACCATGGACAAGTGTACCAGGGCAGGCTCAGGACTATATGACTGTAACAGCCCACTGGGTAGATGTATTGCCTCCCGCAGCAAGAACAGCAGCGGCGGCACCAGTAGCAGCATCTCGCAAACGCCAACTCGTTCCTAGGTAGGCTACGCTTTGTATCACCGCTTTTCAGAAGAGGCACACAGCTGACAACCTCTTAAGGAAACTGAGGAACATCATCGCAGATTGGCTTACCCCAATTGGACTCTCCTGGGGATTTGTGACATCGGACAATGCAACCAATATTGTGCATGCATTACATGTGGGCAAATTCCAGCACGTCCCATGTTTTGCACATACATTGAATTTGGTGGTGCAGAATTATTTGAAAAACGACAGGGGCGTGCAAGAGATGCTGTCGGTGGCCCTAAGAATTGCAGGCCACTTTCGGCATTCAGCCACCGCGTGCCGAAGACTGGAGCACCAGCAAACACTCCTGAACCTGCCCCGCAATCATCTGAAGCAAGAGGTGGTAACGAGGTGGAATTCAACCCTCTATATGCTTCAGAGGATGGAGGAGCAGCAAAAGGCCATTTAAGCCTATACATCTGCCTACGATATAGGCAAAGGAGAGGGAATGCACCTGACTCAAGCGCAGTGGAGAATGATTTCCATGTTGTGCAAGGTTCTCCAACCCTTTGAACTTGCCACACGTGAAGTCAGTTCAGACACTGCCAGCCTGAGTCAGGTCATTCCCCTCATCAGGCTTTTGCAGAAGAAGCTGGAGGGATTGAAGGAGGAGCTAAAATGGAGCGATTCTGCTAGGCATGTGGGACTTGTGAAAGGAGACCTTCATTCACTTAACCAGGATTCACGGGTGGTCAATCTGTTGAAATCAGAGCACTACATTTTGGCCACCGTGCTCGATTATAGGTTTAAAGCCTACGTTGGATCTCTCTTTCCGGCAGACACAAGTCTGCAGAGGTTCAAAGACATGCTGGTGAGACACTTGTCAAGTCAAGCGGAACGTGACCCATCAACAGCTCCTCCTTCACATTCTACCACAACTGGGGCTGCGAGGAAAAGGCTAAGAATTCCGAGCCCATCTGCTGGCGGTGATGCAGGGCAGTCTGGAGCGAGTGCTGACATCTGGTCCGGACTGAAGGACCTGCCAATGATTACTGACATGTCGTCTACTGTCACTGCATATGATTCTGTCACCATTGAAAGAATGGTGGAGGATTATATAAGTGACCGCATCCAAGTAGGCACGTCAGACTGTCCGTACATATACTGGCAGGAAAAAGAGGCAATTTGGAGCCCCTTGCAGAAACTGGCTTTATTCTACCTAAGTTGCCCCCCCCCCCTCCAGTGTGTACTCCGAAAGAGTGTTTAGTGCAGCCGCTCACCTTGTCAGCAATCGGCGTACGAGGTTACTTCCAGAAAATGTGGAGAAGATGATGTTCATCAAAATGAATTATAATCAATTCCTCCATGGAGACATTCACCAGTAATTGCCTCCAGATAGTACACAGGGACCTGATATGGTGGATTCCAGTGGGGACGAATTAATAATCTGTGAGGAGGGGGATGTACACAGTGAAAGGGGTGAGGAATCGGACGATGAGGAGGAGGTGGACATCTTGCCTCTGTAGAGCCAGTTTGTGCAAGGAGAGATTGATTGCTTCTTTTTTGGTGGGGGCCCAAACCAACCAGTCATTTCAGTCACAGTCGTGTGGCAGACCCTGTCGCTGAAATGATGGGTTTGTTAAAGTGTGCATGTCCTGTTTATACAACATAAGGGTGGGTGGGAGGGCCCAAGGACAATTCCATCTTGCACCTCTTTTATTCTTTAATTTATCTTTGCATCATGTGCTGTTTGGGGACTATTTTTTAAATCTGCCATCCTGTCTGACTCTGCAGTGCCACTCCTAGATGGGCCAAGTGTTTGTGTCGGCCACTTGGGTCGCTTAGCTTAGCCATCCAGCGACCTGGGGGCACCTCTTTTTTTCTTTGCATCATGTGCTGTTTGGGGACTATTTTTTAAATCTGCCATCCTGTCTGACACTGCAGTGGCACTCCTAGATGGGCCAGGTGTTTGTGTCGGCCACTTGGGTTGCTTAGCTTAGTCATTCAACGACCTCAGTGCAAATTTTAGGACTAAAAATAATATTGTGAGGTGTGAGGTGTTCAGAATAGACTGGAATGAGTGGAAATTATGGTTATTGAGGTTAATAATACTATGGGATCAAAATGACCCCCAAATTCTATGATTTAAGCTGTTTTTGATTGTTTTTTGTTAAAAAACACCCGATCCAAAACACACCCGAATCCGACAAAAAATTTTCAGGGAGGTTTTGCCAAAACGCGTCCGAATCTAAAACACGTCCGCGGAACTGAATCCAAAACCAAAACACAAAACCCGAAAAATGTCCGGTGCACATCACTAATAATAACTGTGCTGTTAGAGACAAAAATAAAGAGGTCAGACTATAACATAAAACTGTGCACACATTTTTATGTTTCATGTTCTGTCATTGGGAAGGATTTATTCAGTTAGCCATACTTTGGGAAGTGACACTCTCTGGACACCCTCCACACACTGGGGGCAACTGCCTTTGTTCTTCCCTCCTTGTATGTGGGCTCTACCTCTCACTGTTGCCTGACTACTGAACGGATATCACTGAGGGAAGATATTCTGTGTCCATGGCATTGCAGACGTGAGCCGACGGTCCTGGTGAGTGTGTGAAGTTGTGACACATGATGCACGTTGGTGACATCACAGCCCCATGGTACACGCAGGGGAGAGATGTGTGGGTATGGTGGTCAAGGTGGTGGTGGTGGTGGTGTGTGTGTGTGTGTGTGTGTGTGTGTGTGTGTGTGTGTGTGTGTGTGTGTGTGTGTGTGTGTGAGACGGGCCAAGGATGGTCCCCAGAGATGTCAGTGTACCTTTCCCCAAGATTTCTGTTTCCGGCCCTGCCTGCAAAGTCAAATCCCTTTGAATACTGTATACAATATCTGGCTACATCACAAACCAGAATCCAGGTGGATAATATGTGCCTGTGGACTCTTTTGACAAAATTTGTATTGAGCTGGTGAGTATCCTTATTTTTACAATGCCATGCCTCTATACCTTTGTGGAATAATTTCTAGCTTCTTCAAAGTGTGGAGATAGGGACGCTGCATCCGCTCCCCACGCCGCCTAGCACAGCGCAGCCCAGCCAAGCTTTTCCCCCGCAGTTTATACGAGGCACCCCCCCCACACACACAGCCAGCAGGCGCAGAAGCAACGCAAGTAGGATGGGGGCAGCAGCTTGCAGCGCTCCCCACCCCTGGTGGCAGGCAGGGCAGCACCCCCCCCAGCCCATTACTCGCAGTGGGCGAGCTGCTGGCCCACCGCAGCCCACCCCACCTGGTATCAGCCCCCGCCATATCCACCAGGCTGCGCGGGCACTAACCAGTACCAATACCCATATCAGTTCGGCAGCCAGCCAAGCCCAACCCCCCTCCAGCCAAGCATACTGTCCACTCCCTTAGAGCTCGGTCCGCAGCCATACCAAGGTCAGGCAGTACAGGCAGGGGTCATCAGAGATTCCGGGTCAGAAGTCCTCGAGCAAAACCGAGTAACGCCAGCCCTCCCTCTGCGGCCTGCGCAGCAGCAGCAACCCCCCGCGGAACAGCCTTGGGCGCAAACGGCGGATACTTTACATGTTCCCTCTGCAAGATTACAGGTCCCACGCAGCGAAGGATACAGCCAACTGGCGGGAGGGGCATCGTCAGATCAAGTCGCGGCGCGCGCGCCGCACGACGGGGGACAGAAGGGAACGGCGGAGACGGTCAGCCAGGCACCCTCGTCTTCAGGAACAGGTGAGCAAAAATCTTCCTCTAGCAGCAGCGCTTCATATACAGACTCTAGTGACTCATCTAGCTCAGCCGAAATGCGGCGGCAGTTCAGAAAATATTTTAAGTGCAAGCGTAGCAGCAAAAAGAGTAGCAAAGACGCAGGGAAGAAAGGGGATGCAAGGCCAGAATCACAAGAAAACATGGTTCACTGCACCAATACAGCGATATTGAGGGGCATTAGGCCAAAAATAAAGGATGGCATACGCAAGGGGAAGTTCGTGGACGTCTTCGCAATGACGGAGGACACAAAGCGCAGCCTAGACGCAGCGAAGGCAGCGGGCCCCGCGGCCAAGGAGGTGCGAAGAGATTACGTGCATTGGGCGGAAGGTATGTACGTTTTTGCGGCATGCTACATCGAGTCAAGGCCGAACGAAGCCATGAACATGATACATAGGTACATGCACATGATACATAGCATGTACATGACGGCCAGAGCATGGGTTTGGAGGCACTATGATGAGAAATTTAGAAAGAAACAGGACGGGCTGAAGGTTATTAGCTTTGGGGTGAAAGACGTGGAAGTGTGGCTAGAGGTCACAAATCAGGCAGCGCAAGCAGCGGAGCGCAGGCAGCCCTTTCTACCAAAGCCAGGCGGAGGCTCCGCGGCAAAAGGGAAGTGCTATGCTTTTAATTTTGCGTTGTGCAGCAGAGGAGCAGGTTGTCGCTACAGACACTCATGCATGCGCTGCAGTGCAACTCACCCAGCCAAGGACTGCAGTCGAGCCAAAGTAAAAAGGGGGAATAAGCAGGGCACCCTCCCCAATAAATACTGAAGCCTTGGGGCGGTGGCTAGGCCGCTACCCGCTAAGAGGGGAGGCGGCCTTTTTGGGGAGGGGGTTCACCGAGGGATTCACATTGTCCATAGCAAGGACAGTAGCAGCGGTAGCGAAGAAAAATCTAAAGTCAGTAAGAGATTACCCAGAAGTGGTCAGGGCCAAAGTAGCCGGAGAAGTTCAGCGGGGGCGCATGTGCGGCCCATTCCCCTCTCCGCCGCTAGCGGACCTGTGCATCTCACCATTAGGGGTCGTACCTAAGAAGGAGCCAGGGAAATTTCGGCTGATTCAGCACCTGTCCTTCCCGGAAGGGGAATCAGTAAACGACGCCTTGGACCCCCAGGCTTGTAGTGTATCATACCAATCATTCGAGCAGGCTCTGACAATGGTGCAAGGCTACGGTGAAGGGGCGTTGCTAGCAAAGGTGGATATCGAGTCCGCATTTCGCCTGCTTCCGCTCCACCCAGATTCCTTCAAGTACATGGGTTTTAAATTGGGCGATCAGTACTAGATAGACAAATGCTTACCAATGGGTTGCTCAATTTCCTGCGCTTTCTTCGAGCGATTCAGTTCATTCCTAGAATGGTGCGTGAGCGCAGGGACAGGCACGGAAGGGATCGCGCATTACCTAGACGACTTCCTGCTAATAGGCCCTAAGGGCAGCCAGGAGTGCAAGGAACTCTTATTCTCGACACAGGCTCTTTTTCGGCAGATCAGGGTACCGATTGCGGTCGAGAAGACCGAGGGGCCCACATCAAGGCTGGCATTTCTGGGCATAGAAATCGACACAGAGCTCGGCCTTTGCCGGCTACCGGCGGAGAAGGTAGATAAGGTGAGGGACAGGCTGCAGGAATGCGCAGGGGCAAAAAAAGTTACTCTTAAGCAAATGCAGTCCCTCTTGGGGTCATTGAATTTTGCGTGCAGGGTCATCCCCATGGGCAGGGTGTTTTGTCGCAGGTTAGAGAAAGCAACCAGCGGTATCAAAAGGCCGCAATATAGGATACGCATATCGAGCGACCTGAGGAAGGACATGCAGGTATGGTTAGAATTCCTAAAGGGCTTCAATGGGGTCAGGATATGGCTGCCCAAGCCAGTCCATAGCGCAGGCCTGCAATTGCACACCGACGCCTCCGGGGCAGAGGGGAATGGTGCGCACAACCCTGGCCGGAGGCATGGCGGGTGGCCGGGTGGACTAAAAACATGCTGCTGCTAGAACTCTTCCCGATAATAGTAGCAGTGGAGTTATGGGCGGACAGGCTGGCAAACAAGAGCATAGTATTGTGGTGCGATAAATTGGGGGTGATGCAGGCGATAAGCAATCAGAAAGCGGAGTCACCACAGGCGCTGAAGCTACTGAGGCACCTAGTGCTACGCTGCTTGCAAAAGAACATAGACTTCGCGGCGCGCCACGTCCCGGGAGTGGAGAACGAGATTGCAGATGCGCTTTCAAGGTTACAGTGGGATAGATTCAGGTCGCTTGCGCCTGAAGCCAAGTTGGAAGGCTTACAGTGTCCCGATTATGTCTGGCAGATTATCAAGCCGGTCTAGCAAAGCTAGCGCGAAGGGCCGTAGCACCGCAAACACTGAAGACATACGAGGCAGCCTTCAGCGAGTGGCAGGCATTCCGGATAGGAAAAGGAGAGGCGGGTAAGAACGCTCGCAAAGAACTGATGGAGTATGTGTGGCAGGGGTATAACAGGGGGCGATCCAAGGCGGCCATGTCCGCGGCGCTAGCAGGGATAGCATACTACTCAAAGCTCGAAGGGGGGGAGGACCCTACAAAGTCATTTTTGTTGGCGAAGGCCCTAAAAGGGTGGGCGAGAGAGCAAGCGGCGCCAGGCGACGCGCGTAGGCCCATAGGCCGCCCCATGCTTAAGAACTTAATAGAAGTGGTCAGCCGCATCGCGGCAGACGAGTATGAGACAGGGCTCTTCCACCTGGCATTCTCCCTCGCCTTCTTTGGAGCCTTCAGGGTAGGGGAGCTAGTAGCGAGCGTCAAAAATTCAAAGGATTCGGGCCTGTTGTCAGGTAACGTAGCGGTGGAAAAGGATAGGGTGCTCTGCAAAATCCACAATCAAAAACCGATCAGTCGGGGCGGGGGCGCTGGGTATCGAAAGGCAGACAGGAAGAGGAGAGCACGTGCACAGTGGCACTAGCAAGTAAGTACGAACAAAAGCGCCCGCAAGGGTACTGGCCGCAGTGGCTGGTGCATGGTAACGGTTCCCCTTTGACTAAGTTTCATTTCCAAAGCATATTCAAGAAAGGGCTGCAGGCGTTGCAGCTTCCCATCGGGCAATACGGGACCCATTCCTTTAGGATCGGGGCAGCAACTAGCGCGGCGGCCGAGGGGTTATCAGCGGGTGAAATAAAAAATGTAGGCAGGTGGCAGTCAGGAGCGTACAAGGTATACCTGCGCGCGGGAAAGCAAGACTAGGGTGCAGGCGCGCGGCGTCTTTCGCGAAACCCAAGGCCTTAAGCTGCCCGCCATTAACTGGGGGAATGATGGACTTTACCAATTTTGCCCTCAAACAAAAAGAGGTTTTGTGGCTTTCGCCTTCATATGGGTCGCACTGTAGGTCCGTATGGAACACGGGGTAATGGCAATGTGTAATTTTGCTTTGCAGGAGGGCCAGCAAAGGCCTTACGAGTGTGGATGGTCGGACACTCATACATTTACTGGGCCAGTAAGCACAAATCAGCAGGGAGTTTGGCGCAAGGGTGAGGAGCAGAATTAGAGTGGATAGGCATCAGGGGTTTGAGGTGGAACGGGCTACGGGAGCTGTTGCTAAGGAACGAGCAGGAAAAAGGTAGACCAGATAGGGTGGTAGTGCACCTAGGGGGCAACGATCTAGGAAAAGGCAAAGGGAGCGAGCTAATTATAGCAATCCAAGCCGAGATACAATGGATGAAGGGGCGGTGGCCTAATACGGGGATCACATGGTCAGATATAGTCCCAAGGGCGCAGGGGGTTCCGGGATTAGAAAGGGTCAGAAGAAAGGTTAACAAGGCCGTAGCCCGCCTTTTGACGGGAGAAGGCGATACAATCGCCGGGCACCCGACGTTAAGGTTCGAGGAGGAAGGCATGTTCAGGCGAGATGGAGTGCACCTGACAGAAAGGGGTTTAGCGATATTCTTGGAAGACATCGCAAAAAGCGTCAGTATGAGGCTGGTGGTCGCAGCGGGTGGCGGGCCTGGGTTCTAGGAACCAGGCTATGGCGGCAAGCAGTGCTCCTCGGCGGTCTGTAGTAGCGCAACATCGGTTGGCCGGCACTTCCCCCAGATACTCGGCGAGTTTGTCGTGGCCTCAAGGGCCGACACGGTCGTCATCTTAAGGGTGGACCGGTGCTATGCCAATGGTGGGAAGTGGTACCGCTCAGCTAACTTACGCAAGGGCGGGACTTAGGTTCCACCCCGTTGTTTAATTATAAGAGGAGCTTAATATTGAGACTCTAGCCGGGGGCACGCACTGCTTTCTAGCCACCCACTTATAAGAGTACCAATTCTAATTCGATCAATAAATTTGGCTGTGACCTTTTAAATCGCAATTCAGTTGTCCAAGTGATTATTGGGGAGAAAGGTGGTAGGGGATGAGGGGCGAGTGTATTAATAAAACCAATGGACGGTTTATACAAGTTATATGCAGTAGTCTTCTATAAGTACATTAAAAAGATGTTGTAGTATTCCTGTTAACAGCATATTTTTACTGTAAAGAGCAGTTTCTGTGGCTGGATTCCATAATGTGCATTGGTGGCCTTTGCAGGATAATACAGGTGTTGTGAATCTCAAGTGCCAGGATGCCCAACCATAGTATTGCTAATAGAGGATGCTAAAAGTGAGGGAAATGTAAATTTGAAAGAGCATGTTGGGACTTGTATTTTTGCAACACCGGGAAAGCAATAGGACTCGGTGAAGGGGAACCATTGGCACTCCAGCTGTTGTTGAACTATACATCCCAGCATACCCTTCTACAGATTTAACATGGCCAAATAGCAAAACTGTAGCAGGTCATGCTGGGATGTTTTCCATTTCTTTCTTCTTTCATCACTTACCCTTTTCTTTTAACCGTCTTTCATCTCTTCTGAGCTAGGGTGACCATATTATCCCTTTTACCAAGGACGCTCGTGAATTACACAGGTTCTGTGGCTGGCTGACTTCAAGCCTACATTTCAGCTGGTTTTAATCAGCCACAGAACCTATGTAATCCATGAGCATCCCAGGTAAAAGGGATAATATGGTCACTCTATCTAAGCCATTTCCTCTTTTGATCACAATCTTGAACACCTTCTAAATTTAGTCTCAACACATGATAATAGCACACCAGTTTTACCCAACCTGTATGATTTTCTACTATGAATCTACACCTCTACTAACACATTTGATGAATTTATACAGATAAAGATTTAATTTACCACTGAAATACCTCCCCTGGATGTGTAACACCCTGGGGTTGGCAGGTGGCTAAGTGGTTGGAAGAGGTATCACAGATGTTCAATGGCTAAGTGATAGACCCATTCCCTAGATGCCAACCCTCGTACCTTGTTTGTTGTGTATCACCCACAAATCTAGTGCCGGAAGTTAAATTAATTGTGGGGTACTAAGATAACTCAGGTTCGGGTGATCAGAGCGACGGTCCTGCTTTACCCCTCAGACATAATGAAAATACAACATACACAGGATACAACTCCATTTTATTGTTAAATGATAAAGGCAACAGTGACAGCATTGTTCAGTAAATAATACCCAACACCCTCAATAATAGCAGGTAACTTGCGGGAAGCAAGCTGGTGCTGTCTTTGAAATAGCTCAGTCTCTCATAACCAGCATTGACAATAAAGCAGGTATATTGCGGAAACAGATGAGCAAGCTGGCGTCTCTATATAGAACAGTCTCATATAACCAGCATTAACAATAAAGCAGGTATATTGCGGGAACAGGTGAGCCATCTCGCGTCTCTACATAACACAGTATCTTATAATCTGCATTGACAATAAAGCAGGTATATTGCGGAAACAGGTGAGCAGCTGGCGTCTCTATATAGCACATTCTCGTATAACCAGCGTTGACAATAAAGCAGGTATATTGCGGGAACAGGTGAGCAAGCTGGCGTCTCTATATAACACAGTCTCATACAACCAGCGTTGACAATAAAGCAGGTATATTGCGGGAACAGGTGAGCAAGCTGGCGTCTCTACATAACACAGTCTCGTATAACCAGCGTTGACAATAAAGCAGGTATATTGCTGGAACAGGTGAGGAAGCTGGCATCTCTATATAGCACAGTCTCATATAACCAGTGTTGACAACAAAGCGGGTATATTGCGGGAACAGGTGTGCAAGCTGGCATCTCTATATAGCACAAAGAAGTATTAACTTAAATAAGCACTAGTGGGCGGAGCTTGCATAACACAGTCACCAATCACCCGCCTTTGAAATAAATAACAGCACACAGCAGTATTAACTTGAATAAGCACTGATGGGCGGAGCTTGCATAACACATTTATTCCAAAGGCGGGGGATTAATGAATGTGTTATATAAGCTCCGCCCACCAGTGCTTATTCAAGTTAATACTGCTGTGTGCTGTTATTTATTTCTTCTCTTCTCCGCCTGGTCCAGTCTGCGCCACTGGTCCCAGGGGCCATCTTCTCTGCACCGTCCACTCCGTAATCTCAGCGCCATTTTCTCAACAACCAGGGGTCCTTTCCGGGGTCCTCTCTCCAGGGGTCGTCCATTGCTGTGCCTGCGTGCCCATCACTCGCCGCCAGCTGCCACTCCTCAGCCAGATCCCGGAGACGGAGGTCATCGCTGCTTCACTGGACAGGCTGCGGTGTTTCCGGTTCAGCACTCCAGTCTCTAGCCACTGGCAGCCCTTCTCCGCGTTCTGTATTTGCTGGCACTGACGCAGCCAGTTCTTCTCACCAGGGGTCTTCAGTCCATCAGCGCTGTCAGCTCCGGTGCTTCTTATCCCCTCCGGCTAGGCAACATGGCTTCCTGGACTGGGCGCAGACAGACTCCAGCAGGTGCACCTGATCCTACAGCCCCGGTACTTGGCTCCACACCGATCTGCTCTGGTGACTGCATGCTGGGCAGCCCAGGTACTATTTCTCCCATCCCTCCAGGTCTCTCTTTCCCATCCTGGGGACCTTATTATATGGACCTCCCCTGTCCTGGGTACCCACCGGTTCTCTTCTCCCAGCAACAGGCCGCCCCAGATGCCTTCTGCCCTGCAACCTGGGGGGCTCAATCACTTAGGGGGTAATCTTCCTGGGCTAAGCTATTACTGAAGAGGGGGGAATCTTCCCACTACAGTGGCGCCAACCCCCCCCCCCCCCCTGCCTAGGCTGAAAGGGAACATCAAAGTTCAGCCCATGTTCTACCCTGGGCTTTGTAGTTCCACTGTATAAATATAAAAAAAATAAGAGGGTCCCCATTTTTTAATAACTCTAGGGTATTACATTCCTCCCCCCTAAGATTATACGTGTCCTCACGTATATACCTAAACACTATACATCGGTTAACATAAGCCTTTAACTTGTGTCTGCAGAACAGGCCCGCCTGAGATTCTCTGATCCTGTTCATGACACCATTTTGATGTAACACCCACAAATCCGGTGCTGAAAGTTAAACTAACTGTGGGGTACTAAGATAACTCAGGTTCGTGTGATCAGAGCGGCGGTCCTGCTTTACCCCTCAGACACAATGACAACACAACATACACAGGATCCAACTCCATTTTATTGTTAAATGATAAAGGCAATTGTTCAGCAACAGCAACAGCATTGTTCAGTAAATAATAACCAACACCCTCAATAATAGCAGGTAACTTGCGGGAACAGGTAAGCAAGCTGGTGCTGTCTTTGAAATAGCACAGTCTCGTATAACCAGCATTGACAAATAAAGCAGGTAAATTGCAGGAACAGGTGAGCAAGCTGGTGTCTCTATATAACACAGTCTTTGAAATAAATAACAGCACACAGCAGTATTAACTTGAATAAGCACTGGTGGGTGGAGCTTGCATAACACAGTCATTAATCTCCCACTTTTGGAATAAATAACAGCACACAGCAGTATTAACTTGAATAAGCACTGGTGGGCGGAGCTTGCATAACAGTCATTAATTACCCATTTTGAAATAAATAACAGCACACAGCAGTATTAACTTGAATAAGCACTGGTCGGCGGAGTTGCATAACAGTCATTAATTACCCACCTTTGAAATAAATAACAGCACACAGTAGTATTAACTTGAATAAGCACTGGTGGGCGGAGCTTGCATAACACAGTCATTAATTACCTACCTTTGAAATAAATAACAGCACAAAGCAGTATTAACTTGAATAAGCACAATACGTCTTGATAAAGGTCCATTTAAGACCGAAACGCGTCAACTGCTGTACTGTGAGTAGCTTTGAAAGGAGCTTTGAACCTTTGTTTTTTTGCACTTGGGTCTTTGGTTCCTTTAAGGATCTGTTTTTAACTTTTTAATAAACTTTTTTGTGCTTTTTATGTATTTTTATTAACCTTGTTACTTATGCTTGGTGGCATTTCTTTTATTTTTTGGACTGCTCCTAATAAATTTTTACACATGCGGATATAAGCTTGTTGGATTTTGCATTGTTCTAAGGGAGAGAAATACTATCTAATTCCAAGGGAAAAAGGTGTACAGTATGGACGTGTATAAAGATACCTTGATAGGAGTCATCAATTCATTATTCGTGTGAGTTGTGGTACGCATTTGATTGCCATCATAATTCTAAAGATACCTTTATAGGAATTTTTCATCCCTAAATTGTGTGAGTTGGGGTGCGCATTTGGCTAATATTTCGATTCTAAAGATACCTTTATAGGAACCCATTATCCTTACTCAGTGTGAATTTTGGGTACACTAATTCATTTGGTTTCCATCCTGAAATGAAGGGGGATATAGATATGCTTTGCTTGAATCATCTTAAAAGATACCTTGATATGCACCTACTTACCTGACTCCGTGTGAGTGGGATACGCTTTCTCTTGGGGATACGATAAGGGGGTTATATCTCCACTTGAAGCTGTTCTACACATGTTTCTTTCCCATTTTTATCTTTGCATTAACTCAGAGAAATTTATTCCAGATTGTTAGAAGATTGCAAGATACAAGCTACATTGATCATTGGTCCCTTTTAAAAATAAGGGATGTATTGTATTTTATGAAATTTTACATGACCATTTATGTGTATGCGCCCTGGACACAGAATAATATTATTTCTTTTTTATTCTAACTAAACGTTTCTATTTAAATATTGTGAAACGCAATCTGAGAGAAATGAATAAAGGCAGGCACCATCTGATGTTGTAATTTAATATGTGTTGACTAAATATGCAATATAATCATGTGCCAAGTGAGAATAAAAACTGGTTTATCTGTATAACACTCTTGGTTCTTAGTCTGCCTTCCTTATTGGATATATTGCAATTCCTAGATACAAGGAATAACATTTGATAACAAAATGGTAACGTGTACATAAAACAATTTTAAAAATAGCTAATCTGAATCGCTCAAAGTTCAAAATGACCCATTTTTATAATATTAAATGATTATACTGGTAAGACAGATAAACCTGTTTTTATTCTCACCTGCTATGTTGTCATATTGTACATTTAATTAACACAGATTATATTTATTGCAACATCAGAGGGCACTCCCTTTTTTCATAGCTTTCCAATCTGCTAAAACACAGATTTACTAAACTTCAGATTTTTAAAGCCGGTGGTAATTAATGGCTTTGGCCAATGTTTTTTTAATGTCTAGAGTAATTAATGCTAAATCAAGCTTGTTTACCATTGATTACTATTGCCATTTGAAAAACAGCAGTCAAAGCCACCAATCATCATCAAGTCATCAGACTTTGAAAATCCAACATTTAGTAAATCGGTATTATGGGAGTGTACTAATGTTATCGAATTTGAGATTGTCTTTTTTTAATCACATGTACTGTATATACTTCATGTTTCCTGGTAGGCCGACTTGTCTGCGGGGCCTGTTTGTGTTTTGTCATGTGGCCCCATCCCCCACATGACAGGCAGCCCACTGCACTCTGTACACTGCATTGTCGTCATTCACTCTGTTATTCCTTCTCTGCAGTACAGCAAATCTTCCATCCAGTGCTGCTGCCATGGCTACAAGGAATGTTATACATCTTGTGCTGCACATGTCAGGCCACTCCTTCAGAATTTTACAGGGACACTTTTAGTTACAATCCACCCCTAGTCTGCAGCAAAAGACGCAAGGAAGGCCGTATTTGCGTACAATCAGGCCCTATGAGGAGGGAACCCACTCCCCTCAACAGACCCCACCCCCTCATCAGACTGCATCCCCATTAGGGCCACTTATGCCATTGAAATACATGTTCTTATAATCTAGCATGTTTTAGGCAAAGATAATACTATAAAAAGACAAATCCATCAAATTCGTAAAGTGAAGTGATAACATTAGATTGTCAACAACACATAATACACCTATCTCTGTGAGGGTCACTGCTAGTGGTTTACGCAGTATTGTCATTAAATAATCACGCAAATGGAGGGTCAGTGTGCTGCACTCTCTTTGAGCTTCATATACATACCATCTTCATGTTTTGCTACTAGTTGAAGCAATGATGTAAGTTACAGTAATACCAGGTGCCCGGAGGAGAAATGGATGGTGTTGCCCCACCCCCCATCCTGCCCCTGGCATCTGTCAGCACATGGGCAGTAGCACAGCCGTAGCACACACTATATATATATATATATATATATATATATATACACACACACACATATACATACATACACTATATATATATATACACATACATACATACATACATACATACATACATACATACACTATATATATATATATGTATATATACACATATACACACACTAGCTGGAGTGCCTGGCGTTGCCTGGGAATTTCCGAATGTCTGTTTACAAAAATAAATGTAAGTATTAAACACACAGTATAAATAACATTGTAGATAGCTGAATACCCGTGCTTCGCTACAGGATGAAGATGGTAAATTAGAATGTTAGTTGTTCGTTAATTTACGTTGGTTGGAGATCTAGTATGTAGGTATATCTTGCTTCCCTGACGCACTTTGTGTAGTGGCCGGACCCCTTTTTGTTCCCCCAAGGAACCTGCTCTTCTCACTATACAACTCTCAGTCTGTGGCTTCCTGCTGCCTCCATTCCCCTCCTGACATCATGTCAGTGCCCCTGTGAAATTATTGATTTATATACAGTTTCTTATATAACGTAGCACATTATGTATCTCCTGATATACTCTGCGCTGTTGGTGGACCGTGCTATTTCTCTATATAACTGTCAGTGTGTGGGTTCGTGCTACCTGCATTCCTCTCCTCACATCATGTCACTGGCCCTGTCACATGTAGCCCTGTCATCACTGACATATCATGCATGTCCTCATATAGTCTGTGCTGCAGGCCCACCCCTAGGGGTGCTAGTGATGTGTTACCCCTACAGTGTTTGTTCCCAGAGTGTAAGTCATATGTGTAGAAAGTTTGGTGTAAATTTCTCCAGGCATTCCAGAGTTATGCTGTCTGCTGAAAAACTCTGTGCTGCTGTCCCACCCCTAGTGATGTCTTACCCGTAAAGTGTTTGTTCCCAGCTTGTAAGTCATATGTGTAGTAAGTTTGTTGTAAATTGGTCAAGGCATGCGGGAGTTATGCTGTCTTCTAAAATACTCTGTACTGCTGTCTCACCCCTAGGGGTGCTAGGGGTGTCTAACCCCCACAGAGTTTGATCCAAGATTTTAAGTCAGATGTGTACAAAGTTTGGTATAAATGGCTCCAGGCCTTCCACAGTTATGCTGTCTGTTGACATACTCTGTGCTGCTGTCCCACCCCTAGGGGTGTCTGACTCCCACAGTGTTTGTTTCCAGAGTGTAAGTCATATGTGTACCAAGTTTGTTGTAAATTGCTGCAGGCATTCCAGAGTTATGCTGTCTGCTGAAATACTCAGTGCTGCTGCCTCACCCCTAGGGGTGCTAGGGGTGTCTTCCCCCCACAGTGTTTGTTCCCCGATTGTAAGGCATATATGTACCAATTTTTGAGTGCATTGCTCTAGCAAATCCAGAGTTATGCTATCTCCTGATATACTCTGTGCTGCTGTGTCCCCCCTAGGGGTGCTTGGGCTTTCTAGTTGTTTTAGTTGCCTCGGGCGTATTTTAATTTGCTTGTATGCAAAATTTCACGATCATAGCCTGTAAACTGTGGATTTATATAGAGAGACAGAAGCAAAAATTTTCACACACATATTATATATATATATATATATATATATATATTAATGTATTTATAGTGCCTTGCTAAAATATTACCTACAGTGTTTTGTTGCATTACAACCTGTATTTTTTTTTTTTTAAATCTGAATTTTATGTGATGGATCTTTCACTAAGTTGATGAAGTGAAATGAGAAAAATTTATATTAAAAATAATTTTTATAAATAAAAATCTGAAAATTGGCATGTGCATATGTATTCACCCCCTTTGTTATGAAGTCCCTCAAAAGCTCTGCTGCAACCAATTCCCTTCAGAAGTCACATAGTGAAATGAAGTCCACCTGTGTGCACTCTAAGTGTCACATGATCTGTCAGTATAAACACACCTTTTCTGAAAGGCCCCAGAGGCTGCAACACCACTAAGCAAGAGGCATCACACCATGAAGACAAAGGAGCTCTCCAAACAAGTCAGGGACAAAGTTATTGAGAAGTACAAGTCAGGGTTGGGACATATAAAAATATCCAAATCTTTGATGATCCTCCGGAGCACCATCAAATCCATCATCTTCAAATGGAAAGAACATGGTACCACAACAAACCTGCCAAGAGAGGGCCGGCCACCAAAACTCACAGACCGGGCAAGGAGGGTACAAATCAGAGAGGCAGCACACAGACCAAAGGTAACCCTGAAGGAGCTGCAGAGTTCCACAGCAGAGACTGGTGTATCTGCGCATGTGACCACAATAAGCTGTACACTCTATAGAGCTGGGCTGTATGGAAGAGTGGCCAGGAAAAAGCCATTACTTAGTGTTAAAAATAAGAAGGCATGTTCTGAGTTTCCAAAAGGCATGTGGACAACTCTCCAAATGTATGGAGGAAGGTGCTCTGGTCAGATGAGATGAAAATTTAACTTTTCATCCACCAAGGAAAACGCTATGTCTGGCGCAAACCCAACACATTCCATCACCCCATGAACACCATTACCACAGTGAAACATGGTGGTGGCAGAAGCATGCTGTTTGGATGTTTTTCATCAGCAGGGACTGGGTAACTGTTTCTAGTTGAGGGAAAGATGGATGGTGCTACATACAGGGATATTCTTGAGCAAAACGTTTTTTAGTCTGCCTGTGATTGGGATGGAGGCTCACCTTCCAGCAGGACAATGACCCTCACCTTCCAGCAGGACAATGCTAAAGCAACACTCAAGTGGTTTAAGGGGAAACATTTAACTGTGTTGGAATGGCCTAGTCAAAGCCCAGATCTCAATCCAGTTGAGAATCTGTGGTCAGACTTGAAGATTGCTGTTCACAAGCGGAAACCATCCAACATGAATGAGCTGGAGCAGTTTTGCCTTGAGGAATGGGCAAAAATCCCAGTGGCAAGATGTGGCAAGCTCATAGAGACTTATTCAAAGCAACTTGCAGCTGTTATTGGCGCAAAAGTTGGCTCTACAAAGTACTGACTTTAGGGGGGGTGAATAGTTATGCACGCTGAAGTTTTCTGTTATTTTGTCCTATTTGTTGTTTGCTTCACAATAAAAAAAAACATCTTCAAAGTTGTAGCCATGTTCTGTAAATGAAATGATGCAAGCCTTCAAACAATCCATTTTAATTACAGGTTGTGAGGCAACAAAACATGAAAAATGCAAAGGGATTGAATATTTTAGTAAGTCACAATAAATATATATATATACCTGTATTTATATATATATATATATATATATATACTGTATATTGTTGTATACTTTGTACTGTTTCTCACACTGCATCTAGTATGCGGAACCCTGATA
Organism: Pseudophryne corroboree; assembly: GCF_028390025.1. Lineage (NCBI taxonomy): Eukaryota > Metazoa > Chordata > Amphibia > Anura > Myobatrachidae > Pseudophryne > Pseudophryne corroboree. The sequence continues at coordinate 958,080,728 of NC_086444.1, read as the reverse complement.
CATGTGCGTAAAAGTGGTCTGACTACACAGGGGATGCAATCAATTTGCCGGGTGTTGGGATTCTGGTGGTCAGGATACTGGCGCAGTCTAGCTGCTAAGGCAGATGGCTACCCACCATGTTTTGGGTCGCAGCAACTGCTTTTGACATCACGCAGCCAACGTGACCTGCCTCGCAAACGGTCTATACATGCCTGTATTCTCCGGACCATGACCCCCCCAGCGCCACTGTGATGTCCCTTAAACTCTGCCGTGACATCCCCTCCCGCCCCGCGAATGCCTTTGCCTGTCATTCAGGCAGAGGCGTTCACACAAGTGTGATGCCGTCATATCTCACTGTGTGCGCATGCGCAGTGCAGCTTCTGTATGTGCACATGCTTCACAGGGCTTCAGCATGCGAATGCTGCCGCAGCAGCGTTCCATGCTGAATCAGGCACAGTAACCAAGCCAGCTCGCTGCAGCCTTTGTCCTAAAGCGGATGAAAACAATACTGTGAGCTGTGAGGTGGTCAAAATTGGACTTGAAATGCATATTATTGAGGTTAATAATACTCTAGGAATGAAAAAAAGGCTCAAATTACTGTATGTGATTTAACCTCATTTTGTACATTTTTGCAGAAAATATCCAAAACCAAAACCAGTCACAGTCAAAGTTGAATCCGATCAAAAAAATTAGAACGAAAATCAAAACCAACATCAGCAAAAATGGTCCATCGCACATCTCTAATTTACATACATATGTTAATCATAGAAGCTCATGTGAACTAAGGGTACAAAATAATAAAAAAGGCAGATTACAATCATATGTATCAAAGAGAGTGCCCCTAGCTCATAAAATAAACATGTGTGGATTTATGGTGGAGATTTTTGGTTTTATGGATTTGTACTTGAAAATTAGTTTTCTTAGGTTTGATGGTTTGGAGGACAGGCTGCAAGAGGTAGCTACTGTAGTCAGATGTCTGCTAAAAAAACATCTGCAACGCTCTGGCACCCTTGTTCTCCTGTACCCACATGCAGGCACCTTACCTTGCTTGTGTACCCACCCAGCTGCATTGTGATTTGGTTCCTCAAGGCTCAGTCAGGGTTGCGGATGGAGGACACATAACACCAGCGACCAGTCACCAGAGTAATGAGCAACAACAAGTCCAGGTCAGGGAGCGCCACTGATACTGATCAGCACTCTGCTCAGCTTTGCTGTCACAGCCAAAAGTACAGGTCAGGAAATGGAGCTGGAGACAATGGGGGAGAGGTGTCCCCTTCAGGGCAGGCACCCGGTGGCAACCATCTCCATTGTCTCTGGCAGTTTTGCTTCTTGAGTTTTGGTTTAAAAAGGTAAGATCATGTCATTTTTAGCTGTTGTGGTCCATTCATTAGTATTTCTATTAGAGATGTGCACCGGACACTTTTTGGGTTTTGTGTTTTGATTTTGGATTCGGTTCCGCGGTCGTGTTTTGGATTCGGACGCGTTTTGGCAAAACCTCCCTTTTAAAAAAAAAACCTTAAAAACAGCTTAAAACATAGAATTTGGGGGTAATTTTGATCCTATAGTATTATTAACCTCAATAACCATACTTTCCACTCATTTCCAGTCTATTCTGAACACCTCACAATATTATTTTTAGTCCTAAAATTTGCACCGAGGTCGCTGGATGACTAACCTAAGCGACCCAAGTGGGCAGCACAAACACCTGGCCCATCTAGGAGTGGCACTGCAGTGTCAGACACGTTGGCACTTAAAAAAATAGTCCCCAAACAGCACATGATGCAAAGATAAATAAAAAAAAGAGGTGCAAGATGGAATTGTCCTTGGGGCCTCCCACCCACCCTTGTGTTGTATAAACAGGACATGCACACTTTAACAAACCAATCATTTCAGAGACAGGGTCTGCCACATGACTGTGGCTGAAATGACTGGTTGGTCTGGCCCCCCACCAAAAAAGAAGCAATCAATCTCTCCTTGCACAAACTGGCTCTACAAAGGTAAGATGTCCATCTCCTCCTCATCCCCTGATTCCTCACCGGTTTCACTGTGTAGATCCCCGTCCTCATAGAGTATTAATTCGTCCCCACTGGAATCCACCATCACAGGTCGCTGTGTACTTTCTGGAGGCAATTGCTGGTAAATGTCTCCACAGAGGAATTTATTATAATTAATTTTGATGAACATCATCTTCTCCACATTTTCTGGAAGTAACCTCCTACACCGATTGCTGACAAGGTGACCGGCTGCACTAAACACTCTTTCAGAGTACACACTGGAGGGGGGGAAACTTAGGTAAAATAAAGCCAGTTTGTGCAAGGGCCTCCAAATTGCCTCTTTTTCCTGCCAGTATACGTACGGACTGTCTGACATGCCTACAGTAATGCTGTCACACATATAATCCTCCACCATTCTTTCAATGGTGACAGAATCATATGCAGTGACAGTAGACGACATGTCAGTAATCATTGGCAGGTCCTTCAGTCCGGACAAGATGTCAGCACTTGCTCCTGACTGCCCTGCATCCCCGCCAGCGGGTGGTTTTGGAAATGTTATCCTTTTCCTGATAGCTCTAGTGGCGGTAGAAAATGAAGGAGGAGCTGTTGGTGTTTCATATTTTGCTTGACTTGACAATTGTCTCACCAGCAGGTCTTTGAACATCTGCAGACTTGTGTCTGCTGGAAAGAGAGATACAACGTAGGCTTTAAACCTAGGATCGAGCACGGTGGCCAAAATGTAGTGCTCTGATTTCAACAGATTGATCACCCGTGAATCCTGGTTAAGTGAATGAAGGGCTCCACCCAAAAGTCCCACATGCCTAGCGGAATCACTCCATTTTAGCTTCAATCTCTCCAGCTGCTTCTGCAAAAGCCTGATGAGGGGAATGACCTGACTTAGGCTGGCAGTGTCTGAACTGACTTCACGTGTGGCAAGTTCAAAGGGTTGGAGAACCTTGCACAACATGGAAATCATTCTCCACTGTGCTTGAGTCAGGTGCATTCCCCCTCCTTTGCCTATATCGTAGGCAGATGTATAGGCTTGAATGGCCTTTTGCTGCTCCTCCGTCCTCTGAAGCATATAGAGGGTTGAATTCCACCTCGTTACCACCTCTTGCTTCAGCTGATGGCAGGGCATGTTCATGAGTGTTTGCTGGCACTCCAGTCTTCAGCACGCTGTGGCTGAATGCCGAAAGTGGCCCGCAATTCTTCAGGCCACCGACAGCATCACCTGCACGCCCCTGTCGTTTTAAAAAAAATTATGCACCACCAAATTAATTGTATGTGCAAAACATGGGACATGCTGGAATTTGCCCACATGTAATGCATGCACAATATTGGTGGCGTTGTCCGATATCACAAATCCCCAGAAGAGTCCAATTGGGGTAAGCCAATCTGCGATGATGTTCCTCAGTTTCCGTAGGAGGTTGTCAGCTGTGTGCCTCTTCTGGAAAGCGGTGATACAAAGCATAGCCTGCCTAGGAACGAGTTGGCGTTTGCGAGATGCTGCTACTGGTGCCGCCGCTGTTGTTGCTGCGTGAGGCAAAACATCTACCCACTGGGCTGTCACAGTCATATAGTCCTGAGTCTGCCCTGCTCCACTTGTCCACATGTCCGTGGCTAAGTGGACAGTGGGTACAACTGCATTTTTTAGGACACTGGTGACTCTTTTTCTGACTTCTGTGTAAATTTTCGGTATCGCCTGCCTAGAGAAGTGGAACCCAGATGGGATTCGGTACCAGAGACACAGTACCTCAAGCAATTCTCTAAGTCCCTGTGAACTAACGGTGGATACCGGACACACGTCTAACACCAACATAATTGTCAAGGCCTGAGTTATCCGCTTTGCAACAGGATGACTGCTGTGATATTTCATCTTCCTCGCAAAGGACTGTTGGACAGTCAATTGCTTACTGGAAGTAGTACAAGTGGTCTTCCGACTTCCCCTCAGCAACAGTAGGCGTTACACTCAAGGATCCATCAGAGGAATCCCAGTTAGAAGAGGACTCGCCAGACTTGACAGTGACATGGCCTGCAGGACTATTGGCGTTCCCATTTAAGGAGGAAATTGACTTTGAGGGAGTTGGTGGTGTGGATTGCAGGAGCTTGGGTACAAGAGGAAGAAGGGATTTAGTTGTCAGTGGACTGCTTCCGCTGTCACCCAAAGTTTTTGAACTTGTCAATGACTTCTGATGAATGCGCTCCAGGTGACGTATAAGGGAGGATGTTCCTAGGTGGTTAACGTCCTTACCCCTACTTATTACAGCTTGACAAAGCCAACACACGGCTTGACACCTGTTGTCCGCATTTTTGTTGAAATAATTACACACCGAAGAGATGATTTTTTTTGTATTTTGATCAGGCATGTTAATGGCCTTAATCATCCCACGGACATGCCAGCCAATCAGCTCCAAACTGCCATGTTTCAAACACAGCCTGTGAATTGACAGTTAGGAGCCGATTGGCTGGCACTTTTTCTTTCTCCATTTTATCACTCTCCAAGTGATGATGCATCTAGCCAACAGTCTAGTAGCACTTGCACAGACTATGAAGCCAGCTACAGAGGATGGAAACTGCACATGGACCCTCTCATGGACATGCACATGGACAACTCTCTTAATACACCCTTGAACTGAGGGGGTAATTCAGACTGAATCGCGGCAGCGATCGCAGTCTGAATTACTGTGTGGAGTGCGCACACCCCGGGAGCCCAGTGAGAGGCTATCAGCATCTCACTGGCTGCGATCACCTCGGCCTGATTGACAGGCAGATGCAGTCGCAGGGCAGGAGGTGGGCATGCCGACTGCATAAGAATGCCGTTGGCGGAGCGTGGTCCGGACAACAGAGGTGTATCCAGACCATTGGGAGGGTGGGCCACGGCGGCTGTGTGACATCACATGCAGCCGCTGTGACCCTGGACACGGCCAGTAGCTCCCTGTAGCACTGGCAGGGATCTACTCGTCAGGTACAAAAGCATTGCGGCCGTGCAATGCTTTTTTAACTGTGTGGGGGAGGGAGGGCCTGACTAGCCCTGTGCTGGGCGTTCCCCCGCATGTCAGAGTAAATGATCATAGATGTGCTAAATTTAGAACAGGGATGCCTGTTTCTGGTGGATTTTTTGCACCCAGCATGAAGTTTGTGAAAGTCCAGATACTAGTAATGACTGTTGCAGCTGCAGATGGAAAGACAGTGGGCAGTATGGCATTCTATATGCAGACATGTGAATGATTAGCAACATGTGGGCAACTGGCCGATGTGTTAATGATTGGCAGATGTTTAAGTGACTGGTAGACGCGTGGATGATTAGCAGATGTGTGGATGACTGGCAAACATTTGGATGATTGGCACATACGTGGATGACTCAAAGACGTGTGGATGATTGGCATACCTGTGGATGATTGGCAGACACGTGGATCATTGGCAGACATGTGGATGATTGGCAGATGTATGGATGATTGGCATGCATGTGGATGAGTGGCAGATGCATAGATCATTGGCATACATGTGGATGAGATGCATGGATGATTGGCATATATGTGATGATTGGCAGATGCATGGATGATTGTCAGACACGTAGAGGATTGGTGTATATGGGTGGAAGCATAAACACTTGTATTTTAACAAAAGTATGTTTTATGTAATTTTTTAAGGCTTATTGTATTTTTACAGTGGAAAGATGTAAATAAATAAAAATTGTGGTATTATTTGGCAGCGTCAGATACCCATTGTACTACGCATATATATTTTTGTAACTTGCTGTGCTTCTAGATTACAAACAACATAAACAGATATGGGATTAAACAATACTTTTCACAGTGGTAAGCCTTTCATTGTAGAAGAAATGCAGTCACACATTCACAGTAGCCTTGTGCTATCAGAGATGTGATGTTACTGCCTCTCACAATAATATAAGAAAATTAAATGCCTTTTTGTTTGGATTGTATTACTTTTTTTTTTTGAAGGGGGGAGGGGGGTGGATGATGCTGAAGCAGTCAGACAAGCAACTTGTATTTTTGACTAACATTCCAGTAAACACCATATTGATTTATTAGTCTCTCTCTCCCACCGTCTCTTTCTTAGCCTGTTTACAGGGGATGTAGTTAATATACCGGCTGTCAGATCCCGGTATTCAGGATACCAATGCCGGAATCCCGAAAGCCGATGAAATGATGTTGGTCAGAATCCCGACCGCAGCCAGGGTCGGACTGGCCCACAGGGGTACTCTCCTCCTCTAGGAATCAGGATCCAGACTGTGCACTTGAATTATACATTATACATTTGTTACCTTATACTGCACAGGACTATGGTGTATTCTCTACAGTGCATTATTGTCATTAATCTGGTACATTATCATGCATACACTAGCAGTATTTACTATATAAATTATCAAAGACCAGGTACTCTCTAATGGTTAGCCAAACCTCTGTGGTGGCTGGCCACACCCCCTTTGGAGGCTGGCCACACCTCTAATCATGCCCCGGTGGGCCCTTCATGCTCCAGTCTGACACTGACCGCAGCACTATATTCCCACTCAGGTGGTGGGTCCACGGCACCACCCGAGTGGGAATATAACCTGGGGTGAGTGAAGCCACTGCATATATGTTTAGAGTGAAGCTTGCCATCATGCCCGATGGGGGCCTGCAACTGGACTCGCTGCCTCGCAGCCGGGATTCGGCTGATGGGTTGCCGCTGTCGGTATAGTGATAGCCAGCATCCCGTCTGTCGGTCTCCCATATGTATTTAATTTACAGTATCTCACTCTGGGCCTGATATAAAGGTAGCGCCGACTACATAGTGCTGTCACACTTGCGGCGCTGTGGCTGCCGCGCTAACCTCTCCAGGTGCGCAGGGTCTCCCGACGGTCGTCGCCCCGGTGGCGCTGCCTCCGGCGGGTTTCCGGGGTGTGGGCGCCGCCATTGCGCCCGGCATCCATGAGAACGTGGTGAGCGGGTGACGCCATTAGCCCCTTCTGCCAATCGGAAGAGGGCGGGAAGTTCAAAGGCAGACACCGTACAGATCCCCGGCGCCTGAGTATCGTCTTTTCCAATGATCACCAGTGCTAGCAGCGTTCAGCGTGTTCTCAAGCTGAACGTCTCCTGTGTTCCAGCGTTGCAGAGTATCTTTCAGTGGGACATTCCCTGTGCTACTAGTGTTACAGAGTATCTCTCAGTGGGACATTCCCTGTGCTACCAGCGTTACAGTGTATCACTCAGTGGAACCTTCCTCGTGCTACCAGCATTACAGTGTATCACTCAGTGGAACCTTCCCTGTGCTACCAGCGTTACAGTGTATCACTCAGTGGGACATTCTCTGCGTTACCAGCGTTACAGTGTATCTCTCAGAGGGACACCTCCTGTGCTTCCAGTATTACAGGGTATCCCTAAGTGGAACGCCTCCCAAACTTCCAGAGTTACACTGAATCTCAAATCCTCATTTATTTCTTCAGCATCACTCACAAGTTCTTCCTTCTTCTGTGTGCTTCAACATCATTCTCAAATCCCCATTCATTTCTTCAACATCGCTCACAAGTTCTTCATTCTTCTGTGTGCTTCAACATCGTTCTCAAATCTTCATTCATCTCTTCAGCATCGCTCACAAGTTCTTCATTCTTCTGGGTGCTTCAACATCGTTCTCAAATCTTCATTCATCTCTTCAGCATGGCTCACAAGTAATGCATTCTTATGTGTACTTCAGCATCGCCCCCAAGCCTTGGCCACAACTATTCTTTAGCATTACACGTCGGTTACAACGGCTAAGTTCTGCATGAGGAAAACCTACATCCAGCCATCCCTGCTCCGGCCCAGCTGTGGTTCCTCTTCCCTATCATCGAAAGAACCCCGAGTTCTCAACACTCCCAACCCAGGTCAGTGACAGTATACTCAGGCCACATGGACCCGGGGGATCGGAACCCAGAGTCAAGCGCCATCCAAAACTTGGCTTCCCGAGTTCAGAGTCAGGAGGCGGCACAGAGCCAGGTGATGCAGTATCTCCAGGAATTATCCGGCCGGCTGGATCATATTCAGGCCTCCCTGGCTTCAGTAGTTCCGGCTCCTGCTCCAGTACCCGCTCCAGTAGTCGTCTCCAGTAATGTTCAATCCTCGTCTGGAACCAGGTCACGCCTTCAGCTTCCCACTCCCTCTCGCTATAATGGGAATCCAAAGAATTGCCGTGGTTTTCTCAACCAACGCGAGGTGCATTTTGAACTTCTCTCACACAATTTCCCCACGGATCGGTCCAAAGTGGCATACATTATTTCCTTGCTTGAAGGTTTAGCGTTAGATTGGGTGTCTCCGTTGTGGGAACGATCTGACACATTGGTTTCCAGTTACACTAATTTCATCGCGTCATTCCAAAGGATTTTTGATGAGCCCGGCAGAACGACCGCTGCTTCCTCGGACCTGCTCCGAGTCCGTCAAAGCTCCCGTTCTTTGGGGCAGTATGTGGTTCACTTCCAGACCATTGCCTCAGAACTACGCTGGAATAATGATGCTCTCAGGGCCGCTTTCTGGAACGGGCTCTCTGACCGTCTGAAGGACGAGCTGGTCACTAGGGATCTGCCGGATCCTTTAGAAGAGTTGATCTCACTCTGTGTCAAGGTGGATCTTCGCATGCAGGAACGAGATGGCGAACGTAGTCGGTCGGATCGATCCAGATTCCGGCTTCTCCCGCCTAAGCAAACAGTTACCCCGAGTCCGGACGAACCCATGCAAATCAACCGATCCCGGCTGTCCCCGGAGGAACGACAGCGCCGTCGTGAGGGTAAACTCTGCCTCTACTGTGGAGCTGCGGATCACTTTATCAAGTTCTGCAAGTCCCATCTGGGAAACAGGCAGGCCTAGCTTGTTCCGGAGGAGTCAATTTAGGGGTTATATCTAAATCTTCTCCGACAGTGGATTGTTTACTCTCCGTGTCTCTGTTTTCTGAGTCTATAGCCAAACCTGTTAAGGCCCTGCTGGACTCTGGGGCTGCAGGGAATTTTGTTTCTCTTTCTTGTGTTCAGAATCTGGGTTTACAGTTACAGTCTGTCAAACGACCTATAACGTTGACTGCCATCAATGGTACCAAAATATCTAATGGTCTTATTACAAGTCGCACAGAGCCAATCAAGCTGCAGGTCGGAGCTCTGCATCAAGAACATTTGGAGTATCTAGTAATTCCGGAAATGCCTCACGATCTTGTTCTTGGTCTACCTTGGCTTAAAATTCACAACCCTCACGTCGACTGGAAGTCGTCACAAATATTGTCCTGGAGTTCGTTTTGTCACTCTAGTTGTCTCACTCCTGTTTACCCGCTCCGTGCATCTTCCAAGTCGGATGAGGAGCTCATTCCGGAGACCTATCGGGAGTTCACAGATGTGTTCTCGGAACAGGCGGCCGATCAGTTACCGCCCCATAGACCCTGGGACTGTCCCATTGAGCTTATCCCAGGGAAAATGCCACCCCGGGGACGCACATATCCCTTGTCATTACCCAAGACCCAAGCTATGTCGGACTATATCAAATCTAATCTACTGAAAGGATTAATTCGCCCCTCTACCCCCCCCCCCCCGCCCCCCGGCTGGAGCAGGTTTCTTTTTTCGTGAAGAAGAAGGACGGGGGGTTAAGACCAGGGCCAATATTTACTAAGAATTCGAGTTTGTCCATTTTGTGTTTTTTTTTCTAAGTCCCAATCCGGGAATTCACTAAGCACCAATCTCGGCAGTGTTTGGACTATTCGTAATGGTTTGATTTGCAAAGTTCCGAAATACGAATGAATAGACCATCGGTCAAACGCGGCTGTTATTTCATACAATACGGGAATTCACTATTCATTCATATTTGGGTGTTAGTTTCTGAGTGCTCAATTGCGGTCGTATTTTTTTGCGAATCGGTAAAAAAAGCGGCAAAAAAATAGACCTGCTTTTTTCAATCGTGTTTACATGTGTTGCAACTGAAAAATCAATCACACCTGAATTAGGATGCCTATAAAAGGATGTTAGGCCCATTTCAATACACCTACACTCAGAAATGGCAGCAGGACTGTGGGCCAGTGATCTTTTGTGTGCTGTGGGATTCCTCAGACTCAGACATCAGCCTGTAAGTACCCAGGGCCAAGAAACTGAACATGGTCAGCAGGTTGTACAGGTTCCGCGGAGGCTGCGCAGGCCTCGTTTTTTTAGGGGGCGTTTAAACTTGAACGCATTGTCCGATGATAAGGTCATACAGATGTTCCGTCTAAATCGGAACAACGTTTTCCGTCTGTATGACCTTGTCAAACTGGGCCTAGACCCGGAGACAGCACGCTCTCACTCTGTCTCAGGCCTGCACAAACTCCTGGCTGTGTTGCACTTTATGGCTACTGGCAGCTTTCAGGCTGTGTCTGGGGATGTCATAGGAATCTCACAGCCCTCATTTTCCAGAATCTTAACACAGGTGATGTATACCTAACTACCTCTTCTGTTTTGTGTTTGTTTTAATTTCTCGGTGGCCAGTTCTGTCCTAAAATCTGATGTTTATTGTTCTTTAAAATATACACACAGGTGTTGGCTGTTTTGCAGCCCCACATCGAGGCCTCAATCTTCTTCCCTACCCAGGAGTCTCAGTGGAATGCTGTCAGGGTAGATTTCTATGAGCTGGCTGGCATGCCCAATGTGCTTGGAGCCATAGATTGCACACACATTCAGCTGAGACCACCTAGGGGCAGGCAGCACATATATACGAATCGCCATTTCAAACACTCCACAAATGTGCAGGTGGTTTGTGATGCAAATCTCAAAATAATGAGTGTTGTTGCTGGTTACCCTGGGGGCTGCCATGACTTCTTCATCCTCAGTCAGTCATCCCTCTTTGATAAGTTTGAGGATGGACAAATGCCAGATGGATAGCTGCTGGGTATGTAATTTGATATGTGTAGGCCTGCGTATACTTTGTCCAAATACAGGTGCAGATGTATTAACCTGTAGAAGGCATAAGGAAGTGAGAAACCAGTGATCTGCGCAAGGTGATAAAGGCACCAGCCAATCAGCTCCAATATGTAAATGAACATTTAGGAACAGATTGTCTGCTGCCTTTATTACCTTGCACATATCACTGGTTTTTCACTTCCTTATGCCTTCTACAGGTTAATACATCTGCCCCACAGTGTGTTACTTATGTGTTGCTGTATCTTAACATGAATCACGTTACTATATCTGTCTTTTAGGTATGGAGGATATGGCTGTTTCTCTTGGCTTCTAACTCCATTGTCCCGACCTGATACCCCTGCTGAACACAATTACAATCATGCACATAAGTCCACGCGGAATGTGATAGAAAGATGTTTTGGTGTGCTGAAATCTAGGTTTCGGTGTCTGGATAAGTCTGGTGGCCTTTTGTTGTACAGTCCCTCCAAGGTGACTCAAATTGTGTTCTGCTGCTGCTTTCTTCATAACATGTGTTTGCAACAACATCTGCCACATGTTGAGGAGGAAGAAAGCAGCCAGCAAGCAGAGGAATTAGAGACATCTGGTGATACTTGGAGTACAGATGTAGGGAGGCAGGTTAGGCAAGAGATCATCACTCTGTATTTCTAAGGTAAGTTTGGTTTGCTTATTTCATTTGTTGTGTAATCATAAATAGATGTGTTGCCATTTTTATTGCCAAAACCATTACTCAGAATGTGCCTGTCTCCTTGACACATACAAACATACCCTCGCTTTATGAAAAACAAATGTCGCATGTGTATTGTGTGTATTTTTAAACTCAAAACAACAGATTATGAGTGGCATGCATTAAGTCTGGATAAGTGATCGTAAACTTGCAGTGCGAATTTCTTACAAGCCCACATAATCCATTTAGTATTTCACTTTATCATTGTGTGTAACGTCCTAATGCACAGGTTCACAAACTCGGCCCTCAGGACCACACACAGTGCATGTTTTTCACGTAACCCAGTAGAAGCACAGGTGTATGAATTACTCACAGACATATGTTAAAAGGTTCACAGGTGGAGCTAATTATGTCACTTGTGATTCTGTGAGGAGACCTGCAAAACATGCACTGTGTGGGTTCCTGAGGGCCGAGTTTGAGAACCTGTGTTCCCAAAAAACACTCCTCAACATATAATATGTTAGCCTTGAGGAATACATGTGTCCCTATGTGTGATGCACCATCATATTTAAGACACACAAACTTACTGTAATCAGGAATAATTTATTTCCTAATGTTTGATGCAGTAAACTTGATGATGTGTAAGTAAATACACAGTTTGCCACATATATATATTTTTATACACATTCTTTGATTTTTCTTTAAAAAGTACATATTTGTTTGTTTCAGCATCATGTGTTATAACATTCTTACTAATTTTTATCACACACAAACATGTCCCAACAATACTGACATTCATTTGGTCAATGTTTTTTTCAAAAATCAAAGCCAACATATTAAAAGCTTTTTACGCAACTCAATTGTGTTCTTTTTGTAATGTTGTATAGAGAAGAAAGGTAAAATATGTATCAATAACATTGTAATTTGGATTGTCTGCAGGAAAAGAGAATGATTGGAATCTAGAAACAGTATTGATTAGAAAAAAATCAAGTGGTCAGTTTACTTCCTGCTAAAGACATTCTGCCTGGCTGCCAATTATTGTGTCTGCAGGAAAAGAGAATGATTGGAATCTAGAAAGAGTAATGATTAGAAAAAAAATCAAGTGGTCAGTTTACTTCCTGCTAACATGTATGTGCGGCTCCATCAACATTTCCATCCTCCAATACCAAAAAAAAATGGTAAAGAATAAATGTGCGTACAAATGTTATGTTGTTGTTTGTAGCACTTATAATTAATGATGTTGTAAAAATTGTCAAGGAGCTTAAGTGTTATATATTTTTTGCCAAACATACACTTACTAACTTTTTTGAGTTACTTATCACAAATGTCTAACTTGTATTTTTTTCACTTTTTTTTTTTTGGTGGCTGCTTGTCCTGCCCTTTGCCTTTAGCACTGTCATGTTGTCGTGCTCTGGTGGAGCGTCTTGGTGGTGATGAGACTGGCGTGATATTTGGAGTAGTCGTACCAGAACTGCTGCTTGTTTGCTGTTGGTGCATGCATCTGAGTGTTTCATTCAGGTTAGTGAGGGTGGCATTGAGTTCACATGTAGCAGCATTTTGATTGTCTACTAATCTGAATAAACTTTCATTAATCTTTTGATTGTTTTGAAAAATGTTCATATAACTTTGCTGTTGTCTGTGCTGTTCTTCCATTAGTCTGTGCTGTTCTTCCATTATGCACTGTAAGTTGCCCATGACCTGTGTAATGTCTGTACGAATGAGTTCCATGGTATTGCCTATTCTGGTTGTTTGTTCATTTTGTCTACTCAGATTTCTTGATATTCTTCTGAGGTGAGATGGTAGGCTTGCAAACATTTGTGTCTGCCTACGCAGGCAATCTTCATTAGTGGCCTGCTGTCTAGCCCAAATGGACCAAAACACCTGATCAGGGCCTTGTGTTCCTTGTGTTGTTGGGCTGTGTTGTGGTGGTGGTGTGCTTTGCTGTGGTGGTGTACTCACAGGTGCTGGGGGGCTCATTCCTTGCCTTAATGGCTGCATTTCTAAGATGTTTGTCTCCTCCATGTCACTGTGTTGCTGTTGTTGCGGAGGGATGCTGTTCCTAGGACTAGAAGCTAAAATGTTAAACAAATCTCCGTTAGCTATCCATATGTTTGAGAAATGTAAACAAATCACTACACATGGAACACATGTCATTCACTGTTGCTTTCAACTATTCTGCCTAGCAACATCATCACTCACAGCTTAAATACATACATATACCTGTTTGTGGCAAATGTGTCTGGATACTTAATTGTGAAAGCAAACACTTTAGTTTTATTGTAGCTCACACATACTCCACCATAAAAACACATTGGATTACATAATGTGTTACCTTATAGCTTTTATCAAACATAGTAATGTTTTTATATGTATTTTGCAATGTTACCTCAAACACACATGTGAAATTTGGAAAAACAACCTTACTTTTTGCAAGATAAAAAACATGCTTTTTTTGTTGCAGCATCTTACACACAATGTCATACTGTATGGCTCAAGTGGACATACATATCTTTACTGGATGTGGACAAGGCCATTTAGCTTGGATTCCATTTCAGCTTTTACTTACTGCAGTAAGTATTTAAGTTTTTGATTTGTTTTGACTTAATGCGGTTATGAAATATTTTGATTACATCCTGAAATTTTACTCATTTATTTCAGTTTGATACTCACAATCAAGATGAGGGGAGTGTGGAGGACGTCTTGGAGGTGTGTCCAAAATTTGGAGTGGGGGGACAGAACATACGGACGATAATCTTCGTGGCAGGGTAGCCTGCTGTGGTTGGTCCGAGACATACGACCTTGCTTTCTTTTCGGCCACAGGTTTTTTGTGGTGATGTCTTACAGAAGTGCCACTTCTGCTGCTCCACACTTCTTTTGATGGACCTTTTAATGAAAGTGCAATTTTGTTATGGCCATTCCTTTACAAGCATACCCTATACTACAATGGACACTTTACCTGCTTCCGCAGCGTCATCATCATCATCAGATGTGATAGGAGTTACTGGCCGACGAGTAGTACTGCTTTTTTCTAACACTGTATAAAAAAAAAAAAAATTTTGCATGCTATTGTGTATACATCCACCCATTATGCTTATAAACATTTTTTCTTGTAGAAATGCTTGGTTTGTTTTTTAAATAAACATAAGGACTGAAAAAAAAACATAAAACAATAAACATTGTCCAATAGACATATGCACTATGGCAAAATCAACACAGAAAACATGTACAGGACACTGACATAGGCCACAAGTAAAAAATAAATACACACATCTTCATTTTGTATTGAAAGGATAAATATTACAGATGCAATATATAAATTGCTCTGTGATGTGGCACTCCAAACACACATTACCACTATATGAGCCAAAACAAAATGTAGCAATTTTTAGACAATTACACTGCAGTGTGGTGTCACGGTACAAATACAAGCAAAAAATTATCAAAGAAATAGTATTATTTTGATTAAAAATTTAACATTATCTAATAATGACATTACACATGTAAGTGGTTTCCAAACCACTTTCCACTACTCCAGCCTCTAACACAGGGATGGGGAACCTTCGGCCCTCAAGCTGTTGTTGAACTACACATACCAGCATGCCTTGCTACAGTTTTGCTATTTGGCCATGCTAAAACTGTTGCAGGGCATGCTGGGATGTGTAGTTCAACAACAGCTGGAGGGCCGAAGGTTCCCCATCCCTGCTCTAACATGACAACCACTGTTTTTTAAACATTGCACATGGATCACTTAAATATAAAAAACATAGTCACAATTTTTTAAAAATACACGCCCAAAAGAAAAACATTATTGCAGGACAAATCAGAGACACACCAAATCCAAACTACACATGCAAAATATCTTTCAGAAAAACACATGACATACAATAAAGTAAGATGTTACATTGGATTTTGTATAAAACATTATCCAAAACAATGTATTGACTGACACACACTTGAAGATGGGAGTGATATGCAACGTCACATGACACACATTTAAAAAAAAACAAAAAAAACGAACTAACATAGAATGTAAATGCAAATACACATGCTCACCATTCTTCCTGGGCCGATCTGAATCCCGGACATGGGTTGCAGAGACAACTTCAGGAGGTATTACACTCCGCATGGGCTCCTCATACTCCAGATATCTTGCAATATAGGGCTGCCCACCACCGGTTTTCCGAGCCGACTTGGCCTCCTTGGCCATTTTAAACTTGACATGTCGCTTTATGTCATAGTACCGTTTGTGGCACGTGTCCTCCGTCCGCTTGACCACCCACTCACTATTGACAGCAGCAACAACTTTCGCCCACAACACCGTCTTCCTCCGTGTTGGCACCTTGGCAGACTCAGGGCCAAATAGCTGCCTCTGATACTTCATCAGCTCACGCACCAATGCCACATTTTCAGCAAAACTAAACTTTACATTCCGCCCAGTCTTAGTAGTGGTGCGTGGCTGTGGAGCACTCTGACTGTCACTATCACTTTAGGCTGCTGCAGCAACCTCACCCACCTCCTCCACCTCACTAACCTCACTAACACTCACCTCCTCCACCTGACCGACCTCCTTCCCCTCACTCACACCCTCCACCTCACCCACCTCTGAGTCACACATAATTGTGTGTCTAAACAGTTAACACAGAAAAAGAAAAAAAGCAACACACTCCTCCACTAGCACTACACAACTCACACACACACACACACACACATACACACAAACACTGACAAGGGACGGTTTGGGGCGTATTTATATGGTTGCGCACAGACACTCCTACCATCTGAAACACAACCAATCACAAACGGGGATGAAAATCGAAACTGAAAGTGAAAATGCGGCCGCGGAAAAAAAAAACCCTGCCGCGTTAACTTAGGGGAAAAAACAGCAAATACAACAAAAACACGTATGCAAACGACAATGACGGCCGTAAATGTGCCACAAAAAAATGACTGGCATCGACATCGGAAAACACGACAACCATAAAGTCGACTGCTTCATAACTTTGCGTATATGGATTCAAAAAGTTGCATGAAAATGCACCTGATGCAAAACGAGTTTAAACACTACACAAACCGACTCAAACACGAATATTAGTAAATATTGGCCCATGTATTGATTATCGTGGCTTAAACGATATCACCGTTAAGAACAAATACCCTTTGCCGCTAATTACCGAGCTATTTGATAGGGTTCGTGGAGCCCACGTCTTCACTAAGATCGACTTAAGAGGAGCCTATAATCTGATACGTATCCGACAGGGGGACGAATGGAAGACGGCCTTCAATACCAGGGACAGGCATTATGAATATCTGGTAATGCCGTTTGGCCTCAGCAATGTCCCTGCCATTTTTCAGGGATTTGTAAATGAAATCTTCCGAGATATGTTATACCAAAGCGTAGTGGTGTACTTGGATGACATTCTGATATTTTCTAAGAATCTTGCAGAGCACAGAGTACAGGTCAAAGAAGTACTTCTTCGCTTACGAAGGAATCGTCTCTACGGCAAGATTTCTAAATGTATCTTTGAGGTCCCTTCGATTCCGTTCCTCAGTTATGTCACCTCGGGTACGGAGCTTCGCATGGATCCGGAAAAACTCACTGCCATCCGGGACTGGACTCAGCCTCTCTCCTTGAAAGCGGTACAAAGATTCCTGGGCTTTGCAAATTACTACCGGAAATTCATTAAGGGATTTTCTACCATCGTTGCACCCATTACTGCCCTAACCAAAAAGGGGTCTGACCCAAGTCTCTGGTCTTCCGAAGCTGTAGAAGCGTTTGCCCGGTTGAAATCAGCCTTTATGTCTGCTCCGGTACTCCAACAACCGAATTTCTCAAAACCATCCTTCTTGGAAGTCGATGCTTCCTCAGTAGGCATCGGTGCCGTCCTTTCACAGTACTCTTCTGATGGGAAGTTACATCCATGTGGTTTCCATTCTCGTAAGTTCTCTCCTGCTGAACGAAACTACACCATTGGAGATCAGGAACTTTTAGCAATAAAATCTGCCCTAGAAGAAAGGAGGTACTTATTGGAAGGTGCAAAACACCTAATTACTATTTACACCAATCACAAGAACTTGTTGTATGTCAAGATGGCCCAGTGCTTGAATCCCCATCAAGCTAGATGGGCGCTCTTCTTCACTCGGTTCTTGTTCATTATTAAGTACCGGGGCGGGACTCTTAACGCTAAGGCTGATGCTCTGTCTCGTTCTTTAACGGCCTCGGATGAGGAGAATTCCTTTGAAAAGAGTTTAACTCTCAGTCCAGTCTATTTCAGCAGCTCCCACCTCTCTGGGTCCTCCTCCTGGGAGAATGTCTGTACCAGTTGAATTTCGACCAAAGTTACTGCAGTGGGCTCATATCTCCAAGTTTTCCGGTCATCCTGGAGTTCAAAAAATGTGTGAATTTCTATGAAGGTCATATTGGTGGGACACCATGAAGAAGGATATACAAGATTATGTCAATTCATGTCCTCAATGTGCTCAACACAAAACTCTTCGTCTGCCTCCTGCGGGGTTGCTTCGTCCACTGTCCATTCCTAAGAAACCCTGGACCCATATTTCTATGGACTTTATTACCGAATTACCCCTCTCCAAGGGTTACAATACCATCTGGGTGATTATTGACCGCTTTTCAAAAATGGCACATTTTGTTCCGTTGACCGGTTTACCAACGGCTACCAAGTTGGCTTTACTGTTTATTCGTGAACACTTCCACCTGCACGGGTTACCTCGGGAGATAGTCTCTGATTGAGGGGTACAGTTCACTGCAAGATTTTGGAGGGCCCTCTGCTCAGCCTTACAAATAAAACTCAAGTTCTCATCTGCTTACCATCCACAAACCAATGGGCAAACTGAACGTGTCAATCAAGATTTAGAGACTTTTCTCCGCGTTTATCTCTCTCCTTCACAGGACGATTGGGTGGAACTGTTACCCTGGGCCGAGTTTGCCCATAATCATCTGTACCACTCTTCCACTGGTGAGTGTCCATTCTTCATTAATTACGGATTCTATCCACGAGTCCCAGAATTACCAATTTTTTCTTCGGAGGATGTTCTTGCTGCAGCTTCCACTCTCCGGCACTTTAGTCAAATCTGGAGTAGGGTTCATGCTAATCTCAAGAAAATCTCTGGCCGCTACAAATTCTTTGCGGATAGAAAACGGCGAGCAGCTCCTCAATACAAAGTTGGTGACAGGGTATGGATCTCTACCCGCAATCTTCGTTTATGAGTACCTGCTATGAAGTTTGCTCCTAGGTTCATCGGTCCTTACCCCGTTTTGCAAGTCCTGAACCCTGTTGTCTGCAAATTGGGATTGCCTTTCCACTTTCGGGTACCAAATTCTTTCCATGTTTCTCTCCTTCGTCCCCTCATTTTAAATCGGTTTCATTCGGAGTCTCCTAGCCCAACCTCGGTAGAGACTGAAGCTGGAACAGAATTTGAAATCAAAACTATTCTTGACTCTCGTTATCTTCACAAGAATTTACAGTATCTTGTAGAATGGAAAGGTTATGGTCCTGAGGAGAGGAGCTGGGTCAAAGCTTCTGAAGTCACTGCTCCCCGACTAGTCCGGATCTTTCATTCTAAACATCCAATGAAACCAGGAAAGTGTCCAGGGGCCACTCCTAGAGGAGGGGGTACTGTCACACTCGCGGCGCTGTGGCTGCCGCGCTTACTGCTCCGGGTGCACTGGGTCTCCCGGCGGTCGTCGCCCCCGGTGGGCTCCGGGTCGTCGCGTCTTGCTGGCGCTGCCTCTGGCGGGTTCCCGGGGTGTGGGCGCCGCCATTGCGCCCGGCATCCACGAGAGCGTGGTGAGCGGGTGATGTCATTGGCCCCTTCCGCCAATCGGGGGAGGGCGGGAAGTTCAAAGGCAGACACCGTACAGAGCCCCGGCGCCTGAGTATCGTCTTTTCCAATGATCACCAGTGCTAGCAGCGTTCAGCGTGTTCTCAAGCTGAACGTCTCCTGTGTTCCAGCATTGCAGAGTATCTTTCAGTGGGACATTCCCTGTGCTACCAGCGTTACAGTGTATCACTCAGTGGAACCTTCCTCGTGCTACCAGCGTTACAGTGTATCACTCAGTGGAACCTTCCCTGTGCTACCAGCGTTACAGTGTATCACTCAGTGGGACATTCTCTGCGTTACCAGCGTTACAGTGTATCTCTCAGAGGGACACCTCCTGTGCTTCCAGTATTACAGGGTATCCCTAAGTGGAATGCCTCCCAAACTTCCAGAGTTACACTGAATCTCAAATCCTCATTTATTTCTTCAGCATCACTCACAAGTTCTTCCTTCTTCTGTGTGCTTCAACATCGTTCTCAAATCCCCATTCATCTCCTCAGCATTGCTCACAAGTTCTTCATTCTTCTGTGTGCTTCAACATCGTTCTCAAATCTTCATTCATCTCTTCAGCATCGCTCACAAGTAATGCATTCTTCTGTGTACTTCAGCATCGCCCCCAAGCCTTGGCCACAACTATTCTTTAGCATTACACGTCGGTTACAACGGCTAAGTTCTGCATGAGGAAAACCTACATCCGGCCATCCCTGCTCCGGCCCAGCTTTGGTTCCTCTTCCCTATCATCGGAAGAACCCCCCGAGTTCTCAACACTCCCAACCCAGGTCAGTGACAAGTGCAAGTTGGGGTCACTTAGCACATATAAACATACACGTTAAGATGTATGTAATATATGTGCTGACTTGTTTTATCCCGGGGCAATGGTACTGTGTATAACAGCGCCGTGTGCACCCGAGACTCAGCATTAATCATCACTGTCCTTCTAAGCCTGCCCCAGACCCCCATTGGCTAGTATTCAATGGAGTCTGGGTGCAGGCTTTGAAGAACACTGAAGTCGAATGCTGTGTCCCGGGTGCAGTGGCAGCTGTGATAGACACAGCCCTCGGGACCTGCGGCCAGCCCATATATTACATTCATTTCTGCATGTATGTTTATACAGTATGTGCTATCTAGCTTTCCCCTGCACTATGTGGTATGAGTTGCAGCCCAGGAGCTGCAGCTGCACTAGACACAGTTACATTTGCTAATGAGTCTTTGCATGCAGCAGATCTGTGACAATATGTTAATGATGCTACCATGGGGATTTGTACAGAGACACCCACTGATGGTGTCCCTGGTCTGCTACTTGCGTACAAAGTCGCACCATTAGTCACACCATCAGGCCTCTGTACAACGCTATGGTTGCGCAGAATGTCTATTTAGAATAATACAAAGATAAGTTATATTAGTTCTAAATATCTTCTTTGTAGTATTCTAATATTTTTTATGGTCAAAGTTCTGGAGCATGAAAGGGGAAGCTCTGTCTCCTCCTGCCTCCCACTACCTTCTCAGCCTTTCCCTTCCTTCCCTGCTTCATTTGACTGCATGTCACTGTCTTAGATTGGAGTTAAATTCTCACAAATAATATTGAATCACGCCCACCACATGTCATATACATACTGTATACAGATGTAGCCACTCTTATATGAGCTGCGGCTATTCACCCCTGCAATTACATTTTTGCAGGGCATATGAACAGGCAGGTGCGTATATATGCGCACCTGTGGCTCATAGGAAATACATTGCCTAGTTGCGAGTGTGAATAGCCACAGCCGGGTGCAGCTAATTATTGTTGGAAGTGTGTACACGTACATACACATCGCAACAGTGATGGACGCTGCTACATCTGTATATATAAACATTTACGAGTGTATACTGTACGTGTATTTTAAGTCATTGATATACTGTGTAGGTGTCTTTGCGATCTAGTATGTGTCGGCAGTTACAGAAAATCTAACAATACTCTTAAAAGACTAATTTGTAAATTGCCAAGGTCAAAATAGAGATAACTGATTTGTCATTTACACATTTTTTTCTAAATAGTGAATGAACTATATCCATGGTCTGTCAGATGTTTGGAAAAGAATCAATGTACACTGACAATGTACAGTGTGTACGTGAACGGAGGATACACAGGCCTCTCTGTGGTCCGTGTGTCCCACAGGCTACTTTTGGGTCAGTACCCAGGGGCATAAGGCATAACTAAGGGGAGGGGAGTGTGCCCCCCCCCCCCCCCCCCCCCCATCCTCCAATGACCAGGGGATGGGAAATTTTAGTTGATTGACTAGTGGAAAAATACAAATGTTCAACTAACTTAGGCCAAAACAGGATAAAAACAATAGGCAACAAAAGGGAGACATGTTTACTACCTAAATTCAATGGAACTGTGTCTGTGTATCACATTTGTTCTGAGTAATACACTGACTGTTCAATAGAGGGCGCTGCAGAAGAATTAGATTGAAGGGTACTGTTATATTACCCTATCTTCACACATCATGTGAGTCAAAAATGAATCAGGCCCCATGATCATAAGGTTAGAAACAAGCAAACTATGTGCAGGTCTGCATCAGTGCATTTGTGTGCATTTGCATTCTAGGCTTGTGCTGTGTGAAGTTGTGTAAGATACAGCAAAATGTTATGGGGGGGGGGATGCAGTTTTTTACTGTTCGCACTGGGAATCAAATTGTCTAAAAACGGCCCTGGTCGCACCCGCTAACTTTGCCGATTTGTACAATCTAATTCCAGCAAGGGCTTCTACTTTACACTTTTCACTTAAGGAGCCATGATAATAGACTAATTCCATCGTACTTCATGTCTATTTTCAAAGATGCATTAACACCAAATCATCTTGATTACTCCCCAATCTGTACAATCATCACATTGCATGTACATGATAAAACCATTGCCATTTGTATGTTTCTATACTGTATGCAAACTTTATTTGAAAGCAAAATGTTGTTTATCTTTTAGCTGTACAAACTAAATAAAGTTTAATTTGCAACAATTATACATTGTGACATTGCTTCCTACACACAAACAAGTGCAGAATTTGTTACATTTTAACTGTTCAGACTAGGAGGATCAAATTCCCCTCCATAATACAGCTCCCTTTTCGCACATGATATTCCTGATTATAGTTGAATAAGAAGAATGTTGTTATTCTGTTAGACATCATTCCGAATAAACTACAAGCAGAAGGAAAACAACATCTCATTAAACGTATTACAGTTAATGAATCATTCCGACACCTATCTGGAAACTGTTACATCTGCATTTTGTCAAGTGTTAGTTGGATTACATCATGGCTTGAAATGGAGTTGATGACACATTGTAAAAGCATAAAAAAATGGAAGCGTGCCATTGGCAGAGATGCTGCTATACTGTGGCCATTTCTACGGCCTTGAGACTTTTTACTTCAGGATAATCCTTACTGTGGGGGTCATTCCGACCTGTTCGCATGGTGCAATTTTTCACAAAGAAGAAAATGCAGGCGTGTCCGGCCGAATGCCGGGAGGGATCCTGATGTCACCTCCAGGAAGGATCGTCACAGCAGGTGAGTAAGTCTTGAGCTGTGCAGAGACTGCACAAACTTTTTGCTTGTGCAGTATCTGCACAGCGGATCGCAACCCTGCACGGCTAATCCCCCCTCCCATGAGTGCTATAAGTAGCCTGTTAGCGATCAGGTCGGAATGACCCCCTATGTACACCTTAATTGACAAGGCCTCAAATGCCTATTACAATTACTTGCTGTAGCCTAAATATTAACTGAGTGTAATAATAATAATAATAATAATTTTATTTATATAGCGCTCTTTCTCCAGTAGGACTCAAGGCGCTTAACAGATACATAGCATAATATAGTACAGAAAATAATGAAGTACATTTTCATAAAATACAGAAGCATGAAGATACTAAAAGGGACATTATGGAAATGCTTGAGTAAAAAGGAAAGTCTTGAGTCTACTTTTGAAGGATTCTATAGTTGGGGCCTCTCGCACTGTGCGGGGAAGTGAGTTCCATAGAGTCAGAGCTGCATGACTAAAAGCTCGACCCCCAGATGAATTACGGTAGATTCTAGGTACTGCTAAAAGTCCTTCATCTACAGATCGCAGTAATCGAGTGGGGCAGTATGGGGTCAGAAGCTGTTTCAGGTACCTTGGGTGCTGTACCATGTAATGCTTTGAAACTCAGTAAGCCAATCTTGAAGATGATTCGCCATCGTACAGGCAGCCAGTGAAGGGAGTAGAGGATGGGTGTTATGTGGCTAGAACGGGGCTGGTTGGTTAATAGCCTGGCAGCTGTGTTTTGCACCAGCTGTAAGCGCTGCAATTCTTTTGCTGGTAGACCAAGGTAGAGGGCATTACAGTAGTCTAATCGAGATGATACAAATGCATGTATGACTTTTGGCATATCATCTGAGGGAATTAAGTGCTTGATTCTGGCTATGTTCCTCAGGTGAAAGAATGTAGGCTACTATAAATACTGTATTAGGATTTAAAGCACTTTATTGTTCTAGACACTCAGAAGATAAAGACCAAAAGGGCAAAGTTCAGTGTTGTGATTGCAAGGCCAACTTCAACAATGATTAGAAATAGCAACATGAACTATTCACCATCTTGCATTCTTCATTTACTATATTTATATCTGCAGCTATAAATATCATGCAAGGCATCATGGGAAAAGGGATACATGGGAAAGGGATAGATAAATAAATAAAAAAAATTATATATATACAGTATATATAATCTTATTACGCCCCTGTCAGCACCCTGCACCCAAGATTCAGGTCACTTCTTTCCAATGCTCTTATCAATGGATTATGCATTAACTAAAACTCACTACAGAGCGCCTGTTCTATTATGCAGAATGCAAATAAAAGAGTGCAGTCATAAATAGTAGACAGGGAAAGGGAAGGGGAACCCTGGGAGTTGCGCGGAGACCTAAAAAGTGTGTGAGGGGTAAAACCATAGGCTATACTAAAAGTATACAATGGATATTGGGGCACCTGGGATGCATATAAACTCCAATGTGGAGTGAGACGCTCATTCATAGCTTATTCTACCAGTACTTGTGTAGGATACATGGCAGTCCTTCCTAAAAATCCAATTATGGCACAATAAGTAAATCTATATGGATGATGGCCTTTCATCTGTAGCCTATACAGTACTGCCTGGGAGTAGGCAATTAAATATAGTATTTATTAGAGATTGAAGTAAATGCTGAGTGCTGGAATGGGTCATGGTGTCAGAGGGATCTATGTACTAAGCCTTGGAGAGAGATAAAGTACCAACCAACCAGCTCCTGTCGTTTTTCAAACACAGGCTGTAGCATGACAAGGCTTAGAACATAGACTCCTTAGTACCAAAGATGAATTTGGTGCCATCCGGGAGCAAATTGATAGCAATTACCGGTTATTACGGTATATAAATTGTATATCTCCAGTTGATTGCTGGGAGAGTCTCTAAGGTGAATGCAATAAGAAATAAACTAATGCTTTTCACCGAATACATTAGGTACATCAGAGGCTAGTGGAAAGTAGCAGTAACAGTACACTTACAACTTACCATGTCTGTTACAGTAGGTGTAAAAGAGTGCAAATGCAAGCTGGTTTATCAGCTTCCACATATGCCCTGGAACATGAAAACCAGACTTGGGTTTTCTGTTACACATTAAAAATGAATAAACTATTTAACAAAAAAGAAATATATATATATATATATATATATATATATATATATATATGCTTTATTTTAATAATAAAGCATTTTTTTCCTGTGGGCACCCAAAGTTAACACCACCCATGGTGGGCATTAGATGTCAGAGGACATCTGCTGTATTTGTACTGTCGATGTCCATGATACAGTACATAGGTTTCTCCATGCATGATAAGAAGATGCATTGATGAAAACAATTGCCTGTAGCAGCCAGCAATAGTCCTTGTATATTTGGATGCATGGCTGTACACCAGGGAAGGTTCTTTTCCTGAGAAATATCCTATCTGCATAGGTCATACTTTACACATCTGTTAACAGCAACTAAAATGCCCGCTGTTGTGTGGTCCCAGAGGGAAAGTACAGATCGGTCACACAGGACTTTGAGTTTGGGAATTGTGGTACTCTCCAGCAATCACAGAAGCAAGTATTTATGTTAACCCCTAATTATATATTGTTCCCTATAAGTTTGATTGGAGCAATGCACAGTTTAACCTACTGCCCACTTTGTGACTGAAGTTAATTCCCTCCATTCTGGACAATTAAGGCTGGCATAAATTGCACAAAGTGCTAGATTATCCAGCAATTATATGATTCCTGACTTGATTTTTTGTGCTTAAATTAATTATTCATGACAATCCCACTGCCTCTCTGACTAGTGGCATGATTACAGGCTGGCTAGACTGGCAAATGTCCAGGGGCCCAAAAGGTGAAGGGGGCCTACTGAGCTCCAGTGTCTGGATAGGCCCAATGCCGGGATTTCCAATGCCAACTCAGCTGCCTGCTGGGCCTGAATGATTCATATGTGTTTGTTGCTTACCTGAGGAGGCTCCTCTGTCATTGGGGTCTGACTGTGGAGGTTGGTATTCCCGGGGGTACCCCCGCAGCTGCCCATTGGCATGTCTGTCCTCTGGGAGTGCCTCTGATCAGCATTCTGTACAGTGTGTTCTTTGTCTGCAGCTGCAGTTGTACATTTAGACTTAAGGGTTTATCAAAGTGACTAAGGGTTTTCAAATAAGAGGCCCACTTTGAGAGTTTGCCAGGGGCCTCCAAGCCTTCTAGTTATACCACTGTCTCTGACCTTTGTCCTTGTTACACACTTTTCTGATCTGAATCTATCTTCTATCACAGTCCTTTTGTGGCTCCATTTTGCTGCCCAGATTTGTTGTCCAGTTAATTCACTCCACTCTTGACATAGGAAACATTACTTCTATTGATGTCAGGGGAAACTCAAATTTTTACATCCATTCCGCATTATATTTAACAACGGTAGAGAAAATATCAGAAAAGCTCAACACTCCGCAAAATCATATGCCAAAGTGGAAACTGCTGCTAAAGGAGTTTTGGCCCTGTGTTCTTGTGGTTGGGGTCTGTCATTATCCAATATCAGAATTACAGTAATAACAAAATATTGTAACTCTGCTTGTAAAATGTGTCTCCTCATATCAATTGCTTTGGAATGTGGCTCTGGGGAAGTTGTTTAACCATTTTACCTGATCACTAGCTTTACCAGTCAGCCAACAAGACTGAATTTCAAATCATACATCTTACATAACTCTAAGACAAATACATACATTAAGGTTTGTCCAGACAAGAGTTATAAGAAAAAATCAAGGTAGTGCAGCTCAGTAGAATCTATACTGTATATATGTTGGCAGAATACATGGAATAAAAGGATACAAGCAGACTACAGTATATACAGTACATAGAAAGGACAAGATGATTCTTCAAAACAATTTTCATAATTCATGTTTTGAGAAACTTGTGTGTCAACTTAAATTCAGGGAGTGAAGTTCATACGATGTGTAAATTATAAACAACTGCTGTACAGAGAAGATGCATTAATCATGTCTATAGTGTATGTTATAATAAAAATGTGTATATTGAATGAGGAATCTTAACTGTTACAGGAATTAGACGAAAGATATAGACATTAAAAGAACATTCTGGTTCATACCCATTAACATTAACACTCTCTCTGATGTAGCTCCAACAAAATGTTAAAAAAACCCTCTGCAGTTTATGAAAAAGGGTCAGTTTTTCAATTATCAAAATTGAAGCGCTCTCCATGTCTGCCTTGTCCCATGCACAGAGATGACATGAACTACGTCTTATTTTCCTGCAATTTGTTTTGTCCTTTTAGTCTTTAAGACTGTATTATTGCATCCTTTAATGTCATTTACTATATGTTTTATTATTTATGTTCGATGTTCTATACTTTGTAATATGAAATCCAAAACTTAATACATTTGTCCTTTGTGTGTATGAGTCCATAAGCCTCTTACAGTGCATCTGGAAAGTATTCACGGCGCTTCACTTTTTGGACATATTGTTATATTACAGTCTTATTCTAAAATGGAATAAATTAATGACAACGTGGATTTTTTTTTTAGATTTTATGCAAATTTATTAAAAATAAAAAAACTAAGAAAAACTAAGAAATCACATGTACATAAGTATTCACAGCTTTTGCTCAATACTTTGTTGATAAACCTTTGGCAGGAATTACAGCCTTAAGTCTTTTTGAATATGATGCCACAAGCTTGGCACACCTTTTTTTGTGCAGTTTCGCCCACTCCTCTTTGCAGCACCTCTCAAGCTCCATCAGTAGACGCGTCAGTGCACAGCCATTTTCAGATCTCTCAAGAGATCTCTCAATCGGATTCAAGTCTGGGCTCTGGGTGTGCCACTCAAGGACATTCACAGAGTTACCCTGAATCCACGCCTTTGATATCTTGGCTGTGTGCTTAGGGGTGTTCTCCTGCTGAAAGATGAACTGTTGCCCCAGTCTGAGGTCAAGAGCGCTCTGGAGCAGGTTTTCATCCAGGATGTCTCTGTACATTGCTGCATTCATCTTTACCTCTATCCTGACTAGTCTCCCAGTTCCTGCCACTGAAAAACATCCCCACAGCATGATGCTACCACCACCATGATTCACTGTAAGGATGGTATTGGCCTGGTGATGAGCGGTGCCTGGTTTCCTCCAAACATGACACCTGGCGTTCATGCCAAAGAGTTCAATCCTTGTCTCTTTAGACCAGAGAATTTTTTTATCATGGTCCGAGAGTCCTTCAGGTTCATTTTGGCAAACTCCAGGCAGGTTGCCATGTGCTTTTTACTAAGGACTGGCTTCCGTCTGACCACTCTACCGTACAGGCCTGATTGGTGGATTTCTGCAAAGATGGTTGACCTTCTGGAAGGTTCTCCTTTCTCCAGAGAGGAATGCTGTAGGTCTGACAGAGTGACCATCGGGTTCTTGGGTCACCTCCATGACTAGGGCCCTTCTCCCCCGATCGCTCTATTTAGGTAGCCGTCCAGCTCTAGGAAGAGTCCTGGTGGTTCATAACTTCTTCCTTTTAAAGACAATGGAGGCCACTGTGCTCATTGGGACCTTCAAAGCAGCAGATATTTTTCTGTACCCTTCCCCAGATTTGTGCCTCGAGACAATCCTGTCTCAGAGGTCTACTGGCAATTCCTTTGACTGCATGCTTGGTTTGTGCTCAGACATGCACTGTCAAGTGTGGGACCTTATATAGACAGGTGTATACCTTTCCAAATCATGTCCAATCTACTGAATTTACCACAGGTGGACTCCAATTAAGCTTTAGGAACATCTCAAGGATGATAAGTGGAAACAGAATGCACTCAAGCTCAATTTTGAGCTACATATCTGTGAATACTTATGTACAGGTGTTTTTAGTTTTTTATCTTTAATAAATTTGCAAAAATCTCAAAAAAACTTTTTTCATGTTGTCATTATGGGGTATAGTGTGTAGAATTTTGAGGGGCAAATGTAATTTATTCAATTTTGGAATAAACAAAATATGGAAAAAGTGAAGCGCTGTGAATACTTTCCGGATGCACTGTATAAAGAGAAATATTGTTTTACTGTGCTGAACCTGTGACAGTTGACTGTTTTAATGTTTTGCATGTTAGGGCAGTTGGATAAGTAACCCAAAGGAGTTAAGTGAATTTAGGAGTAGGGGATGGTCTACACTAAAGGAGGAGTAAATTCAGAAGGATTCACAGCAAGTTATTTAATTGTAAAACACAACTGAATAGGCTGGTGATATATTAATATATTTTAATAAATAGGCAAGTCCTTGTACATTTAGGAAACATGATAATTCATTTCAGTTGAAAACAGAGTACAGAATGCAAAGTGAAGGGATCCATCAGAGAGATAGCGGGCTAATGAGACATGTCCTATTACTGAATATTGACAATGCAAATAAAGTTCTAATCATATTTTCATATGTGCAGAACTCCGTTACAGCCAATTTGCTAAATTACAATATTGGTATTAGTAGGGTTAATGACCATTGAACAAATTGTACAAGAAGATAGAATATTTTTAAAATGTAAGTGGATTTGCAATGGATGTAATTGTTCTCTGTAATTAAACTTGATTTAATCAAGAAATAAGGATACATTGGAACAGTAATGAAATGAGTTTAATAGTACATTACATGTCCTATGGTTATTAAAACTGAATAAATCTGTAGAAATTCATTAGTAGCAACCATTTCTTCTTCTTCAATCATCCTACACACTTCATTCATCTCACTCTTATCTTATTAATTATGCATTTCTTAGAAAATTCCATGAAGACTCTAAGAAATATAGTAGTGTTTTTTCTTTACAACTGGAAAAATAAAGAGGTGAAGCTCCCTTCTATAGCCTACTGGCTAGTGAATCATTTTACAAGAAGGTTGACTCAACAATTAACAAAATTATAGAAGTAATGATAAAAATTTTAGATAAGAAATATCCCTCATGGCCAGCTACAAAATGTTGAGAAAAACACTGTTCACAGAAACACACCTTTTTTAAACAAGCCGCAGTTCTACTAGAGGCATGTCAAGAAAATTATTACCCAAAGGAGCTGTTAAATTCAGTATTTAATGAATTAAACTTTTAGATTTAGATTGAGAGGTTTTACTCAAGAAACAGAGACATAATGCTGTAAAAAAAAAAAAAACTCTCCAACTTTGATGATGGATCTAGTACGTAAGGAAAACTTTAACCAATTGTTTACTGGGGTTGGTGTCAGCCAGTACGCCCCTGTGTGGTGTCACCTGGTGCAGTCTGCACCCCCCTAGTGACACCACTGCCATTAAGAATTAACCTTTGGTTATTTAAGAATAATAGCCTTCAGAATATAATGGCAACTAGTAGCTACCAAGATTGTGAGAAACTTGCACAAGGTTGGATACTATCTAAAATAGTAATCTTCTGTGGATGCAGGAAATTGTCATAGTAAATAAAGTAGTTCATTAACTCTAAAGGTACATATACACTGGGCATTTTTGCCCAGCGTGTATGCATAGCGATGATCGCTGACATCGCTGGGCTGAAAAGCGCTCAGTGCATACACACTGAGAGCTTTTCCCCCTGCCCAGCGATGTCAGCGGGGGTGAGCGGCTTTCCATAGCAGGATGCTATGGAAAGCCGCTCACCCCGCTGTTCATCTACTGGTAATACCAGTAGATGAACGGCGGCCACCAACGATGATGCGGGAGCACGCATTAGCGCTCACCGCTCATCGTTTGGCCATACACACTGGGCGGCTTTGAGCTGAAAGCAGCTCAGCACACCAAAATTGAGCTGCTTCCAGCTCAAATTTGCCCAGTGTGTATGGGTCTTAAGACAAGCTACAGTAGGTAAAATAAAATACCTATTGGTAAATTTGATTTAAAGTACATAGAAGAATAATACACCTAATTAAAACACATTTTTGGAACATCAAAGAAACGTAATCAATAATTTCTATACAGTACACATACAGTAGTGTACCTAGCCATTTCCGTTTGAAATATAATTAGAAACCAATATATCTGAAGATCAGCGGATTCGAATACACATCTAATTTTTACAGGGGAAAATTATATTTAGTCACTCTAATTTTTAAAATACTATAATGACATCTAGTCAAATATCTAAAAGGTTTATTCTTGTTAAATAAACAGAAGTGTATATAACAACTTTACATAAGCACAATACATTTTCATATACAACAGTAACAAATAAACCTGCCCAATTATGAGGGGTATCATGTTGGTTGTCACCTCCAACAATTAGAGTGACGATTTAACCAAAGGGTATTTTTATTGAGGGATTGTTCCATTATTACTCACTTACTAGCGCACCTGAGGTACTCCCATTGTACATTTTATTTTATAGTCCTTACTGGCAGGGGACTACCTGTAAGGTGCCGCTGCTTTTATATGTCAGCGCGGTAAAAGGGATATAGATGTTTTCCTATTCTGCCTTAAGTTCGGTGACCAATTGTGACACTGAAGAAGTCGAGACGGTCTAGAATGCACCCATCTCTCCAATTCACCCCAGAGGTTCTTAATGGGGTTAAGATCTGGACTCTGAGCTGGCCAGTTCATCCAGGTTATCGAATTTGGTTGTATACCAATCCTGCATCGCCCTGGAAACATGACATTGCACAACCTAGGATAATCCCCTTTTTAAACTCGGTTAGCTCCCTCCGGCAAGCCATTCTGTTAGCTAATGATCTAATCCCTGCCCCTCTACCTGTTTTATACCTTCACAAACCCATTTCTGGTGGAGGAGAAGCACACCATTTTGTTCGTGCAGTGTGGGCCAATCACTTCTGTATACATATATTGTGTGTATAGATACAGTATGTATATACATATATAATGATATCTAAAATACATAGGCTGCTAAAATGTATTGGGATCAGACTTGGTTACAGCTAGCCTTATATTTTACTACACCGTGAGCAGGGGCAATTTAACAGTGAAGAGGACCTATGTTCAGACTCTGTGTGAGCCCCCTTCTCTCTGCAATGTTGTGAAACTATTTTGCACTATATTCCCTTTATGAATACTTGAAATATTAAAGCAAATAGTAAAGTGCTATACAAGTTGTGTTAATTTTAATTACTGTTAATTGTATAACATGGATAAAATGCATACAGCCTGTCATAACTGCACACAGACTCTGATCTAGGGTGTCTGGAGACAGCCTAGGTTATTTATAGATTTTCACTATAATTTGGATAATAAAATAAGGTCCCTTCTTATGTTCTCTCTTTGGCACTTATATAAATAACAACAATAAAAATAAATATTTACTGATCTCTGTATACAGTATGTTTATTTCTTCTCTTGTTAGGTTTGCTTTATGCATATACTGTGTATTGTCGTTATAGAGTTAGATGCTAATGCGCAAATTTTACTATGTGTAAACTAATTTAACATGCATCCACCTGGGGAAGAATTAAGTTCCAGTATCTGATTAGACTTCTGAGACTACCTAATACACCTTTACTGGTGACTTGGAAATGTGTTGTTAAAGGTTAACTTAGTTTGGGATTAGGCTTTATAAAGGTTGAGTATCCCATATCCAAATATTCCGAAATACGGAATATTTCGATATACAGAATTTTTTTTGAGTGAGATAGAGAAAGTGAAACCTTTGTTTTCTGATGGCTCAATGTACACAAACTTTGTTTAATATACAAAGTTATTAAAAATATTGTATTAAATGACCTTCAGGCTGTGTGTATAAGGTGTATATGAAACATAAATGCATTCTGTGCTTAGACTTAGGTCCCATTGCCATGATATCTCATTATGGTATGCAATTATTCCAAAATATGGAGTAATCCGATATCCAAAATACTTGTGGTCCCAAGCATTTTGGATAAGGGATACTCAACCTGTATATACATATACAGCAAGTTGCACATTTTATAACCCTTTTGTCACAACTACAAATCTGATTCTTAAAAGTATATCCAATTACCCCTGTTCCGTTTTCGGCTGATAAAAACGGCTTGATATCATGATTAATGACTGATGGTCATTATCGTGGTATCATTTTACAGGCTGTTTTCATCTGCCGAAAATGGACCCGCAATTGCGCCAAAACACATCCCCGATCCCATGTGTTATCACGGCTCCGGCAGCCCGCTAATTGCGGATTATGCTTCATGTGCCTGAGGCAACTGAAGCATAATCTGCAATAAGTGCCAGCATCGGGGAGAGGAGCCCACTGCATCGGGGCTAATAGGATAGCCACGGCGACACAATTACCCGTGGTCATTGACAACGGTTAATTGGATATCCCTCTAACAATGTCATTGATTTGACCATTTACCTGTAAAAGCAACCTTTTGGGTTCATGTATTTATGAGTATAGACATAAGGTCACTCAGTTGAATAGAATGTGTTAGAAAACATTTATAAATTCCAAGTGTCTGACAAGAAGCATATGCTGAAGTGCATCATACAGACATGTTATTGATAAATCGATTGCATACTTTAAAAGCCTAAGTGACTGAAAAAGGAATGTAGTGATCAGTAATTCTTATGAGTCTTTCATCAAGTGATATTCTTATGTTTGCATTGTATTTATTATATGCTTATAGTATACAAGCTTATGCTTTATGCATTAACAAAGTTCATCTTGTTTATATATTGTTCATGCTTACTGATGGATTTCCCAGCTATCACTTGATATAAACATTCTTGTTTCTTTATTACATTTGCCATCACTGTATTTTCCTTTTTCTGTGTTAATAGAAGGATTTTGACAATTACTATTTTTATAATATTTAAATTATGTTCACCAGAACAGTTTTCTCCACTCCAACTTATAATTATCTATTTTGCAATAATTATAAGTAGTAGTGCAGTCATTCAATCCACGCTGGTTTCTGTTGGATTATACTTGCATATTCATGTACATCTGGCCAACTAATGTACAGCGTAGTCACAAGTGCAGCAAAATTTGACAGGTCAGGATGTTTGGTACTCCAGCAGAACAGCTGAATGCTTCAGGGCACAAGTACTGTGGTCATCTGAAGGTCACATGCAGTACACCAGCAGATTGTGGGCATCGTGTCTAAGTTTTACATTGTACCAATTTGAATTTGATCTACTCCTGTCCAATGCTTAATTATATTGGCACTTCTTTGAGATCCACAAATTCATTAATTAGACATTAGTCACTGTACTGTAGGTCTAAAAACTTTGCTGCACAAATACTGCGTACAGTAAAGGTTTAGATTAACCCTCCACTGCAGACACTGGGTCTGTGAGACCCTGCCATTCTGATTGTTGTTCTAGCTGGTCAAATTTTGGGGAAGGAACGATAAACTTTTCAGAACCTTCGTATCAAGTAATTCACTGTCCATTGACAGATAAAGCATAATGATGTGCTAGTCGCGATTGCTGCAACAGCCCTTCCTTTATCTGCTGGGTCTGAGAGATCCAGTATCAATACTGAAGTAACTGTAGTCACTGCTGTATGGAAAAATTGCCAATGCCAGGAAAACGAGGAAGATGCAGTAAATGCATAAACAAGGATAGAAATCACAATGGAGGTCATTCTGACCCGATCGCACGCTGCAGTTTATCACAGCAGTGCGATCGGGTCAGAACTGCGCATGCGCCGGAACTGCAGTGCGCTGGCGCATGCCAGACGGACGATTTAATCATTTTCTGTGTATGGAGCATGCAAAATGTACGTGTGAGGAATGCTTAAAAAATACTGGACAGAAAATGTAATAATAATATGATTAATAATAATAATCACCACATAAATATGAACTAAATGCCAGTTGCAAACCACTACTTGTCTGGATACAGAATATATGCATGAAAAACAATTTATTTAATGATACAGGTAATTGAAAATAGTAATACCAGTGCTTCTCTAATGCTATGGTTAAATAACTTGTCCAGTCCCTTACTATACTGTACTACAGTACATCCAGAGCCGGATTCAAACCCCATGGGGCCCCAGCCAAGGTACCAATTTGGGGCCCCCTTTTGAATTGCAACTATACCACTCTATTTACTTACACTATACAAACTGACAGTGGCATAATTAAGGTTAACAGAGCCGGCCCTATCCAGAGGGTAAGAGACAGAGTGGGGTGAGAGAGAGGGAGAAAGAAAGACAAACAGCGGGGTAGAAAAACCAGGATATGAGAGAGAGAGAGGTAGAAAGAGAGGAGAGGGAGTAAAAGAGAGAAAGAGAGAGGGGGAGTGAGAGAGGGTTGATAGACAGGGGGAGCAGGGTGTAAGAGAGAGAGAGAGAGCGAGAGAGAGCGAGAGAGAGCGAGAGAGAAAGAAAGAGAGAAAGAAAGAAAGAAAGAAAGAAAGAAAGAAAGAAAGAAAGAAAGAAAGAAAGAAAGAAAGAAAGAAAGGTGAGACAGAGTGAGGGAGAAGAGAGGATTGAGAGAGGGGCCTAGAAGAGAGAGTAGGGGACAGAGAGAAAAGAAAGAGAGAGAATAAGAGAGAGAGAGGTGATACCGAGAGGGAGGATGAGAGATAAGGTTGAATGAGACAGAGGGGTGAGAGAGAGGGTTGTAGGAGGGAGAGGGAGGTGGAGGATAGAGAGAGAGCAGGAAAGAAAAAAAAGAAAGAGATAGAAGGGGCTGATAGAGAGGGTTAAAAGAGGGGCCGGGGTGGGGAGGGGAAGGAGAGAAAGAAAGAAAAACAGGGGAGACAGAGAGTGTTGAGAGAGAGAGAGAGAGAGAGAGAGAGAGAGGGGTATTGGGGGAGAGAGAGACCAGGGAGTGAGAAAGAGAGAGGTGAGACAGAGGGGGGAGAGAGAAAGAGAGGTGAGCGGGAGAATGAGAGAAATGGTTGACTGAGAGAGAGGGGCAGGGAAGAGTGAGTAGAGGGTACATGTGGCACTATGTACCTCACTCTGTCCCCCTACCTCCGGTACAAGCGTCACTGTGTCGTCATCCCCCCTTCAGTACTAATGTGGCACTGTGTTCCTTGGGCAGTGGTAGGTCCCCATTCTCATCAGTTCCGGTAGCAGCGGGTCCCGATTTCAGTGCTGGCAGCAGCATGTCCCCTCTTCTGGGTTTTGTGGGATCGTGATGTCTGGCAACAATGTCAGAAATGGGAAGAAAGGTGAGTAGAGGAGCTGGATTGGCTGGACTGCCTCCTCCTGCTAGTACTGTGCTGAGAGTGCTGCTGCATGCCCCTTTATAGCACCACACTGCCACAGGTCCCTGTTTAAAAAAAAATAAGTGGCAGAAACAACATGGGGTGGGAATAGGCCCATGTATCCAACCCCTCCTTGGATCCAGCAGTGCCTTCAGTCACCACACATACAGCCTGTTCCTCACAGTCACCCCCTCCCCCCCACACACACAGCCTGTCCTCTCCAGTCACTATACACACACAGCCTGTCCTCTCCAGTCACTATACACACACAGCCTGTTATCCTCCAGTCACCACACACACACACACACACACACACACACACACACACACAGCCTGTCCCCTCCAATCACCCCCCACCCTCCAATCACCCCCCACACAACCAAACACATACATACATACATACATACATACATGAGGTACAGCACTAATTGCTTATATATGTGTTTGTATCTGACTGCTGATATATGTTTTCATCTGTGGTAAATATTAAGACAGATGTATCATCTTTGATACTGCACTAGCTGCTCATTTCCGTGTCCATATTTGTACTCTACTGATATATGTATATTGAGAGAATTTGTACACCTACAGAGCAATTGGTGAATCATTGAGAGATATTTGTGCCTATAGACTGTCACCTAAAACTCACATTCTCTATATTCACATACTCTTTCAAACAATGGGGGTAATTCCAAGTTGATCGCAGCAGGATATTTTTTAGCAGTTGGGCAAAACCATGTGCACTGCAGGGGGGACAGATATAACATGTGCAGAGAGAGTTAGATTTGGGTGGGTTATTTTATTTCTGTGCAGGGTAAATACTGGTTGCTTTATTTTTACACTGCAATTTAGATTGCAGATTGAACTCACCACACCCAAATCTAACTCTCTCTGCACATGCTATATCTGCCTCCCCTGCAGTGCACATGGTTTTGCCCAACTGCTAAAAAATTTCCTGCTGCGATCAACTTGGAATTACCCCCTATGTACTGCTGATGTACACATGCTTTGTGAATGTGCACACATACAAAGCAATTGGTGAATCATTGAAAGATATTTATATCTATATATATATATATTTATACATTTATTTATATATATATTTATATCTAGCACTCTCTCTATATATATATTCTCTATATATAATCTCTCATCCAAATATTGGAATGTGCTCTGCAATGCTTATTTCAAGTAACAGGATCCATCCTTTGGACAGCAGAAGTATATCACTTTGTTTGTCATTTCCACCTACTTTAATCTACTCCTTTAAACCTACATCATCTTTCTGAAACCATTTCACCTTGTATCTTCTGCCATCCACAAGTTCAGATGATATCGGGCTATATTCTTATTTTCACCTACAGCCATACCGCACTGGATATGCCCAATCTCATCTGATCTTGTAAGCCAAGCAGTCTTG
The DNA here is from genome assembly GCF_028390025.1 of Pseudophryne corroboree. Taxonomy (NCBI): domain Eukaryota; kingdom Metazoa; phylum Chordata; class Amphibia; order Anura; family Myobatrachidae; genus Pseudophryne; species Pseudophryne corroboree. The sequence continues at coordinate 958,043,282 of NC_086444.1, read as the reverse complement.
GGCTTTGGTTAGTACCTGGATGGGAGACCTCCAGAGAGTACCACGTGCTGTAGATAATGAAGCAATTGAATTACTTCCCTTTGATTGGACAGCAGAAGTGTATCACTGTCCTTCCATATCAGAAAACTCGACTCTACCACACTCTCATTGCTTATTCAATGTTCTACAGATGAGCAAAAGCAGAAGTAGTGAGACAATAACTCTCCTTTCTGTTTATTTCACTGAGAATCCTTAACACTAGGAACGATATATATGGAAACAATTTATCACCACTGCTTAGAAAGTTAGAACAAAACAGTTTGCGACAAGTTTCAACACTGGACAAAGTAATTCACTACTCTACCGCCCAGTAAAAACACATGCTGCATAATTAGAGAAAGAAAGCCATCTGTTCTTAGCTATTACAATTGGATATAAATTATCCCCTGGGATTCAATTGAACAAAAGCAAACACATGACATATTTTCGCTCTAAATATCATCTCAACCTCTTACCAAAATTCCTCTAATATTTATGCAATTTAAATCTTGCACACCATAAGTGAAATACAATATAACCTCAACAAAAGTGAGACCAGACATTAGAGGAAAGTTTTGAATTTATTTAATAACGTTTTAGTTTTCACATACTGTATGTATTAATATCATCTTGATCTTTTTAAGTGTATGCCAATAAAAGCAATGTTTTAACAATTATTCTGAATACAATATAAACATAAAAGTGTGACCCAGATAGACTAAAGGCCCATACAATGAGAAAAAATGTAGTAGTGATGATTCCGTGCGCACTAAGAGCAGCTAATCAGTAAAACCTCCTTGAAGGTCTCCTTCACCCTTCACCGAAAGTGTATATCAAATAGAAATAGCAGAGGAATTACTAAACTAGCTTTCCTAATGCATCACATCACTTCCGGTGACGTTTAAGGTAAACATCCGGATGTCAAACTCTGTAATGTAAACAGATACTCAGTACATATTCCATCAATTCAACTAAAAGCTACATATAAAACAGATTAAGATGATTGGACTATTCTAAAACCTATTGCAGCATTAAAACTAAAGAAACCATTTAACCTCAAAATCGGCATTTAGGCCTTCTGGTTTTAGAGTCCCTAACTTATAAATGGGATCCGGTCTGAAGATCGACAGTGTCTAGGTCAACAATGTTTAGGTCGACCACTATAGGTCGACAGTCACTAGGTCGACAGGGTCAGAAGGTCGACATGTTCTAGGTTAACAGGTCAATAGGTCGACATGAGGTTTTTTTTTTAATCTTTTTTTTTTTACTTTTTCATACTTAACGATCCACATGCACTACGATTGGAACGTTAATCTGTGTTGAGTGAAATGAGACACCTTGCCCAAAGCATGGCGAGCGAAGGGAGCCATGCAAGGGGACACGGTGCACTAATTGGGGTTCCCGGTCACTCTATGAAGAAAACGACACCCCAAAAAAAACTCATGTCGACCTTTTGACCTGTCGACCTAGAACATGTCGACCTTCTGACCCTGTCGACCTAGTGACTGTCGACCTATAGTGGTCGACTTAAATATTGTCGACCTAGACACTGTCGATCTAATGATCCACACCCCTCATAAATAGCCTTCATTTCTATATTGCAAGTGATAAAATAATTTATTTTAAACTTCTTCTTATTAATATCTAATTACATGATCTTACTACTTTCTACTTTTGTTCCCCTACATCCCAAACACAGTCCACATAAAAAAAAAACTTTTGATTTTATTGTACACATTGGTTTCTTTGGAGGTTGTGTACTTTCCACCAGATGTGTTTTGATCATAGGTGCTCTTTTAAAAATACATTTGGGATTTTTGGGTAATAAAGTGCCTATCACTGAGTCCTTTCTTAAAATCCCCCAGTGTCTTTTTAATGTTTTTTCCACAGTTTTGTATTGACTATTGAATGTAGTCGCAAAAGCCCAATCATATTTCGATACAGTCTGTGATTTCTTTTTCTTCTTAGGCTCTAATAATGTTTTCCTGTCTATACCTGATACTTGATTCTTGGTCTGTTCTAATTTCTCAGAAGGATAACCAGAGGCTTCAAATTTATGTTTTAATTCTTCTGCCTGTATCTGAAATAATTCTGGATTTGTGCAATTCTGTTTCAAGCGTCTGAATTGCCCGTCGGGAATTGAACCCAACCAGTTTGGATGGTGATAACTTGAGGCTTGAATATATGTCCCTGAGTCTGTCGGTTTAATTACATTTTTTCTTTCTATGTGTCCATTCTCTAAGAACACTGTCACGTCTAAAAAAATTCATAGTTTCTTTACTACTTTCATAAGTAAAAACTATATTAAGATCATTGGTGTTTAAATACATAAAAAATTCATTAAGACTTTCCTCAATTCCTTTCCAGATAAAAAAGACATCGTCTATATATCTTTTCCAGGACACCAGGTTTGCTCGGTAGGGACAGTGGTTCCAAATGGTAATTTCCTCCACTGTCCCATAAATATGTTGGCATAACTTGGAGCAAACCTGGTGCCCATGGCCGTGCCCACTTCTTGCTGATAAAACATCCCATTAAAAGAAAAATAGTTGTTTTCTAAAGTAAACAGAACTCCTTTTTTAATAAAATCTTGTAGGGGTTCATCTAATCCACTTTGTAATAGTGCTTTTGATACTGCCTTTAAGCCTTCTTGATGTGCAATAATTGTATAAAGTGAGCGAACATCGGCTGCTACCATAATGTATCCTGCTTCCCAATTAATTTTCTCAATAACATTAAGGAAGTCTCTAGTCTAGTGTCTTTCAAGTGTGACGGATATTTAGCTACTAATGGCTGTAAGTAGTGGTCAATGAACTCAGATTTGATGTTATTGATCCAATACCGGATACGATTGGCCTTCCAGGTGGGTTAACTGGGTCTTTGTGTATTTTGGACAGAATATAGAGGACTGGAATTATTGGTTAATTGTTAAGTAAGAATGTGGCCTCCTTTTCCTCCAAGGTACCATTTTGTTCATATTCTTTTAATAAAGTGCATAACTTATCAAATATTTTATTTGTTGGGTCCGCTCTTAATTTTCAGTATGTTTCTCCATCATTTAATTGTCGTATTACTTCTGTATCATAGGCCTCCTTTGACATGATAACTATTCCACCCCTGAGTCTGTGGGCTTTATGACTAAATCTTCATTCCCCTGTAGACTTTTAATTGCTTTTCATTCTTTAAAGGTAAGGTTGTTCTTAGGTAATTTGGTATCTATTTCACTTAAGTCATCCGAGACTAATTTAAGAAATGTTTCTAAAAAGTTTCCCCTCATGTGAGTAGGAATTCTTTCTAAATAAAAACAATATTGAACCAAAATAAATGGAGGCGACCCCTTTCTGACCAAAATTGGTCTTCAATCCTACTCACATGAGGATAAACTTTTTAGAAACATTTCTTAAATTAGTCTCGGATGACATAAGTGAAATAGATACCAAATTACCTAAGAACAACCTTACAACATTACAGAGTTTGACATCCGTATGTTTACCTTAAACGTCACCGGAAGTGATGTGACGCATTAGGAAAAATAATTCCAATTTGGTTAGTAATGTATTTATTAAATCTTAAACAAATGGAGTTTTGAAGTGAAAGTGGACTACTATACGGATACATGCCATTAAGATGAAGAAATCCATCACCTTGGAGATCATGATCGAGGAGGATGGATGGAGATGACGTCACCAGGGGATGGTCTATCAATAGGGGAGATCTGGTTGTCATGACTACAATAGGACGCGGATTCCAGAGGAGACCCGGTCGTCATGACTATGCATGACGTAGACTTCAGGCACGCCCGCCCTCAGCAAAAGAACCACAGGACAATTAGTAGATTGCTGTATGCGGTTCAGCTGAGGGCGGAGCATTAGGATTGGTTCAAGGGGATATAAATATCTGAGGAAGCAAAGCCATTGTCAGTCGTTACTGGTACCTTGAAAAAGACCCTAGTAAAGGGTGGAAACGTGTTGGTGGATATCTGGCATTCTGACTCTGCTCAAATAGCGGTGCTTGCCTGTGGGGAAACCCCGTGAATTCTTTCCCATGGACTCTTTCAGTTCCAACATCTTTGGTAATTTTCCTCTATATTGAGTGATAGAAGGACTGCCACTTAAATGGCCTCTGCTTGTGTTCTTAATTAATTGGAAACTGCTTTGTCTAAACCTTTTTAATATTACATATGTATTCACTATATATACCTTTTTCTCCTTTACATATTGATACAACCTCCCTCTGCAATGAGGTGAAATTGGTGGAAATCATCAAAGGGATTATATTATCAAGGAGCGCTAGTTAAGTAATTCTTCTGCTATTTCTATTTAAAAGGCCCATACAAACTAGGTGATTTTGAGCTCAAAGTAGCTAACTTTTGGCGTTTAGAGCTACTTTGAACTCAAAATCTCCTAGTGTGTATGGCTGGGTGATGAGCAGTGAGTGCTGATGCACATTCCCACATCATTGCTGGCCGCCGCCATCCATTGGGCTGTTTTATCAGCCAAGTGAATTACTTTCCATGGTCTCCTACTAAGCAAAGTGGTTCATTCCCATGAAAATCAATGGGCCGGGTGAAAATTGCTGTGTGTATGCACTGAGCGATTTTCCACCCAGCAATTTTCACATCATCCCTGTGCATACACACTGGGAAAAAACATCCAGTGTGTATGGACCTTAACAGTCCTCTTAGTCTTCGTAAACCCCTTTAAATATATTGTAGGTTACCCTAACATTACGGGAAAATTCCCACTAGAGAATACAACAAAGAAAGTTGGATAGCAATGGCTGCAGTTTTGTTTATTTCACATTTTCCTAAAACTTAAGTGCAAAAGATGTACAATAGAACCCTAACAATATTATAGCATTCCATACCCTAAAAAAAATAATAATAATAATACTATAAGAGATACTGTAGATGTACTCTGGCATTCACTTCTCATATTCAATCTGGTCACTTGTTAGGTTAGACTGGGACTGGAATGTTCTATAAAATATACTTCTATGGGGGGTATTCAGTTAGCCACTAGGTTTACCCCACTGCTAATTGCCGCACTGGAGCAATCAAATTAGTGGGGATTGCCCTGTACATGAATCCCCAAAGCCATACTGAACCCTGCATAAAAGCGGCAAAATAGGGGGTCCGTGCACAAGAAAAAAACTATTGATTCTGCAGTTTGCATGGTATCAGTGGGTTTTGGTGGCTGATATCCTGATTCTTAGGCTAGGGAAAAGACTATTTAATTGAATAGATTTTCACCACACCGCTAGGATTTTAGCCACTAATTAACCACAGGGTTTAATTGAATACTGCCCTACAGTATATGGCCATCCATATCTCCCACTTGTTAAAGGTGTTAAAAGAGGGTGAATAGGTGATGGACTGGATTACCTGTCAGATGTCAAAGTCTACACCACACTCACACAAAGCTCCTTCATGGTCCCACAGCAGGCACTGCTTACTGTACCACTTTTGAAGGACTGGCAGCACTACATGCCCTCCATGCAGAACAGGCCCTGCTTGCCAATAATAACTTTTTACTACATGCTTGCTTCAGTAAGCTGGTTACATTATTTAGCTGTAGAAGGTTATCTGTCTCTGACAGCAGCACATTCCCTGCTCCCCTCTCTACTCCCTCAATGCCTCCAAGCCACTGAGCTGTGTGAGCTGCTTGCATGTGAACCTTCATGGTAGATCCAGTAGCTGCAGGCAGGAGAATGGGGAACTATTGAGCAACAATCAGGTATTACACTGAGGAACTTGTGGCACTGGCCTGTAGCTGTTCCTCAGCTGTTCCTCACACAAGCTACTCACAATGTGGGCGGTTGTCTATGCATGCAGGTTTCTGTTGTGGTAGGAACTGCAGTGGATCCTGTGTGCCGAGCTGGGGAGTGAGGAGTCCCATGATGCTGCTGCTGTTGATCATCTGGGCATGGTGAAAATAAAGAGTCTTGCTAGCAGCTATGTGTGGTGGCAAGGAATTGATGGTCAAATTGAAACATTAACAAAAGGTTGTGATGGTTGTCAAAGAGTTCAATATTCACCGCCTGTAGCCCTGATATACCCCAGGAAATGGCCTTCATCTCCATGGCAGCAGGTTCATATTGACTTTGGATTGTATTTTTCTTAGTGTACTTCTTAGTGGATGCTCATTCCAAGTGACTAGAGGTGATAAAGATGAAAACCACTACAGCTGAGAAAACTATTGCTGTTCTGAGAACCATCTTTGTCAGCAATGCTCTCTCTGAACTGGCTCGCAGTGACAGTGGCCACAATTCTTGTCTGCAGAAAGCAAAAAGTTCATGTGGGACAATAGCATTAAACATTTCACGTCAGCTCCACACCATCCAGCTACTAACGGTTTGGCCGAGAGATTTGTGCAGACATTGAAAATAGCTATCAAGTCCATATACCATTAGCATTTGCCTTTGCAACACAAGATTGACCTGTTTATATATCATCACACTGAGTACTCTACTAGCGGGTAGCCACTGACTTTGCTCTTTATGCAGTGGAACTTTGTATCGATGGGACTTGATGAAATCTGATGTGAGATGTCAGGTACATAACAGAGAATTTTAAACTGTGTATCAGAAATGTACTCAGGCGTTCGACATTGGTCAACAGGTGTTTGTTTGTGATTACAAGGGAGAAAAATGGCAACAGTGAATAGTTTCTTCCAAATACAGCCCTCTGATGGATATGGTTGGTGTGCATGCGTGTATGGGGAATTTGTGGCGATGCCACACTGACCAAATAATAGGGGCCAGGGGGTAAATGGACTGTACATTGGCATCATAGCCAATCAAGTGATGTGGGGATATATGTATATCCATCGGACGTTACTACAAATCCTGATGCTGTTGAATATGTATACCCCTCAGGGTCTGTTACAGAGACTGTTCCTGAATCTGTTATGGAGCCACCTGATAAGGTTTCCTTAGTGTCCACTGTTGATCCTGGACCCTTTAGGGTGATTTTGGTTGTACAGCCTGTTACTCTCGGGTTTATACATTGTTACCAAGAGAGAGTTTGTAAGGCACCCCAAAGGCTTGATTTGTAGCCTTCTGCGGTAACATATAACGTGTGTGTGTGTGTGTGTGTGTGTGTGTGTGTGTGTGTGTGTATACACTAGTGATGAGCGGATTCGGTTTTACTCGGTTTTACTCGGTTCACTAGTATACACTGCTCAAAAAAATAAAGGGAAAACTTAAACAGTACATCCTAGATCTGAATTAATGAAATATTCTTATTAAATACTTTGTTCTTCACATAGTTGAATGTGCTGACAACAAAATCACACAAAAATTATCAATGGAAATCAAATTTATTAACCCATGGAGATCTGGATTTGGAGTCACACTCAAAATTAAAGTGGAAAAACACACTACAGGCTGATCCAACTTTGATGTAATGTCCTTAAAACAAGTCAAAATGAGGCTCAGTAGTGTGTGTGGCCTCCACGTGCCTGTATGACCTCCCTACAATGCCTGGGCATGCTCCTGATGAGGTGGCGGATGGTCTCCTGAGGGATCTCCTCCCAGACCTGGACTAAAGCATCCGCCAACTCCTGGACAGTCTGTGGTGCAACGAGACATGATGTGGATGGAGCGAGACATGATGTCCCAGATGTGCTCAATTGGATTCAGGTCTGGGGAACGGACGGGCCAGTCCATAGCATCAATACCTTCGTCTTGCAGGAACTGCTGACACACTCCAGCCACATGAGGTCTAGCATTGTCTTGCATTAGGAGGAACCCAGGGCCAACCGCACCAGCATATGGTCTCACAAGGGGTCTGAGGATCTCATCTCGGTACCTAATGGCAGTCAGGCTACCTCTGGCGAGCACATGGAGGGCTGTGCAGCCCCCCAAAGAAATGCCACCCCACACCATTACTGACCCACTGCCAAACCGGTCATGCTGGAGGATGTTGCAGGCAGCAGAATGTTCTCCTTGGCGTCTCCAGACTCTGTCACGTCTGTCACATGTGCTCAGTGAAAACCTGCTTTCATCTGTGAAGAGCACAGGGCGCCAGTGGCGAATTTGCCAATCTTGGTGTTCTCTGGCAAATGCCAAACGTCCTGCACGGTGTTGGGCTGTAAGCGCAACCCCCACCTGTGGACGTCGGGCCCTCATACCACCCTCATGGAGTCTGTTTCTGATCGTTTGAGTAGACATATGCACATTTGTGGCTTGCTGGAGGTCATTTTGCAGGGCTCTGGCAGTGCTCCTCCTGTTCCTCCTTGCACAAAGGCGGAGGTATCAGTCCTACTGCTGGGTTGTTGCCCTCCTACGGCCTCCTCCACATCTCCTGATGTACTGGCCTATCTCCTGGTAGTGCCTCCATGCTCTGGACACTACACTGACAGACACAGCAAACCTTCTTGCCACAGCTCGCATTGATGTGCCATCCTGGATGAGCTGCACTACCTGAGCCACTTGTGTGGGTTGTAGACTCCGTCTCATGCTACCAGAGTGAAAGCACCGCCAGCTTTCAAAAGTGACCAAAACATCAGCCAGAAAGCATAGGAGCTGAGAAGTGGTCTGTTGTCACCACCTGCAGAACAACTCTTTTATTGGGGGTGTCTTGCTAATTGCCTATAATTTCTACCTGTTGTCTATTCCATTTGCACAACAGCATGTGAAATTGGACAGTTTGATTTCACAGAAGTGTGATTGACTTGGAGTTACATTGTGTTGTTTAAGTGTTCCCTTTATTTTTTTGAGCAGTGCATATTGTATGTAATAATACCCACAATAAAAGTCTTATGTCTAATAGAGATTTAATCTCAACCACTGTGCAGTTCAAAGTCACACAATAGTAATTACTGCACTACATATAATCCTGCTAACCAATTCTGTTCTGTCTCAGATATGTTTATGGGCTATACTTGCCACTGAAAAACCTCAGTGTCAGTGCAGTGGGAACGCCTCTTCTGCCTGTGATCAGGTGAATCCGCAGCTTGTGCAAAAGAATGCATGAAAACTCTTTGGGAATATTATAAATAATGCTGTAACATGGCCGTGATTCAGAATGTCAGTCACAGTAGCTAAGGATGCTGTCATGGCAACATATAACAGCCAGTCTGCGGTGGTCACATAAGTCATAGGACCCCTGCCAAGGTCGCAGACAGTCTTGTAGATAAGGGGTCCAGCTGGAGTGAAGTGACCCCCCTTGTGCTCGGGGGGGGGGGGAGGCACTGTAAGCACTGTTAGATGCTACACAGCCCCATACATCTGCCCCAGCTGCAGCACAACATGGTTTTGCCCAGTCGTTTTTGCTTTACTTACAAACATTAATCAGGCCCTAAATTCCTAAAATGCCCTTGGTACAGCACGATTAGAAACATCTTTTGGTACCCATACACTTGTGCGAATGCATTCGACGAGATATCGGGCCCGATTTCCCTTGAAGCTCGCCTTGCGATAAAGCGCATCAAAAGTGCTTTTTTTTGTGCATTCAATGCGCTTACAATCCTGCCATTTACCTCATGCCCCTTACGACCAGAAATCAGGTGGTATCGGATGATCGAATGCGAGCGCATCGCATGCTGACCAAAAGCACATCAGAATTATCTGCAAGATTTCTAAAAATTTAAATAGAGGGCTGGCCTATCTGGGGGATATATAAGCAAGCAGCCATTTTAATTCTGTGCACTACTGTCTGCTCTGTGACTAGAGTAGTTTGGTTTATACCTGCTGCTCCTTCCACATTGCTAGCTAACGTGCACTGCTTTGTTCTGCTTGCATTACAAAGTGTGTGTGTGTGTGTGTGTGTGTGTGTGTGTGTGTGTGTGTGTGTGTGTGTGTGTGTGAGTGTGTGTGTGTGTATGTGTATAGATATGTAGAGATGGATCCTGCTTGCTATCAGGCTCTCATGTGCTACTCTGTGCTGAAGATGAGGGGAGACAGGGAGAAGGCCCAGCAAAGGCGGAGGGAGAGATCTTGCTGGTCCAAGGAGTTGCTGCTTAGGCGGCCTACTCACTCCTACATGCCCCTCCTGGATGAGATCAGGATGACTACCGCAACTTCCTGCTCATGAATGATGACACCTTCCAGGAGTTGCTGCATCTGGTGACCCCCTCATATAAAAGTGGGATACCAAATGGCGGGTTCCTATCCCTGCTGAGGAGAGGCTCGTGGCTACCCTGCGGTTCCTTGCTACTGGACGTTTGAGGAGCTGAAGTATGGGACACGTATCTCTGTGCTGGCTTTTGGACACATCATACCTGAAACCTGCAAGGCTATTATCAAAGTGTCCAAAAAGTGCCTGAAGAGCACAGACTCTCATTAGGGGGGCACTCAAACTGTTCTTTGTTATATTGAGAACAAGGGTCTGTTCAGAGACTTTTAATGTTAAATCATAAAAGTGAGATAAGAATATTCACAAGAATTTAAAAGGCGAAATATTTGACACACAACATTAACACACAATGTAAAAGAATCAAAGGTTCCAAAAATGTGTAATATAATAATGCTCTATCACAGGTACATCTATGCACCTTGTTTCTAGTATAATAATGTTATATCACAAGTATGACTGTGCACCTTATATATTAGATATTTAATATGAAAAAAGAGCAGGCATGGCTTTGAGAAAGTGACTTCCAGATTCTGCTGCCCCGCATCTGCTGGCGCATCGAATGCGGGGTATGAGATCCGTACTGGCACCAGCCAATAGAAAAATAGATGAATCACATGGGTCTTGGCATGTGAATTTTTGTTTCTGCTGTTGGCTGATGGCAAAAAGCTAGCGCAGCCGATGAGAGAACTACTACACAGCGAGGCCCCTGTGATAGAAGTACTGTACAAAGTATATTGTAATTGGCTTACTTAGGCAGATAAAAATAGTATATTGTGATTAAATGGCTAGATAAATGGCAGTAAGTCAGATGAACACCATTAATGCCCTGCTGTTGAAAGGGGATAACACCTTTAATGCATAGAGGCAATGCCCTGCTAATGAGATTCAATTAACATCAACCGCAACAATTGCACATCAAAATAATTTTGTAGGCATAAACAGTGTATTAAATCACACCCCTGGTTGTTAAGTGACTCATGAGAACATGATAAATTTTACAGAACCAGTATTAATGCAATTGTATCCATTCGCCAATTTGTGTATCATTATGTAACACATTATTGCTGAGACATAAAGGCAAAGTGTGGTGTCCTGTACGTTATTGCCACTGTGAGGCGTGTTGTGTTCTTTAGAGTAGCTGCAGGTTCAATATACACAAAAGATTTATCCTACTGGATAAACTAAATAGTTCATAGCTTTAGCAGTGATTGTTGCAGTAAATCAATCTATATATCTCAGAAGCAGAGATTTCACACATGGGTGACATATGTAAACACGTAAGCATCTGGAGCATGTAGCTGCAGCTAGCATTAGCCCTTAGTAAACAGCATCGGCTTCATAGTCACAGAGAACTAGGAGACCGTATACAGAACCTGTGAGACGGGCACCCCTGCTCTGCGCAGATAGACAGGACCCCAGGGAGCATACACACTGCCCGATCCGTCGGGGACTGACGTCATGAACTTGGCGGGCGTGTATGCACGTCTGCCCAGTTCAGCTGTCAATCACCGCCGGCCGCCGCAGCATGTGTACGGGCGGGCGTCCAACCGCCCCGTACACACACAGCGACGCGCCAATATATCGGTAGATATATTGTACCAAAGTGCTTCAGTATAAGTACTGCAAGGTAAGAAAATAACACCACACGTTGCTTGTCATGTAACAAACTGTTTTATTTTGCAAACTGAAATTGCGCAGAAAAAAATATGTTCTTTTTATTTCAAGACATAATTGTATATGTGGCCAACATGGCTAAACGTCAGCAAACAGTATAACATTTTCATGATGCAGCACATCTGCATCATTACATTTATGAGATGATAAAAAAGGTATGTATAGCAACAAATGCCCCATCTGTGTCACCCCTGTCTGTCTACCCCTCCCCTTTAGATTGTAAGCTCTCACGAGCAGGGCCCTCTTCCCTCATGTGCTTATCCTTTGTCTTACTTTAATAATCTTCAACTGTACCACATCCAGCAGTCTTCTGCCACCTGGTACTTATTCCAGTGTCATCTGCTGATGTAACTGTTTATTAAACCCTGTACTTGTCCCATACTGTCATCAACTGTAAGTTGCTGTTTTTTGATGTTTGATTATTTATGTACTCTGTAATTGGGCACTGCAGAACCCTTGTGGCGTCATATAAATAAAGGATAATAATAATAATAATAATTTTGATACTACACCATTGAGTGGCACCGCAGCCAGGGGCACAATGCACACATGCAACTTGGGGTAGGAAGGTGGGTCCCCGGTACCATCAACCTGCACAAAGTTGCATGTGTGCATTGTGCCCCTGGTAGCGGTGCCACTCAATGCCGTAGTATTACAATGCACCACATCTGTTGCTATATATAGCAAGGGCAGCATTTACATTTGTGAAAATTGTAAAAAATGCGATATATATATATATATATATATATATAGCAAAATATAACTTTTTATAAATATGCAGCCAACATGGCTGAACTTTTTCAAACAGTAAATTTATGGTAGCATCTTGGGGGTCATTCTGACCCGATCGCACGCAGCAGTTTTTTGCAGTGTAGCGATCGGGTCAGAACCACGCATGCGCTGGCGCCGCAGTGTGCCAGCGCATGGGGGCTCGTCGCCGTGCTACGATCGCCTCTGCCTGATTGACAGGCAGAGGCAGTCGATAGGCGGGAGGGAGCGAAACGGCGGCATTTGGCCGCCGTTTTGTGGGCACGGTCCGGCCAACGCAGGCATAGCCGGACCGTGCGGGGAGTCACATGCAGCCACTGCGGGCCGGGGAGCAATGACTAGCTCCCAGCCAGCAAGCAAAAGCTGCGCTGGCCGGGGGCTACTCTTACAGTGCAAAAGCATCACCGCTGTGCGATGCCTTTGCACTTCTTCAGGGGGGGGGGGGGCGGCACTGACATGCGGGGCGGACTAGCCCTGTGCTGGGCATCCCTCCGCATGTCTGAGTACATGATCGTAGCTGTGATAAATTTAGCACAGCTACGATCAACTCCGAATGAGCCCCCTTGTGCAGTATGACAAATGGTGGTAGTGGCACATGATTTCAGACTGTACCGTGAGGAGGAGTGCCTGTGGGTGACTGAGCAAACAGAAGAGAGAGACTGCCTATAACTGCCTGGTGGAGTAGTCAAAGCCCACCTTCTTAGCGGACACTGTGGCCTGGGTCTGGAAAAATATTGCAAATTTACGGACTGTCAATACACACATGAAGGTAGGTGCAGACTGAAGTTCCCCGGAACCAACTACCTGCCCCTAGCAGCATGTGTGTATTGTGCACCTAAAAGCGGTGCCACTCTTAACCATGGTTTTCATGATGCAGCACATATGCATCATTACATTTATGAAATGATAAAAAAAAATGCAATATATAGCGGCAAATGTGGTGCATTCTGATACTACGGCGTTGATTGGCACTGCAGCCAGGGGCACAATGCACACATGCAACTTGTGGTAAGAAGATGGCTCACCGGTTCCATCAACCTGCACCAAGTTGCATGTGTGCATTGTGCCCCTGGCTGCAGTGCCACTCAGCGCCGTAGTATCAGAATGCACCACATCTGTTGCAATATATAAGTGCATGAATACACTTGAGAACCCCCCAAAAAATTGTGTAAATATACTGTATATCCAAACATAAGTATTTTTATAAATATACTTTAAATATGCGGCCAACATGGCAGAACTTTTTCAAATACTAGAACTGTATATTAATGTTTCTTCTAATTTTAAATATAAATATAGTGCTGTATGATATACAGTGTTTTTTGAGTGGCAGCGCTTTCAGGGGCACAATGCACACATGCAATTAGGCCCGGGTTCAGGCTCCTCAGCACCAACAACCGGACCCAAGCTGCATGTGTGCATTGTCCACCTGAAAGCGGCACCATTCAAAAAACACTATATATCATAGTGCACCAGATCTATCACAGTATATACCAGGGCAGCAGGAATTTTATATATACCAACAAATGTGGTGCATTCTGATACTGCGGTGTTGAGTGTCACCGGTGCCAGGGGCGCAATGCACACATGCAGCTAGGGGCAGGTAGGTGGGTCCACAGTACCATCAACCTGTCCCTAGCAGCATGTGTGCATTGTCCACCTGAAAGCATTGACACTCACCGTAGTATCATAATGCACCACATCTGTTGAAAATGAGAATCACACTACATTTGAAAGAGACTTGTCTCCTCCTCCTCTTGTCCCCCTCGTGACATCAAGGAGATCAAAATTGCATATGGTACGGTGGATGTGTGGCTGGCTTGGGAAGGGTAGCTGGTTTGAGGAGGAGATTGGATAGTGGGGGAAGGGTGGGTGGATGTGGGTGGGGGTTGACAAAAATGGGAAGGGTGGCTGGTATGAGGAGGAGATTGGATAGTGGGGGAAGGGTGGGTGGATGGGGGTTGACAAAAATGGGAAGGGTGGCTGGTTTGATGAGGAGGGGTTTGAGGAGGATGGAAAGTGGAGAAAGGGTAGTTGGATGGGGTCTGCGATTGCAGATAACCGGAATTGTAGCTGTGATGCGGAGAAGGATGGGCATTGGAGGAAGGGTAGGTGGGTGGTGAACTGGAGATGAAAGGGAGATGAGGAGCAGGTGCTTGAGGTTCTGGCCCATGAACGTTCCACTCTGGTGTCAGTTGTCCTGAGAGTGTTTGGTACAAAACCTGTGACACCAGGCGCTGGCACTCTACTTGTTGCTGCGCAGAAACCTTACGCATAGTTTTGCTCACATATGATGCAAAGTCATCAAATTTATCCGGTTTCCGGAGCAGCTGTGAACGGGCCTCCAATAGTAGAGGGCATTCTACAAATTTTGTTTTCCGTGGCTTCCTCCTGGCAGCCTGTTGCTGTGGAGAGGTTGGTTCCTCAGGTGAGGTGTTGATGAGGGCAGGGGTACGGCTGAAGTCTTCTTCAGGTGTCTGCAGATCTTGTGACTGTAGGGTAAAGAAAAACATATTTAGTGAATATTCAAACATTTTTTTTCCTTTTACAATTCCCTACAAGTGTGACAGAATGGCAAGCTATTGCAGAGGACTTTGACAGGTGCTGGAATTACCCAAACTGTGGTGGTGCGATAGACGGGAAACATGTGCGCATCACTAAACCCACCAACAGTGGGTCGGACTACTTATAAAGGCTACTTTAGCATTGTTCTTATGGCGGTGGTCAATGCAAACTATGAATTTATTTTCCTGGATGTTGGGAAAAATGGTCATTGCTCAGATGGCGGATCGTTGAAAAATACGCGCTTCTATGATAGGATCACCACCAACTCCATTCATCTGCCGTCTGTGGAGCAAACAAAGAATGGCCTGGGATTTGTGTTCGTGGCAGATGAGGCCTTCGCACTGCACAAACACATAATGAAGCCCTACCCGCAAAGATTCCTGAACCACGATAGGCGCATTTTTAACTACCACCTTTCTAGGGCCCGCAGGGTTGTTGAGAATGCATTTGGCATTCTCAGCAACCGGTTCAGGATCTTCCACAAACCCATTAACATGAGGCTGGACAAAATTGACTGTGTAGTAACAGCATGTTGTATAGTACACAACATGCTCCGTCGCAAGGCCACGAGGCAAATTCCTTTGCTCCCATCAGGACCGGAAGACCCCAACCAGCCAGTGGTGACAGCGCCGATTTCCTCAGTGGGACCATCTGCAGCAACTTTACGTGGCACTGCAAGGGCAAAAGAGGTCCGGGAAAAATATAATTTCTTCTTCAATGGGGAAGTAGCTGTGGCATGGCATTAGGAATGTATAAGTTAAAAACTATTTAAAAAGCAACTTACCCCTTCAGCCTCCTCCACGTCCAGACTTCCTTCCTCGGACTCTGCCATCACCACTAGGGACTCCTTAGCTGACCTTTTCTCCAGGAGGAAGTGGAGATCTTTGTAGTACCACAGCTGCGCACATACACCTTGTCTGCACCGGCCCCTGACCTCTTGGGCTCCTCCACCTTGCGGTTCTCTTTGACAAAGACTGTCCATAGATTGGCGATTTTCTTCTGGACCCAGGCCACCGAGGCAGCAGAGTAGGTGGGTTTGGAGTACTCCACCATGCGGGTATAAGCAGCCTCCCTCTTCTGCTTCTTGCTTTATTCTGGTGAGGACGTCAGCCACAGACAATCCTCCTCACGGTACAGGCTGATAAAGCCGGAAAGAAAATCACGTCTCTCATAGGACATCTGCAAAATGCAAAAAATTAATACGCATGAAAAAAGTTCCATTATTCTGGTTAAATAAAGTTTGTTTTCTAGTTACTGCTGTGAGTTATCTGAAATATGTCGTGAGAATACATTGGTGTGCAGGGTGCAGCAGCATAATGGTGGGATGTGGCTTGCAGTGGCGCAGTATAATCATGTTTAGGGCACGGCCTCCTGGGGCTTGCAGTGGGGCAGCATTTTGGGCAGTGGGCCAGTATAATGGTGGGTGCAGCAGCATAATGGTGGGCAGTGGTGGTAAAACAGCATAATAATCATTGGTGGCCAGTGGCGCAGTATAATTGCGTTTAGGGCGCAGCTGCCTGGGGCTTGCAGTGGTGCAGCATTTTGGGCAGTGGGTCAGTATATTGGTGGGTGCAACAGCATAGTGGTGGGCAGTGGTGGTAAAACAGCATAATAATCATTGGTGGCCAGTGGCGCAGTATAATGGCGTTTAGGACGTGGCCGCCTGGGGCTTGCAGTGGGGCAGCATTTTGGGCAGTGGGTCAGTATATTGGTGGGTGCAGAAGCATAATCGTGGGCAGTGGTGGTAAAACAGCATAATAGGCATTGGTGGCCAGTGGAGTAGCCTGCCTACCTTGTCCGCTGTTTGGGAGCTCAGCAGCATGCTTGCAGCCTCCTCTCCAGTCATGTGCACAGTTAGGGGAAGAGGAGTGTCCAGGAAGTCGGCTCCTGTCTTCACATACCGCACATCGCAGTGTGATAAATCAAAAGTGGTAAAAAAACAGCATGCGATCGCACCGCAATTCGATAAATATTAAGTGCAGCACATACTATCTTGAGACGTGAGATTCGACCGGCGTGCCCGTGCATCGCGTCAAAAAGTACCTAAAATGTACATACAATCCTTCGAATTCTCGCACAGTTCCAGTCGAAATCAAAGGTTAGCACCGATAATCTCACAAGTGTATGGGCACCATTACACTCCTTTGGCATATTTCTTATTCCATGGTTACACTCCCCTAAGCAATATATTTTGTAATCTGTGTTTTACCATTTCACATTTTGCTGTTCTACAAATTGAAACTCAACTATGATTTCTGCATTAACTGATATTTCTGTCAGCAGGCTGACCCTGTCTCTTAATTTACTGCTCATGTGACCCATTTAGATACTATTGATTATTACATAAAGAGACCAATAGGTCAGCCTTTAATAATATATTGTGTCACATTTATTGCTTTTAGATTTTCAATTACAATATTTCACAACATTAAATTGCCCATTTTATTTTTTTATGCTCATAAAAATCTGAATTATTTTCCCTTGTGAGCTGACATAAATAAGGGAACATCTTCAGTTTGTTCTATTACTATCCTCCTTCATTCACTGATATTAATCATACGCAGGACAAAATCGTCTAAAAAATTTTATTAGGTCTTGATCCACTCGGATTCTGCAATTCTTGCTTATCCACAATTTATCTAAAGCAATAGAGTTATCTTGCTAAAGACACAATTTTACTAAGCAAAACAGTATTATACTGGCAGCAGACACATGACAGCAGTCCTGTGATACTGCAATAACGAAAAAAAAAATGCTTTTGAAATACAATATGGTCTTCTTAAGTACCACTGACGTGAAATTTATGACTGCACCTCTCCGCTTCCCGAGGGCAGCAAAAATCCATTTTACACTTCTTTGATCCTTTTGGAAAACGCTGCTCACATTGAGCAAGGCCACGTTATAATTACCTGAGCATAAAGACAGAGTGTTCTGAGTTATTTCTCTGACATCCAAGGCTATTTTATAACATACTAACACATGTTATTGTATAAAAATAATGTTTTTCCCCTATAGGAAATAAAAATATAAAACGTAAATAATACACACAAAAAAAAAAAGATAAAAAATGTACGTGTCTCCATTAAATTAATCCACACATTTAGATACATCTAATAATGTACACAGGTGCATAGCTAGAGCTTTGTAGGCCTCATAGTAAATATAGAAAGCGCCCCCAGTGCTGTGCCAGATCAGTGGGGAGGAAAGGGAAGGATGGGCAGAACAGCATAGAGGCGGCAGGGCCTAAGAGAGTGGATGGGGGTACGGGGCATGGTGGAGACTAATATTTGGTGTAGTTCTGGTTCTAATTTCATTCTTGGATTTTGGGTTTGGCTTTGCAAAACAACCCTCAAGTGTTTTGGTTCAGATTCGGATTTTGGTTAAGTAAAAATAAAAAATCTATAATCATTGATAAAAATCGATAAATCAGATAAAATCATGTAATTTTTGTAATCCAAAACCAAGAATTTTAATTTAAAATACAAATTCCGGACCGCATGAAGATCCAAATTGGGGCCGATCTCCCCCGGGAGATCTGGACTGGGTTTTGCTTTGGTTTGTAACCGCAAAATTCAGGTCGATTCAGATTTCTGGAGAACCGAACCGCACATCTCTAGCAAGATCTAATAAAAACAAATTAAAGTAACTGTACACATTTGCACAAAGTGTAACCCTGAGATCTTTGCATGCAAAGGTCCCAGCTCTTTCAGCTGATCCAGTTCCTTCTTCTGCCATAATTAGTCTGTGGGTCTGCTCCCTCCACACTCTTTTCGGGAACACCTGATCATATTACTTTTAGTCCACTTATACTAAACAAACAGCATTATCCCCATAGCTTTCCTTTGTACAGTGTGCTGTCTCCATCCTTTACCTAATGCTCTTTCCCTTCTTGATCTGTCTGTTTACGCTTTATAGTTCCCTGCCAGCTAGCTAGTCGTCTCTGTTCTGGTTGTAAACCCCTAGGAGACATAACTTCATCACCCCTCTCAGCAGGCTGACAGACCACTGTAGTGGTGGTGGTGCCGGATGAAGGGGGAGACGGCCAGAGACAGGCTGGTGAGAAGTGTGACATGACTGTCCTTCCCAGCAGGCAAGAAACACTTTTCTTTGATTTGAGGTTAGAGTGGTGCGGGTAGGCGGGCCCCTAGCAGCAGCTCCCCTTATACTTATGGCAGCTACGCCCTTGGTGCTCATTTAGAGTTGGATGTAAATACATTTACACTCTTTTTAAAAGGCAATTTGGACTTTTTCCTACTGTTCATGCACACCCAAATTTGTATCCTTAGCCAACTGAGTTACATATTGCGATTATGTAACCTTGTGCCATGGAAGCTGGGGATAGAATGAGACGGAATGTAGGATTAAGTGTGATGAAAGTACAGCAAAATGCATACCATTCTGATCACCAATGAAATTCATATGTGCATGTTAGGAGGTGGATCACTTGCAGGTGCATGACCCCTGCTACAAAATGATGGCAACAATCTGCAGCCGCATTAGAGTGGCTAGATGCAAACATCCCTACCATTTTTATTAATGGCATAGATATATTGCTACTGATATATGTTTGCATTATTACTGTAATTGCAGTTTATTGGCAAGGTCATGGCCAACAAAGCATAATTCAAAGTCATCTTGAATTCATTTTTAACTGTATTTACAATCACCGTTAAGCCAATCATCCTGTTATTGGCCCTCATTCCGAGTTTATCGCTCGCTAGCTGTTTTTAGCAGCCGTGCAAACGCATAGTTGCCGCCCCACGGGGGAGTGTATTTTCGCTTTGCAAGTGTGCGAACGCTTGTGCAGCCGAGCTCTACAAAAACATTTTGTGTAGTTTCAGAGTAGGTTTGAACTTACTCAGCCACTGTGATCACTTCAGTCTTTTTGGTGCCAGAATTGACGTCACCCACCCACCCTCCAAACGCCCAGACACACCGGCGTTTTCCCTACCACTCCCAGAAAACGATCAGTTGACACCCATAAACGCCCTCTTCCTGTCAATCTCTTTGCAATCGGCTGTACGTATGGATTCTTTGTTAAATCCAACGCTCAGATATGATCCACATTGTACCCATACGATGCGCGTGCACATTGCGGTGCATACGCATGCGCAGTAGAGACCTGATCAAAGTGCAGCGAAAATCGGCTGCGTGCGATCAACTCAGAATGACCCCCATAATCAAGTATGATTATATATGTACTTATATTGTTGTTGTCTGCAAAAATACAAAAGGCTCTTACAGTATGATAGCCTCACTGAACTGGACACATTAAACATAGATGGCCATTGCAGCAAGTCTAGCAAAATGCTCCGTTTCTCAGAACACATTTTGCGCCTGTGAGTTAAAAGCAAATTCCATTCAACTCAGCATGTGCTTTAGTCGCATAGTTTATTAATAATTGTAGGAAACATTTTGTGCAGAGAATCTTGAAGGTGAATTCCCTCTTGTAAAGTCTATAAGTAAAAAAGATATTTACTCTAAAGCATACATCCCTAATGTCCAGATTGGAGGGCTCAGTCACACCTTACTGATTGTTGTGACAGCATTGTTATAATTGGGCTGGAAGGTGGGAGGTACAGTATGCTCCATTGACTGTAACTCGGCATATCTGGGCAGTGGTGGGGAATAGGTGCCATGTGCACCAGCCATATGATATGAGGTGTACAAATAGAATATTATAGGCAGGGCAGCAGGTGATCCAGCATCTTGGAGTTATGCGTGATCATACCCCTGTTATGATTAGGGCCCTTTCTGTTAAAAGAATAATGGAGAGATGAAGTACAATAAGTATGATGGCCTTTAAACTCCAAGACTGTTACAGTTAGCGTGCTACAGAAAATGACATTTTGACATTACAGTCCCTATTTTGTGATGGGAGCGTGGTGACCATTGAAGTTGAAGGGAGGTGGAGACTGGGGTGTGTCTTGTTGGTTTATATTTGGTTATTGGCGATAGATTAGACTCTTTGTCTCCTGAATTTCCCTCCCTCCCTTCATTGTTGTTTGTTATTTTGTCAGTTTTATGGTGGGGAAGAAAGACAGTCCAGTAGTCATCTTGCTACACAGGTACGCTCCCATGCAATACACTGAATAGGCTAATTTCACACCATGGACTCAGCAGCAGCACCTTTACTGGCTGGGACTTGCTTGTGCTATTAGTATGACAGTCAGAGACCTCTCACTTCTCTGCCATTGTTATTTTTGTTCAAACTTGTGGAAGTAAAGTGGTTTCACTGATCATCTGGCCGTCCTTTCTTCTGTAACCATACTATTTCATTTACATAATAGACCTGACCAATTTTTACGCCACTTATGTTTTGTGTCTTTATTTATATATTCAATGTTCAACTCTTATGGTTATTGATTATGCAGTAGCTGTAATCAACCAATAGACAATTTAATATGGGCAGTACGGATGGTGTAATGGTTAGCATTACTTCCTCACAGCACTGAGGTCATGGGTTAAATTCCAACCTTGGACCTAACCCTTGTGGAGTTTGTATATTCTCCCCGTACTTACGTGGGTTTCCTCTGGGTACTCCGGTTTCCTCCCACAATCCAAAAATATACTGGTAGATTAATTGGATCCCTACAAAATTAACCCTAGCATGAATGTGTGTGCGTGTACATGTGGTAGGGAATATGGATTGTAAGCTCCACTGGGGCAGGGACTGATGTGAATTGCCAAATATTCTCTGCAAAGCGCTGCGGAATATGTGTGCGCTATATAAATAGCTGGTAATAAATAAATATATAATAAGTGTATGAAAAGCAAATATTTAATAAAATGTATATACTGTGTGTCCAACAGCCTTTTATGTTTTGCTTCTGATGATTTGGATCAATGACAGCTTGAGGGCCATTAAAGAGAAGCAGCCACATGAGGGTGCCACCTATGGTTTCTACCTAATTACCACCTATGGTGCCACTTAATTAGGGGTGTGTCTGCCACTTGTGCAGATGGATATTATCCCCTTTCCGGGTGCTCCAGCTCCTCCCTCCCCACAGCCCTTCACCTCCTGCCTTCTCCAAGCCCTACAGTCCTTCTTTGCCAACCTTCTCTATCCCCAGCCCACAGTCCTTCTAAATGGTAATAGATTACACTGACTGCATACAGACCCGATAGAACAGTGCAGAGCATGCTGCATCCTAGAAATGTATTGCTGTGCTCCAGATTTACATAACCATGAGGGTTTTTTTTTTTTTTTTATCACAGCTTGTTCTGAAAAGCTGTTGGATGAGCCGGAGACAATCTGAGGTCTTAAGTAGTGATTTTTGTCCTCTTGTTACAAGGCTCGAAACTTCATGCAAATTAACTCTACAGGGCAGCCACCAAGCATCCTGCTTTATAATTAACTGACTCTTATGTTTAATCATATGCTGAGCTTATCTCAGCCTGGCTAGCTTTGTATCTTGATTACTTATTACTCTAATCAATAGGCAATGATAGATGTAGAAACTATGTTGGCTTTTAAATGCAGCTCCACTAAATGCATGCTCCCCGTCACTGTTATAAAATGATCTTCAGCTACTAGTCCATACAAACAGGAGCTAGAATATAGGGCCTAATTCAGAGTTGATCGCAGCAGCAAATTTGTTAGCAGTTGGGCAAATCCATGTGCACTATAGGGGGGCAGATATAACATGTGCAGAGAGAGTTAGATTTGGGTGGGGTGTGTTCAAACTGAAATCTAAATTGCAGTGTAAAAATAAAGCAGCCAGTATTTACCCTGCACAGAAAAAAAATAACCCACCCAAACCTAACTCTCTCTGCACATGTTATATCTGCCACACCTGCACTGCACATGGGGGGTCATTCTGACCTGAACACTCGCTGCAGTTCTTCGCAGCGCAGCGATCAGTTCAGAACTGCACATGTGCCGCAGTGCGCTGGCATATGGCTGACAGCCAACGGCTGTCGTTGCCTAGCGATCACCTCTGCCTGATTGACAGGCAGAGATGGTTGCTGGGCAGGAGGGGCCATTTTGTGGGTGCGGTCTGGCCAACGCAGGCATGTTCGGACTGTTCGGGGAGCGGGCCACAGCGGCTGCGTGACGTCACACGCAGCCGCTGCGAGCCGGGCAGTGACGAGTAGCTCTGGGCCAGCACGCAAAAGCTGAGCTGGCCGGGAGCTACTCCTGAAGTGCAAAAGCATCGCCGCTGTGCGGTGCTTTTGTACTTCAGTGACAGGGCAGACACTGACATGTGTGGCGGGCTAGCCCTGTGCTGGGCGTCCCCCCGCATGTCTGTGTTCCTGATTGTAGCTGTGCTAATTTTAGCACTGCTACGATCAAGTCGGAATCACCCCTATGGTTTTGCCCAACTGCTAATAAATTTGCTGCTGCGGTGAACTCTAAATTACCCCCATAGTCACAATGATTTTAGTAGAGTGCCATTCTAACCCCTTGCTAAGTTGTGCCTTCTCTGAGGCTTATGGTCACACACATAGGGTGCTAGTAGACCTTGGCCTTGATTTGGACTCTGTTGTGTTCTTTCTGGTACATTCTGCTGGTGTCTCACGTTGTTATTTGTATCAGACCCTATGCTGTGTTTGATTTTCAATACCGGACTATGTATTTTGGTTTATTAATATAATGTAGTATTCGTGATGCTGCATTCTAATGCAGTGCATGAGTCTTGCTGGTCAATGTGCTCTCAAAGCCTTCTAGTGATTTTTATGTATTAATTCAAGAGAAATGAAAGCTTTTTACTTAGCTGAATGATGAAACTGAAGTCTGATTTGTAGAAGCGGATACAATGAACAGGAACATTATGGAAAGTACTTTCAAGTGAATGTATTCATGTTGCCTAATTCTTAAGAAAAATGTTCTGAAACACATTGTATATAGAATATATTTAAATGATATTGGGATGTATTTTGTATGTTTTAAGGTAAATACTGTACATGGGGGGTCATTCCGAGTTGTTCGCTTGGTAAATTTCTTCGCATCGCAGCGATTTTCCGCTTAGTGCGCATGCGCAATGTTCGCACTGCGACTGCGCCAAGTAAATTTGCTATGCAGTTAGGAATTTTACTCACGGATTTTCAGCGTTCTGGCGATCGTAATGTGATTGACAGGAAGTGGGTGTTACTGGGCGGAAACAGGCCGTTTTATGGGCGTGTGGGGAAAAACGCTACCGTTTCCGGAAAAAACGCAGGAGTGGCTGGAGAAACGGGGTAGTGTCTGGGCGAACGCTAGGTGTGTTTATGACGTCAAACCAGGAACGACAAGCACTGAACTGATCGCAGATGCCGAGTAAGTCTGGAGCTACTCAGAAACTGCTACGAGGTGTGTAATCGCAATATTGCGAATACATCGTTCGCAATTTTAAGAAGCTAAGATTCACTCCCAGTAGGCGGCAGCTTAGCGTGAGCAAATCTGCAAAAATCAGCTTGCGAGCGAACAACTCGGAATGACCCCCATGATGTTTATTTTATTTCTGCAAAGACATGAGTTTTCTACAATAAAAAATAATCTAACTTGTATAATTGTGTTAAATGCTTAATACGTCATTCCTTAACATACTTTACAATACCCAATTCAACGTAAGCTACGGAAAAGTTCAAAGTTACTATCTACTTTTTAATGTATTACTGACTGTATTATTGGTTACATTTTTCTATTGCATGCCTACTGTACTATCAATTTCATTTTGTTGTTTATAATTCATTTGTTTGGGCAAGAAGATAACAATAACATATCAATGCAATTGAAAAAAGGAAATATCAAATGCAATGTAAAATATAACATGGACAAATGTAATAATGTATAACCAAAACATTAATAAAGCTCTAAAGAACAAATATGATCACTCTTTTAAAAGAAAAATCTATATTTAAGGGTAAAGGAAAAGTGAGCAGGTGCTGATAGGTTGTAACGGGGGGAAGGAAAGGGGGGGGTAGTATCACTAGGGAGAGGTCTGCCTTACATTTTTATTGTTCCTTACATTTTTTAATTTGTTCTTTTCTTTTCAGATGTAATCACAGCACATGCCCAGAACAGAGGGAGTATACATATGAGCTCATACAGATTTGTGTGACTGTGCCAAAGGACAAGGCAGGACCAGGGTGCTCTAATGTAGGTTAAGTACATTAAAGACACTTTCACGAGATTGCAAATACATAAAAACATAGAATTTGATGGCAGATAAGAACCACTTGGCCCATCTAGTCTTCCCCTTTTTTAATTCTTTAGGCAATCTGAAACCCTTTTGAACCTTAGTTCTTTGTAAGGATTTTCATATGCCTATCCCATGTATGTTTAAATAGCTCTACTGACTTAGCCTCTACCACCTCTGATGGGAGGCTATTCCACTTGTCCACTACCCTTTCTGTGAAGTAATTTTTCCTCAAATGTCCCCTGAATCTACCTCCCTCCAGTTTCAGTGCATGTCCTCATGTTCTAATACTTCTATTCATTTGAAGAATGTCTCCCTCCTATACTTTGTTAAAACCCTTAGTACAGTATACTGTATTTGAACGTTTCTATCATGTCCCCCCTTTCCCTTCTCTGCTCCAAACTATACAGGTTAAGATCTTTTAGTCTTTCCGGGTAAGTTTTGTAATGTAGGCCATGTACCATTTTAGTTGCCCTTCTTTGTACACTCTCTTGTACACTCAGAACTGGACACAGTATTCCAGATGAGGCCGTACCAATAACCTGGTATCCGGTCTCTAGGTCGACCACACTTAGATCGACAATGTCTAGGTCGACCACTATATGTCGACAGTAGGTAGGTCAACATGGTGTCTAGGTTGACAGGGACTGTAGGTTGACATGAGAAAAGGTCGACATGAGTTTTTCACTTATGTTGTCAGTTTTTCAACTTTGTCATACTTTACGATCCACGTGGACTACAGTTGGGAACGGTAACCTTGCCCAAAGCATGGTGAGCGAAGCGAGCCATGCGAGGGGACACAGTGCACTAATTGGGGTTCCCGGTCACTGTACGGAGAAAACGACAATAAAAAAAAGGGAAAAAACTCATCTTGACCTTCTGTCATGTCGACCTAGTACATGTCGACCTAGAGTCCCTGTCGACCTAGAAACCATGTCGAGCTACTTACTGTTGACCAATAGTGGTCGACCTAGACACTGTCAACCTAAGTGTGGTCGATCTTGCATACCACACCCCAATGACCTATACAGTGGCATTATTACTTCTTTTTTTCTGTTGCTGATTCTTCTCCCTATGCAACCAAGCATCTGACTTGCCTTTCTCATTGCTTTGTTGCTTTGCTTTCCTGCCTTTAAGTCACTTGAAATAATGACTCCTAAGTCCCTTGCCTCCTCGGTTTGCATTGTGGTACCCTTGATACTATATTTAGCCTTTGGGTTTTTGAGACTCAAGTGCATGATTTTGCATTTTTTAGCATTAAACTGTAGCTGCCACGTTGAACTACATGCATGTAGATACATACATGCAGACTGTGCAAAATATGCATATATGCCTATCTGAGCCATATTGTTTGTGGTTGGTCAGGGGCTGGTGCAAATAGCTTATGACTGGCTGTAGTGATTGATCCATTGACACAGTTTGGTACTTCCTTTATCACTTAGACATAGATTATGCTTTTGTGTGCATATTTCTGCAATTTTATTTATACCTATTAGCAAATGTATTAGATTTCAAATAAATGAAATGGTTCAAACCATGGACACAAGGGGTAGGATAATGCCTGTGATGTGTGCCTGGCATAAAGCAGATGCATATGTTGTTACAAACCAAAACACATTTTGAGCTCTGCATATAGGCAAAATAAACCAAAATTTCTATGTGTGACTTTTTCAGTTATACTCATTTTGTAGCTCAATCTGCAACTGCCCCTAAAATGCTACCTACTGTATAAACACTTGAATAAAAAGCATAGAAAGAAAATTAAAGTATTTAGAAATAATTGCAGGAGGATATGTACAAGGTAATAAATTAATGTCATTTGACAGCAGAAAACTCTAACAAAGTTGATTCACTACAGTTGTGATGTCAAGAGTTCTCCAACAACTGTATAATGGCCCTCATTCCGAGTCGTTCGCTCGGTATTTTTCATCGCATCGCAGTGAAATTCCGCTTAGTGCGCATGCGCAATATTCGCACTGCGACTGCGCCAAGTATCTTTGCTATGAAGATAGTATTTTTACTCACGGCTTTTTCATCGCTCCGGCGATCGTAATGTGATTGACAGGAAATGGGTGTTACTGGGCGGAAACACGGCGTTTTATGGGCGTGTGGCTGAAAACGCTACCGTTTCCGGAAAAAACGCAGGAGTGGCCGGAGAAACGGGGGAGTGGTTGGGCGAACGCTGGGTGTGTTTGTGACGTCAAACCAGGAACGACAAGCACTGAACTGATCGCACAGGCAGAGTAAGTCTGGAGCTACTCTAAAACTGCTAAGTAGTTTGTGAGCGCAATATTGCGAATACATCGGTCGCAATTTTAAGATGCTAACATACACTCCCAGTAGGCGGCGGCTTAGCGTGTGTAACTCTGCTAAATTCGCCTTGTGACCGATCAACTCGGAATGAGGGCCAATGTTTTGTAAATGTTTTCTGGCAGTTACTAGACACATACTGTAGTGGGTGATGTACAAAATTACCATTGAACTACAGTAGCTAAATAAATAAAGTTTTTGACTTATTGCCAGCAGGAAAAGTTTAAAAATGTCAAGGTTTGCCAGGTTGCATTTTTAATACCTGTCAAACGCAAAGGCACCCGATCTTGCACCCTTCGTGGGCTGGTGTCGCACCAAAGTGCTCAGAGCAGTGGCAGATTTAGACCTCATGGGGCCCTAAGCAAGACACCAATTTGGGTTCCCCCTTCCTCAAACAATCCTCAGTGTGCCCCTCCCCCCACCAATTGTAGCAGACAGGTCCTGCTGCCCCCCCAGTCAGTGTATGCTCCCCAATCTGCCCATAGCCAATTATAGCAGGCGGATGGTAGTTGTACTAGTGTATTGATTATTATTTATTACCAGTTATTTATATAGTGCACACATATTCCGCAGCACTTTACAGAGAACATTTGGCCATTCACACCAGTCCCTGCCCCAGTGGAGCTTACAGTCTATAGTACCTGGAGGAAACTCATGCAAGTATGGGGAGAATATACAATTTCCACACAGTTAGGGCCATGGTGGGAAATTAACCCATGACCTGAGTGCTGTGAGGGAGTAATGTTAACCGTTACACTGTCCAGTGGCGGAACTTATGAGTGATGGGCCCAGGTGCAAAACTATACTTTGGGCCCCCCTCCTCCACCCCACCCCAAATTCACAATATGCCACAAGACAGTGGGTGAGGTGCAGGGTGACGGGGATGAGGCAGAGGATGATGGGAATGAGGCAGAGGACGACAGGGAGATGGAGAGTTGGTGAGAGGGAGAGGCAATGGGTGACAGGAAAAAGGTGAGAGGGAGAAGCAGTGGGTGCCAGGGAGAGGCATTGGAAGATGGAGAGGGTGACTGGGAGAAGCAGAGGCTATGAGAGGTCTCTGTAGGAGGGAGTAAAGGGAGTAAACTGGACTGAAAGGGTTCACTGGGACATGAAGGGAAAGTGCCGTGGGGGAGATAGGCAGAAAAAAAACCAAGCGGCTTTAACATGAGAGCTGAGGAAAGACAATGCTACTGTAGTGTAAGAATTTACTAAAGGGATAGAAGAAGAATTATGTTAGGGAAGAGGATAGATAGTGAAGGAAAGAGAGGGAGGGATGGAGAGATGGGGGAGAGAGAGAGGGGGGTGAAGAGGAAGGAAGAGGTGCAGTGGAACAGAGAGAGAGAGACAGGAGTTGGAGGGAGAGAGAGGTATGGATATGGAGAGACAGGGAGACAGAGAGGTACAGAGAGAGACAGAGAAGGGGGGCAGAGAGAGAGGAGTGGAGACGAGAGTGAGACAGAGAGGGGGAGATGGGGAGAAGGGGAGAGAGAGGTGAAGAGGAAGGAAGAGAGGAGCAGGGGAACAGAGAGAGAAAGAGAGAGAGACACAGAGAGAGAGTGGGGGGGTTGGAGATGGAGATAGATAGGGTTGGAGACGGAGAGAGGGAGATGAAGACAGAGAGAATGGGGAAGACAGAGAGAAGGGCAGAGATGGAGAGAAAGGAAGACAGAGAGGGGGAGATGGGGAGAGAAGGAGATGGAGAGGGATGACGGAGAGAGAGGGATAGAAGGGGAATTATATTAGGGAAGAGGAGAGAGTGAGGGAGAGATGGAGGGAGAGAGAGAGGGGTCAAGAGGATAAAAGAGAGGAGCAGGGGAACAGAGAGAGTGAGACATAGAGAGAGAGGGTGCCGAGACAGAGAGAGATGTGCAGAGATGGAGAGAGGGATAGACAGAGAGAGAGAGGCAGAGATGGAGGGATAGAGACATCGGGAAGAGATGGATAGAACGGAGGAGATGAAGAGAGAGAAGGGGGTGGAGAAAGAGACAGGGAAGGGGGAGATGGAGGAGGGGTGGAGAGAGAGGGGGGTGGGTGGAGAAAAAGACAGATAGAGGGGGGCCAAGGGAGATAGAGTGCACAAGAGAGAGGGTAGAGGGAGGGAGATAGAAGGGGGCAAGAGGGAAAGGGTGCTGAGGGGAGATAGAAAGAGAGAGAGAGGGGGCCGAGGGAGAGAGAGAGAGAGGCTGAGCAGCACTTGCCACTTATAGAACTCTTGTATTGTGTTTCTCCTACCTGGCCTCTGTGGCATGGACAATCTGGTGCTGCTGCACTTGGAGATGGCCAGGCCCTTTGCTTTCCTCCCATGGATGGATTTTTGGTGCCTGAGATGTTGGGGGGTGAAAAGAAGTATAAAAGTGGAGAAGTTGGGAGATGGGCCCCTCCTCCTCCCTCCAGTCATCAGCTCCTCCCCCGTACAGTAGTGCAGTCCCACACAGGCAGGCAGCACCATTATGGAGCATTGGGGGAGGAGCTGAGGGGCCTCTCCTATCCCTTCCAGTCAGCAGCTCCTCCCCCCTACAGTAAGGAAGTCCCACACAGGCAGGCAGCAGCATTACGGATTATGAGAGGAGGAGCTGAGAGAGGGGCCCCTCCTCCCCACTCCAATCAGGCAGTCCGACACAGGCAAGCAGCAGCATTACAGAGTATGGGGGGAGGAGCTGAGAGAGTGGCCTCTCCTACCCCCTCTGGCCAGCCAGTCCCACACGTTGCACGTTGAGGATTTGTGAATGTATTTTAAAAAGCCAGCAGCCCTAAAAAAAGTACAGAGACACCCAGTGGAGCAATTGGAAAGGCACAGCAACTGTGTACACATTCTCAGCGCAGAAAGCAGATCCTTCGATAATCGTCAGCTAAATTTTGTGAACAGCCTCGCAGCATGGCTTTCTGAAAGATGGGCACACTGCTTTAGTACGGTTTTGCAGGCGCACCCACCAACATGACACAAAAATTACTGAGACACGCCTGAGTTTTTTGCTACCACTCGCCCATCAAAGCCCAAAACATAGGCATAGTGTCCATCATCTCTACTTTTATAGGCATCATAATGAAGGTTTAGGGAGTAGAATGTTGTCTAGAAGCTAAAATCGCCTGTCTGCTATTTGTCTATTATTTTGGGCTTTTGTAGTTCGATTTTTTGATTGATTTTCAATTTGAATGTTAGTAAATCAGGGGATCCTATCAGGGGCATTTTATGAGAGAAGGGGACCCATGTGCAGGTTCCGTTGAGGTCCCCCTCCTCTCCGGCATGTGCAGGTCTCCGGAACATGGCGTCTGTGCCTTGTTCCCGGAGACATCTCTAGTGCGCGCATGCACAAATCACTTGGAAATGGTCGCGGTGGCTATTTTCCAAGTGATTTGTGCCCGCACTCAGGGCTATCGCCGCAGGACTCCGGAGGGGTATGTATACTGTATGGGTGCACTGCACACATGGCACACATTATAGAAACGCCTATGGATCCTTTGTGTAAGTAATGAAGTTTTGTCGATATTCAATGTGAGTGGGATTTGAGCTGGATTTGGTTTTATATTCATTTTCACAGGGAACTTGTTTCTGCTGCTACACAAGAGGCAGGGGAGTACCATCTACACAGGAATTGCTCGATTGCAGCGCAGCACCAGCTACACAGGATATCTCTCAGATGATCAGGCTAATACTAAATTCGACTTGATACAGCAGGCTAGGGACTGGATTCGCCTAGGTATACTAGCAACTGGCTGAGTCCTGGAAGGTAGCTTAGCAGCAGGTTTGTTTCAGGAGCCGCAATAGAAAGTTGCTAGCTAGCTAATGAAAACATTGTTTAGTTTTACATTGTTTACGGGATCCCGGCAGTCGATATACCGACGCTGGGATCCCGAAGGATGCTGGAATCCTGGTGTCTACATACCGACGATGCACAGGATACCGGCGTCACAATACTGTGGGACACGCTGGCATCCTGTCACCATGGGGGGAGGTTAGGTTTAGGCAGAAGAAGGGGTGTTACGGTGCAGGGCCATGAATGCTAGGGGAGGATTAGGGTAGTTTACAGGGGGCTGTTGGGATTCTGATGGACGCGATGCCACTGTCGGTATACTGAAAGCTGGCATCCTGTCCATCGGGAAATCATACTGAACCCTTGTTTACTAAACTGCCATCATGTCTGCCACTGCTGTACCAATATGTTTCATAGGTGTGCTCAGGGATATTTTTGAGCCAGAACGCTGTTCCTGAAGGTCATTTTAAAAATTACATAGTCAGCATCAGACTGCAAGCCCCCGGATCCTGCTGATAGGGATGCGGCACAGCGGCAAGTTCTCTATCCAGAAGGTGAGACTGACCGGCTGTGCCCCTACATAGGGGATGTGGTCTGGCTGGGTGTGCAGCAGCAACCTTCCCTCTCATTGCACTGTCCCTATCACTGCTACCTGCTGCTGCTGTATGTGCGGGGGGATGGGCACTGCTTCCCCATATCAGCTCACAGATGGTACATGCCTGTGTATGCTGCTCACCATGTACTTACTGAACACATTGCTCATATACTGGGGCATAGATATATTGGTGAGTGCACAACTTATTCCCTGCACTCTTCTGAGGTGATAACCAGTAAATATGCACCTTTTGTAAAAATCTAAAATCAAGGTTGATATGGTGGCACATTGGTAATAATTACCTCCGTTGGTGGGTTCCAATGGAGGGGGGTTTGGGTGGGTGGGGTGACAAGAGGGAGTGGAGGCACGGGGTCAGGGATGCTTGCTGGTGATTGGGCTGTGCATGCACCAGCAGCAGGGGCTGTATTGCCACAGCGCACAGCCCTTTCTTCCTCACTGCTGGCTCTTCCTCCTCCTCCCAGTATGCAGCGGAAGCAGGCTGCTGTAGGTCCTGCTCCTCCTCCAGCAGTGCATCAGTAATCTTACATAGTGCCTCTGTTTCTTTCTGTCCCTGCTCTCTCTTTCTGTCCCTCTAGTCACTCTGTCTCTGTCCCTGCTGTCACTCTCTATGTCCCTGCTGTCTCTCTCTGTCCCTGCTGTCACTCTCTGTGCCTGCTGTCACTTTCTCTATGTCCCAGCTGCCACTCTCTCTCTCTGTGTCCCTCTCCCTGCTGCCGCTCCCCACCTCTACGTCCCAGCTTTCTCTCTCTGTCATCACGACTGTCAGATCACATATCACACCAAGTGTAGGTACTGACTAGCTGATAGTTCAATTAATCAAATAAAAATATTCACAAGAAATAGTATATGTCACATGTGGTGCCATGTAAAACTATTGAGAAGCTGCTGCCAATAAAAAGAAGGAATGTACAATCCTTCAAAGCAAGAAATAAATCATCAAAAGGTAGCAATCTCTCAAAATAGAACAAGTCTCCTATTAAATATTCAGATTATTTATCTCCTATATATTAGCCCAAATCTGACTCTGTGCCTGGCCGTAACGCTGGGCGGAGTCACAGCAGTGGGCGGAGTCACATAGCCCGCCCACCACATGTGCAGCAAGTCTCTGCTCCTGCTGCATGTCCATCTCACACCCCTTCCCCTCCCCCCCAGCGTCTCCGACTCCCCGGCCGCAGCGCCGGGGGAACAACAGCTGCCCCCACAGGGATAGACAATATGAAGGACGGGTGGCGCAGGAGAAGGCTTTCATAGCCCTCCCTGCGCCGCGTACACAGACCCGCCGCCTCCTCCGCACACATCTAGCTGTCCGCTCTCCTGCTGTGACAGGAGGCGAGTGCTGCAGTGACGTCATCTCCTGCAGCACTCGCCTCCTGTCACAGAGAAGAGCCGGCACACACACTCCAGTCTCCGGGGGCTGCCATCATCTACAGGCAAGCTGGAAACACCCCCGGCCCGAGAGAGAAAAGACCAGTGAGGCCACGCCCCTTTCACAGCAGGCCACGCCCCTTTTTGGCCGCGGGGGGTGAGAGATGTGTGTAACAGTAATACTGACCCGGTGACGCCTCTGGACACTACTGTTTACCAGCCTGCAGCATCCGCCCACAGCCTCAACGGTGAGTCCCTCCGGCCATCCTACCCGCTGATTCTATGTGTGGGCGCCACTTTGCACAAGTCTCCACTTCTGGTGCCCTCCCCCTCCACTACTTTCCCCCCTCTCTTCATCAGCTTCCTCACTGGGTACCCTCCCTGCCGACCCGCGTCTCTATATCCCCTCCTTACCGCCCCGCGTCTCTCTATCCCCTCCCTACCACCCGCGTCTCTCTATCCCCTCCCTACCGCCCCGCATCTCTCTATCCCCTCCCTACCGCCCCGCGTCTCTATATCCCCTCCTTACCGCCCCGCATCCCCTCCCTACCGTCCGCGTCTTTCTATCCCCTCCCAGCCGCCCCGCGTCTCTGTATCGCCTCCCTACCGCCCCGCGTCTCTGTATCGCCTCCCTACCGCCCGCGTCTTTCTATCCCCTCCCTACCGCCCCGCGTCTCTCTATCCCCTCCCTACCACCCCGCCTCTCTGTATCCCCTCCCTACCGCCCTGCGTCTCTCTATCCCCTCCCTACTGTCCCGTGTCTCTCTATCCCCTCCATATTGCCCCGCGTCTCTCTATCCCCTTCCTACCGCCCCGCGTCTCTCTATCCCCTCCCTACCGCCACGCATCTCTCTATCTCCTCCCTACCGCCCCGCGTCTCTGTCTCGCCTCCCTACCGCCCCGCGTCTCTGTATCGCCTCCCTACCGCCCGCGTCTTTCTATCCCCTCCCTACCGCCCCGCGTCTCTCTATCCCCTCCCTACCGCCCCGCTTCTCTCTATCCCCTCCCAGCCGCCCTGCGTCTCTCTTTCCCCTCCCTACCGCCCCGCGTCTCTCTATCCCCTCCTTACCACCCTGTGTCTCTCTATCCCCTCCCTACCGCCCTGCGTCTCTCTTTCCCCTCCCTACCACCCCGCGTCTCTGTATCCCCTCCCTGCCGCCCAGCGTCTCTCTATCCCCTCCCTGCCGCCCCGCGTCTCTCTTTCCCCTCCCTACCGCCCCGCGTCTCTGTATCCCCTCCATACCGCCCCGCGTCTCTGTATCCCTTCCCTACCACCCGCCTCTCTCTATTCCCTCCCTACCGCCCCACGCCTCTCTTTCCCCTCCCTACCGCCCCGCGTCTCTGTATCCCCTTTCTACTGCCCGGCCTCTCTCTATCCCCTCCCTACCACCCCATGTCTCTCTTTCCCCTCCCTACCGCCCCGCGTCTCTCTTTCCCCTCAATACCGCCCAGCGTCTCTCTATCCCCTCCCTGCTGCCCTGCGTCTCTCTTTCCCCTCCTTGCCGTCCCACGTCTCTGTATCCCCTCCCTACCGCCCCGCGTCTCTGTATCACCTCCCTGCCGCCCCGCATCTCTGTATCACCTCCCTGCCGCCCCACCTCCCTCTATCCCCTCCCTACCGGCCCGCGTCTCTCTTTCCCCTCCCTACCGCCCTGCATCTCTCTTTCCCCTCCCTACAGCCCCGCGTTTCTTTCCCCTCCCTACAGCCCCGCGTCTCTCTATCCCCTCCCTACCGCCCCGCGTCTCTCTTTCCCCTCCTTGCCGTCCCGCGTCTCTGTATACCCTCCCTTCCGCCCCACGTCTCTCTTTCCCCTCCCTGCCTCTCCGCGTCTCTCTATCCCCTCCCTACCGCCCTGAGTCTCTCTTTCCCCTCCCTACCGCCCCGCCTCTCTTTTTCCCCTCCCTACCGCCTCACGTCTCTCTTTCCCCTCCCTACCACCCCGCATCTCTCTATCCCCTCCCTACAGCCCCGCGTCTCTCTGTCCGCTCCCTACCGCCACACCTCTCTCTATCCCCTCACTACCACCACGCCTCTCTCTATCCCCTCACTACTGCCACGCCTCTCTCTATCCCCTCCCTACCGCCACGCCTCTCCCTAGCCCCTCCCTACCGCCCCGCGTCTATGTATCCCCTCCCTACCACCCCACGTCTCTGTATCCCCTCCCTATCGCCCTGCGTCTCTGTATCCCCTCCCTACCCCCCTGTGTCCCATACAGGGTCCATACCACCGGCTCCTTGATACCTCCCTGACAAACCCTCACCAGGAGTACAGGAGCCATAACCCCCTGTGGTGCCCCCCGTAGTTACCGGTATATCGGTGATGCTCCGCTCTGCCTATCCCTCACACAGCAAGCGCAGGGCACAAGCCCAGCACCGAGCACATGACCGCGCTGCCCATGCCCATTGGCCCTGGGAGCAGCACCAGCCTGCGCACCTGCTTCCTACTGCACCTGAGGGGGCCGCACATATAGCGCATGCACAAGGGACTGGTGCACCTGCGGCCACATGGAGACCTTGCTTGTGCAACATGTCCGTGTTGCTACACCTGAAGGATCAGACGGTGTAGAGAGAGGACACAGCTGCCACTGTTCCTCATTGCACCAGCACTCCCCTCTGTGTCTAATAACACCATATACCTCTTCATGCGGGTATGTCTATACCACATACATCCTTATCCGTGTCCTATATATTGTTACACATACAATCACATAGTTATAGGTCCCACACCACCTCTCCACCCGCAGCATTTACATACTCCCTGCCTCATCCGCGGTCCCCCTGCACCCACTACACCAGCTACATTCTGTACATCGTGCCCTGCAGGCGCTGTTCACGCCGTCGCAAGGGGCTATGCCCCCTTCACCATCGGAAGCCCTTTCGTCGTGCAATATTTAACCAGTAACAAACCTAGGAATGCAGGTAATACTCATACAAATATTGAACCCCAGCAAGGCGTGCAGGGGTTAAGGGGGCGTAGCCCCTTTCGACGGTGTGTGTAGACCGCCCGTAGGGCGCGATGAAGCGCCTAGTTATAATATATTGGCCACACTAAAGAACAAAAACAAACATACGTATGTTGTACAATGATAAAATTCAACACAGCAAAATAATCAGCTATTAGTTGTGGACGGCTCCTACATATCATAGATGATTATCAAATAGTGTGCGTTAGTAAGATACAGTGAACTCTCTGATGAGTGGATATGATCTATAAGCACAGGTAGCAATAAGTATATAGAAATAAAGGAAGGATCTCACCATTCTATTAATGTAATCTAATATAGATCGAGTGCGCTGTCAACGGCAGCCTGTACAGGGAAGGTCAGTTCCCTTATTTATATATAGAGAAAAAAAGAATAAGTACTGGCGCCAGCTGAAATTCAGAAATACAACAACAACTGAATCAGTAGTGGATTTAAAAAGAAAAAAATAATATTTTTATTTATAATAAGCTTTCTTAAAGGAGATAGTCTACTCCTTGATTGTTTTTAAAAACAATTGTATAAGCACAATATACATTTAAAATGCCACAAGTACCCCTCTAAATGAATGTCCACTGTCCCTGGCTAGGACTGAAAATCCACAGTATTACACAAGTTCATTGGATAGAAATGATTTTACCAGACGTATTTCCGGATAGTTTCCCCTAGGACTCCTGTGCAAATGGAGACCAGATGGCAAGTGGGGATGAGTCCGAGAAAGCTTATTATAAATAAAAATATTATTTTTTTCTTTTTAAATCCACTACTGATTCAGTTGTTGTTGTATTTCTGAATTTCAGCCGGCGCCAGTACTTATTCTTTTTTTCTCTATATATAAATAAGGGAACTGACCTTCCCTGTACAGGCTGCCGTTGACAGCGCACTCGATCTATATTGTTTTTCTATTGGTCCACCACACAGGTCACCGAGTGCAGCAGTCATGAGCTGTTTTTCAGATTTTAATGAGCGTAATAGTAGAAGGCAATCTTTTTGGTCTCATTTGGATGAATCCAAAGATGTACCTGTATCTGATGAAACTGATTTTTTTTTTAAATTATATAAATTAGAGGATCTGCTTAAAGCAGAATCACGTAATTGGCTGGATAGTGTCAATCTCCAACAATATCTAGATAAGAAAATGATCCCGAGAGGTCTCCGTCTGTTTAAACCATCGATATTCCAAAATGATGTGGAATATCAGAGAGACTGGGATCAATTACTTGATAACTGCTCCTTTGCATTAATTGGTTTAATCATCAAATACAGGTCATCAAAGGTTCAGATATTAGAAAAAGAAATAGAGGATATTAAGAAAACCATGGATAAGAGTGATGATAGATTGAAAGAGAAAGATAGGATTATTAATGATAGAGTTGTGAAATATGAGCGTAGTATCATGGAAACTAAACAGAAAAAAATTAGGAGAGATCTGTCGGATTATGAGAATAATCAAGTAAGAGATTTTAGAGGGAAAGGAAGACAGAATAATCAAGAATCTGGGGAGAGACAAGAGCCTGTAAAAGATAGTAGAAGGAAGAATTGGGAAAGGAGTAACAGACAAGAAGGGTGAAACTATTCCAATACACGATCAAATAAAAGACCAATAGAACAACAAGAACGGGGGAAACACACTGGGCTAGAGAGGAGAAAGCCACACATTACTACAAAAGACCCTACCCCTATAGAGATAACCATAGGGACATTCCTAGAAATAGAGAATTGAACGAATCAAGAGATTCTTCTTTTTTAGGGGCTCGACCGAAAACAAAGTCGTGGGACATTCCCAAACCAATGTGTGGGGAACCCCAAAAAGGAGACGAGATTCAAACCCAGAGGAAGAAGAGCAGGTAGATGTAGGAAAAGAAAGGAAAAATCCAAGAAGATTCTAGACTTGGAACAAAGAGTCTCCAATAAAAGACAAAATGTGTTTAATCTCTCTTCTAAAAATTTGAATAGCTCAGAAATCTCTCTATTAGAGAAGGGCTTCAAATTCGCCCCTACAAATGGTCCAAATATTTTTGATCTTTTTGTGGAACTAAACCGCTATGTCCGCTCTATGTGCAGGAAAAAATACTTTTCCAAAAAAAGCTATCTAGGACTTCTGATACATCAATCCCGTTAGTACTAGACAGTAATGATGATATTCTATTAGCTTCCCTAGAAGAACTATGGGAACAAAATCATACAGACGGAGATTTCCTTATTCAAAAACAAAAAATCTTTGACTGTAATAGAGACCACATTAGTTTTAAGAAAAAATCGAAATTTTTCCCCATACACTCTAAAAGCAGCTCAATAGAATCATTCTATAAGATCACACTAGAAGACTTTAAGGACCTGGTAGGACGACAGCAGGGTAAAACCAAAGTTCCATCAAATCTGTCAAGGGAGGAAAAAAGAGCTTTGAAAAACCTGACACAAGACCACTCTATAATTATCAAGGAGGCCGATAAGGGTGGTGGCCTTGTAATGATGAATAAAACTGACTACATCAGTGAAGCTAATAGGCAACTAGGCGATTCAAGATTCTATTGTATTTTAGATAAAAACCCCACAGAGGCTTTTTTAAAAGAAATGAAAGCCATGTTAGACTCAGCACTTTTGAAGGGGGTCATATCAAGGGAGGAATACAGTTTCCTACTACCACCTTTTCCTGTCTCTCCCACTTTTTACTTTCTTCCCAAAATTCACAAGTCCCTCACCTCACCTCCGGGACGACCTATCATTTCGGGGATTGGTTCTCTCACATCTAATCTTTCTTTTTACGTTGATTCCTTTTTACAGTCACGTGTTTCAGCACTGAGGTCACACATCAAGGATACAACAGATTTCCTTAACAAAATAAATGATATTCAATGGAAAGAAAATTATCACTTTCTAACGTTAGATGTGCAAGCATTATATACTCACATCCCCCACTCCGTGGGAATTGATGTTATCTCCCGGAAATTGGCTATGGATGGTGACCTCAGTGAAGAACACCAGACGTTCATTCTTCAGTTTATTTCCTTTATTCTATCTCACAATTATTTTCTTTTTCTGTCCACTTTTTACTTGCAGGTCATGGGTACGGCCATGGGGACCAGGTTCGCCCCCAGCTATGCCAACCTATACATGGGTGACCTTGAGGATTCACTCATGTGGGGGAGCGGCTGGGAGGCGAACCTGGTCTTCTATGGCCGATACATCGATGATATCTTTATTATTTGGCATGGGGATCTATCTAGCATATCTTCCTTTGTTTCCTATCTCAATCACAACAATTATAATTTATCTTTCACCTTTGCTCATAGTAGTGAACGTATTGACTTCCTGGATGTGACCCTTGAGATCGTAGATAATCAAGTTATTTCATCCAATTATATTAAACCAGTGAGCACATTATCTTACTTACATTATGAGAGCGCACACTATGCCCCTTGGAAACGTAACATCCCCAAGGGGCAGATGATGCGACTCCGACGTAACTGCTCAAGTATTGAAACTTTCTCACGACAGGCGAGAGAATTAATGGACTCCTTGAGAAATAGAAAATACCCAGAGAATCTACTTCAGCAAGCCTATGATGAGGTATATCATATGGATAGGAAGCAACTTCTTATCCCTAGAACCAAAGATAGAACCAGAGAAAAGGGAAACGATAATGAAAATGAATCTAGTATGAACAACGAGAGACAATTGGCTTTTGTTTGCAAATATAACAATTCAGCGCAAGAAATACGAAATATTATTTCTAAAAATTATAGAGTTTTAAAACAAGATCAAACCCTCAATCAAATACTACCTTCGAAACCCCTAGTTGTCTTTAAGAAAAATAAATCATTAAAAACTATACTTGCTCCCACCTATTTAGATCCCATGGCCCAAAAAAAGGTGACCCCCATAGGATGTTTATGGATGCCGACCAAACCCAATGGCTGCTTTAACTGTGGGAAGACTCGCTGTACCACATGCACCCATATGCCTAGGAAAACCTCCTTACTTACCTTACCAGGAACTAATGAGCAATATAAGTTAAAAACATTTATGAACTGTGACACAAATTATGTTATTTATCTATTAACCTGTGGTTGTGGCCTCAACTATGTGGGGAGAACTACAAGGCCCATACATGTTAGATTCATGGAGCACCGCAGGAATATTACTAAACGACAGGAAAAACACAGCGTTTCGAGACATTTTTCACAGTTCCATATGGGAGATCCTAAAAGTTTGTCACTGATCTGTATTGAGCATATTGCTCCCACCCCTAGGGGAGGGGACAGATTCAATAGACTATGTTCCAGAGAGGTCTATTGGATACTAAAATTTGGGTCTCTATATCCTGATGGGCTAAATGAGAGCATTGAGCTCAATACAATACAATGATATCAATGTAACATCGATATGCATAATAAAATGTATATATAACAGCTATCATTCAGGGATAAAAATTCATCACTCTTTTCTATATCCATCAAACAAGATGTCCTAATGAAAAGTAACTATTGCCATATGGTAGAAGTAAGCAAAATGTGAAAAAAGGTTTTCTAATATGCACTTTGATACATACTTTACTGTTGGATGAATTTTAATCTAAATGAGACAGACATGAGAAAAATATATATGTATATGTATCCCTTTTCCCGTCAAATATTGTTGGGATGTATGTTCATGCACTCTTGGAACTAATACATGTGATCAATGTGGTGCTATTAGGGTTTTAATTTATACTAAGACATCCTCCTTATACTATCATTAGTTTTTAAAGATCTATTGTACACCCGCACTAACCACCAGCGTAGCGTTCCGGAGTCTTTGGAACGCAATGCCCGCCCCTGATCCATGTGACTTGCGTTCCATTCAGTATACCCCACTTCCGGGGCCGTGGACCGCAGTAACGTCAGGGGTCTCGCGAGCGGGGTCGCTGTGTCGGGGCCGGTCACGTGATCACGGGCGGGACCAGGGAGGACGTATTGCATCGCTTTTATTGGTCACTGGGATCACGTGACCGGAGTCGATCACGTGACATATGCTTAACTATGTGTATGTATAAATTTCTTTCTATATAATACTCGTTTTAAGATTAAAGATTATTTTTATGAATGCACATAAGAAGATTGCCTTCTACTGTTATTTATTTGTTGATTTATATAAATGTTTTTTAACAATGAAAGTGAGATCAACAGATGTTTCCTATTGCCACCTAATTATAAGGGTATAAATAGT
Organism: Pseudophryne corroboree; assembly: GCF_028390025.1. Taxonomy (NCBI): domain Eukaryota; kingdom Metazoa; phylum Chordata; class Amphibia; order Anura; family Myobatrachidae; genus Pseudophryne; species Pseudophryne corroboree. The sequence goes on along the minus strand of NC_086444.1, from coordinate 958,001,826 downwards.
ATACCAGTTGGACACCTAACATATGCTCCTGAGGAAGCTGGCACCCATCAGACCAGCGAAACGCGTTGGCCCTTTCTGCAGAACTACAAGTACCAGAATCCTCATCCACAACCTGGCGACATTTGGACATAACAATTTCAACTGGATCAAACTTCCGCACAAGTTCTTCACAGACTCGGACTCATCCCCACTTGCCATCTGGTCTCCATTTGCACAGGAGTCCTAGGGGAAACTATCCGGAAATACGTCTGGTAAAATCATTTCTATCCAATGAACTTGTGTAATACTGTGGATTTTCAGTCCTAGCCAGGGACAGTGGACATTCATTTAGAGGGGTACTTGTGGCATTTTAAATGTATATTGTGCTTATACAATTGTTTTTAAAAACAATCAAGGAGTAGACTATCTCCTTTAAGAAAGCTTATTATAAATAAAAATATTATTTTTTTCTTTTTAAATCCACTACTGATTCAGTTGTTGTTGTTGTATTTCTGAATTTCAGCCGGCGCCAGTACTTATTCTTTTTTTCTCTATTAATGTAATCTGTTCAGTGGTATTGTATTACATGTTTTTAAGTGTGACCATTATAATAAAACATTAATTGAATATTTTATAGGAGACTTGTTCTTTTCTATTTCGAAAGAATACTATCTTTCGATGATTTATCCAATAAATCAGAGTCGTGAAAATGAAAATAAGATTTTACTTACCGGTAAATCTATTTCTCGTAGTCCGTAGTGGATGCTGGGGACTCCGTAAGGACCATGGGGATAGACGGGCTCCGCAGGAGACATGTGTACTTTAAGAAAGAATTTAGGTTCTGGTGTGCACTGGCTCCTCCCTCTATGCCCCACCTCCAGACCTCAGTTAGAGAAACTGTGCCCAGAAGAGCTGACAGTACAAGGAAAGGATTTTGGTAATCCAGGGCAAGATTCATACCAGCCACACCAATCACACCGTATAACAAGTGAAAACAACCAGTTAACAGTATGATAAACAACAGAGCATCAGGTCAACCCTGATGCAACCATAACATAACCCTTATTGAAGCAATAACTATATACAAGTATTGCAGAAGAATTCCGCACTTGGGACGGGCGCCCAGCATCCACTACGGACTACGAGAAATAGATTTACCGGTAAGTAAAATATTATTTTCTCTAACGTCCTAGTGGATGCTGGGGACTCCGTAAGGACCATGGGGATTATACCAAAGCTCCCAAATGGGCGGGAGAGTGCGGATGACTCTGCAGCACCGATTGAGCAAACACAAGGTCCTCCTCAGCCAGGGTATCAAATTTGTAGAACTTTGCAAAAGTGTTTGAACCTGACCAAGTAGCCGCACGGCAAAGCTGTAATGCCGAGACCCCTCGGGCAGCCGCCCAAGAAGAGCCCACCTTCCTAGTGGAATGGGCCTTAACTGATTTTGACAGCGGCAATCCAGCCGCAGAATGAGCCTGCTGAATCGTGTTACAGATCCAGCGAGCAATAGTTTGCTTTGAAGCAGGAGCACCAAGCTTGTTGGAAGCATACAGGATAAACAAAGACTCTGTTTTCCTGACCCTAGCTGTTCTGGCTACATAAACCTTCAAAACCCTGACCACATCAAGTAACTCGGAATCCTCCAAGTCAGTAGTAGCCACAGGCACCACAATAGGTTGGTTTATATGAAAAGATGAAACCACTTTCGGCAGAAATTGTGGACGGGTCCGCAATTTTGCTCTATCCGCATGGAAAAGCAGATAGGGGCTTTTATGTAACAAAGCCGCCAACTCTGACACACGCCTAGCCGAAGCCAAGGCTAATAGCATGATCACCTTCCACGTGAGATATTTCAACTCCACCGTTTTGAGTGGTTCAAACCAGTGGGATTTCAGGAAACTCAACACCACGTTAAGATCCCAAGGTGCCACTGGAGGCACAAAAGGGGGCTGAATATGCAGCACTCCCTTTACAAACGTCTGAACTTCAGGTAGAGAAGCCAACTCTTTTTGAAAGAAAATGGATAGGGCCGAAATCAGGACCTTAATGGAACCCAAATTCAAGCCCGAATTCACTCCGGACTGTAGGAAGTGAAGGAAACGGCCCAGCTGGAATCCCTCCGTAGGAGCATTCCTGGCCTCACACCAAGCAACATATTTTCGCCATATACGGTGATAATGTTGAGCTGTCACATCCTTCCTAGCCTTTATCAGCGTAGGAATGACCTCATCCGGAATGCCTTTCTCTGCTAGGATCCGGCGTTCAACTGCCATACCGTCAAACGCAGTCGCGGTAAGTCTTGGAACAGACAGGGCCCCTGTTGCAACAAGTCCTGTCTTAGAGGAAGAGGCCACGGGTGCTCTGTGAGCACTTCTTGCAGATCTGGATACCAAGTCCTTCTTGGCCAATCTGGAACAATGAGTATTGTTCTCACTCCTCTTTTTCTTATTATCCTCAGCACCTTGGGTATGATAGGAAGAGGAGGAAATACATAGACCGACTGGAACACCCACGGTGTCACCAGGGCGTCTACAGCTATCGCCTGAGGGTCTCTTGACCTGGCGCAATACCTCTGTAGCTTTTTGTTGAGGCGGGATGCCATCATGTCCACCTGTGGCAGTTCCCACCGACTTGCAATCTGTGCGAAGACTTCCTGATGAAGTCCCCACTCTCCCGGGTGGAGGTCGTGTCTGCTGAGGAAGTCTGCTTCCCAGTTGTCCACTCCCGGGATGAACACTGCTAACAGTGCGCTTACGTGATTCTCCGCCCAGCGAAGAATTCTGGTGGCTTCCGCCACCGCCACTCTGCTCCTTGTGCCGCCTTGATGGTTTACATGAGCCACTGCGGTGATGTTGTCTGACTGAATCAGAACCGGTTGGTCGCGAAGCAGGGTCTCCGCTTGACGTAGGGCGTTGTATATGGCCCTTAGTTCCAGGATGTTGATGTGAAGGCAAGTCTCTTGACTTGACCACAGACCCTGGAAATTTCTTCCCTGTGTGACTGCACCCCAACCTCGGAGGCTTGCGTCTGTGGTCACCAGGACCCAGTCCTGAATGCCGAATCTGCGGCCCTCGAGAAGGTGAGCGCTCTGCAGCTCCACAGTAGTGATACCCTGGCCCTGGGGGATAGTGTGATTAACCGATGCATCTGAAGATGTGATCCGGACCACTTGTCCAGTAAGTCCCATTGAAAAGTCCTCGCATGGAACCTGCCGAAGGGAATGGCCTCGTATGATGCCACCATCTTTTCCAGGACACGAGTGCAGTGATGCACTGACACCTGTTTTGGTTTTAATAGGTTCCTGACCAGTGTCATGAGTTCCTGAGCTTTCTCCATTGGGAGATAAACCCTTTTCTGGTCTGTGTCTAGAATCATGCCCAGGAAAGGCAGACGAGTCGTAGGAACCAACTGCGACTTTGGAATATTTAGAATCCAGCCGTGTTGCCGTAACACTTCCAGAGAAAGTGCTACGCTGATCAGCAACTGCTCTCTTGATCTCGTTTTTATGAGGAGATCGTCCAAGTATGGGATAATTGTGACTCCTTGCTTCCGCAGGAGTATCATCATCTCCGCCATTACCTTGGTAAATATTCTCAGTGCCGTGGAGAGACCAAACGGCAACGTCTGAAATTGGTAATGACAATCCTGTACCACAAATCTGAGATACGCCTGATGAGGTGGATAAATGGGGACATGAAGGTATGCATCCTTTATGTCCAGATACACCATAAAACCCCCCCCTTCCAGGTTTACGATGACCGCTCTCAGCGATTCCATCTTGAACTTGAACCTTTTCACGTATATGTTCAGGGATTTTAAATTCAATATGGGTCTGACCGAACCGTCCGGTTTCGGGACTACAAACATGGTCGAATAATAACCCCTTCCTTGTTAAAGGAGGGGAACCTTGACCACCACTTGTTGAAGATACAATTTGTGAATTGCAGTTAACACTATTTCCCTCTCGTGGGGGGAAGCTGGCAGGGCCGATTTGAGGTATCGGTGCGGGGGCATCTCCTCGAATTCCAGCTTGTATCCCTGAGACACAATATCTATTGCCCAGGGATCCAACTGGGAGTGAACCCACTTGTGGCTAAACTTTCGAAGACGTGCCCCAACCGGGCCTAGCTCCACTTGTGGAGCCCCAGCGTCATGCGGTGGATTTTGTAGAGGCCGGGTAGGACTTCTGTTCCTGGGAACTAGCTGTGTTGTGCAGCTTCTTTCCTCTGCCCCTGCCTCTGGCAAGAAAGGACGCACCTCGGACTTTCTTGTTTTTCTGTGATCGAAAGGACTGCATTTGATAATACGGTGCTCTCTTAGGCTGTGAGGAAACATATGGCAAAAAATTTGACTTTCCAGCAGTAGCTGTGGAGACCAGGTCCGAGAGACCCTCCCCAAACAATTCCTCACCCTTGTAAGGTAAAACCTCCATATGCCTTTTTGAGTCGGCATCACCTGTCCATTGCCGAGTCCACAGGACCCTTCTGGCAGAAATCGACATAGCATTTATTCTAGAACCCAGTAGACTAATGTCTCTTTGAGCATCTCTCATATATAGGACAGCGTCTTTAATATGCCCCAGGGTCAATAATATAGTATCCTTGTCTAAGGTATCAAGTTCCTCAGACAGGGTGTCCGTCCACGCTGCTACAGCACTACACACCCAGGCCGACGCGATCGCCGGCCTCAGTAAGGTACCTGAATGTGTATAAATGGACTTCAGGGTACCCTCCTGTTTTCTATCCGCAGCACCTTTGAGGGTAGCCGTATCCTGTGACAGCAGGGCTACCTTCTTGGATAAGCGTGTTAAAGCTTTGTCCACCCTAGGGGAGGATTCCCAGCGTAACCTGTCCGTTGGCGGGAAAGGATACGCCATAAGAATCCTTTTGGAAATCTGCAGTTTTTTATCTGGAGATTCCCAAGCCTTTTCACATAACTCATTTAGCTCGTGTGAGGGGGAAAAGGTTACCTGTGGCTTCTTTTCCCCATACATATGTACCCTCCTGTCAGGGACTGGGGTTTCCTCTGTGATATGCAACACATCCTTAATTGCTATAATCATATAACGGATGGATTTAGCCAATTTTGGCTGTAATTTCGCATCATCGTAATCGACCCTGGAGTCAGAATCCATGTCGGTATCCGTGTCAACAATTTGGGATAGTGGGCGCTTCTGAGACCCTGACGGCCTCTGCGACATAGGATCAGGCATGGGTTGGGACCCTGACTGTCCTGAGGCTTCAGCTTTTTCTAACCATTTATGTAAGGAATTAACATTATCATTTAAAACCTTCCACATATCCATCCAATCAGATGTCGGTGCCGTCGGCGGAGACACCACATTCATTTGCTCCCGCTCTGCTTCCACATAGCCTTCCTCATCAGACATGTCGACACAAGCGTACCGACACACCACACACACAGGGAATGCCCTTTTTGAAGACAGTTCCCCCACAAGGCCCTTTGGAGAGACAGAGAGAGAGTATGCCAGCACACACCCCAGCGCTATAACCCAGGAATAACACAGTAACTTAATGTTAACCCAGTAGCTGCTGTTTATATTGTGTTTTTGCGCCTAATTTATGTGCCCCCCCCCTCCCTTTTTACCCTCTTCTACCGTGAATCTGCAGGGGAGAGCCTGGGGAGCTTCCTCTCAGCGGAGCTGTGGAGAAAAAATGGTGCTGGTGAGTGCTGAGGAAGAAGCCCCGCCCCCTCGACGGCGGGCTTCTGACCCGCTTAAATATGCATTTTCTTGGCGGGGGCTCATACATATATACAGTGCCCAACTGTATATATGTTTACTTTTGACAAAAAGAGGTTCCAAATGCTGCCCAGGGCGCCCCCCCCCCTGCGCCCTGCACCCTTACAGTGACCGGAGTATGTGAGGTGTGTGGGAGCAATGGCGCACAGCTGCAGTGCTGTGTGTTACCTCAGTGAAGAACGGAGTCTTCTGCCGCCGATTTGAAGTCTTCTTGCTTCTCATACTCACCCGGCTTCTGTCTTCCGGCTCTGCGAGGGGGGCGGCGGCGCGGCTCTGGGATCGGACGGCGAGGGTGAGATCCTGCGTACGATCCCTCTGGAGCTAATGGTGTCCAGTAGCCTAAGAAGCAGGACCTAGCTTCAGAGAGTAGGGCTGCTTCTCTCCCCTCTGTCCCACGATGCATGGAGTCTGTTGCCAGCAGAGCTCCCTGAAAATAAAAAACCTAACAAAATACTTTCTCTCAGCGAACTCAGGAGAGCTCACTGAAAAGCACCCAGCTCGTCTGGACACAGTATCAAACTGAGGTCTGGAGGAGGGGCATAGAGGGAGGAGCCAGTGCACACCAGAACCTTAATTCTTTCTTAAAGTGCCCATGTCTCCTGCGGAGCCCGTCTATCCCCATGGTCCTTACGGAGTCCCCAGCATCCACTAGGACGTTAGAGAAATATATTTCCACAATTTATGAGAATAGCAAAAAAAAAAATTTAGTCTTTTTGACCACATTCCGACTTGAACCTGCATATTTCTTAAGGGTGGAAATGCATTTTTTGTTTCTTTTCTTTGTATTATTTTATTTTTATTAGACTATAAAAATGTTTTTAAGTTGAAATGGGGTAGGACTACATTGGATATAGGATGAACTAAACGTGTCAATCAAGATATGTTTTATATTAAGGGTATGGGTATAAAATAACCAAGCTTAAAACAAGAATGATTAAGGGCCTAATTCAGGGGGTAATTCAGATCTGATCCCAGCAGCAAATTTGTTAGCTACTGGACAAAACCATGGTGGTCATTCCGAGTTGATCGCTAGCTGCATTCATTCTCTGTGCAGCGATCAGGCAAAAAAAACAGCACTTCTGCGCATGCGTATGCGGCGCAATGCGCACGTGCATTGTACTATTGCAACGAACTATGTAGTTTCATACAAGGTCTAGCAAAGCTTTTCAGTCGCACTGCTGACCGCAGAGTGATTGATAAGAAGTGGGCGTTTCTGGGTGTCAACTGACCGTTTTCAGGGAGTGTTCGGAAAAACACAGGCGTGGCTGGGTGAACGCAGGGCGTGTTTGTGATGTAAAAACAGGAACTGAATAGTCTGAAGTGATCGCAAGAGCTGAGTAGGTATTGAGCTACTCTAAAACTGCACAAAAAAACGTTGCCGCCGCTGTGCGAACCTTTCGTTCGCACTTCTGCTAAGCTAAAAAACACTCCCAGTGGGAGGCAGCATAGCGTTTGCACGGCTGCTAAAATCTGCTAGTGAGCGAACAACTCGGAATGACCACCCATGTGCACTGGAAGGGGGGCAGATATAACATGTGCAGAGAGAATTTTTGAGTGGGGTGTGTTCATATTGAAATCTAAATTGCAGTGTAAAAATAAAGCAGCCAGTATTTACCCTGCACAGAAACAATATAACCCACCAAAATCTAACTCTCTCTGCAAATGTTATATTTGCCACACCTACCGTGCACATGGTTTTGCGCATTAGCTAACAAATTTGCCGCTGCGATCAGGTCTGAATTAGGCCCAAAGTACATAGTGATCTACTGTAGAAGATTTTTATTTATACATATTTGTGTTTTTTGCATTATTAAAATGCAGAACTGAAGTTATTAATTCTAGTTATTACATTGCTTTTCATTACATTATAAGGATATGTTTACTAAATGTCAATTTTAAGCGATTTTAGAGCGATTAAAATTGCTCTTGATCAATGTTGGGCTTCCATGGCTAAAACTCACCTTTACTTACATTTAAAAATGAATATAAATTATCATCTATAAGTAAATGTGTATTTTAGCCCTGGAAGCCCAACATCAATTAAGATTGATTTTAAGCCATCTGAAATCAATTAAAATTAACCTTAAGTAAATATACCCCCCATAGTATCTTTATACAATTCATTTGGCGGATTCTTCGCATATCTACAGTATGTCAATTCATGTTGAGTATATCTTGATAAATCATGTAAATTCACATTTTGAGTAATGAATTTCATGATCTCATTTGACATTGAAATTTATTTTATATGATGCAAATAGAATCAACTTTTTTCCCCATTTTTTTTTTTAAATCTTATTGATGTACAGTACTATGCACTTTATTTGGATATATGCACAGTTTATTATCAATGATACTGTATGTGATTCAAATGCATATATTTGTTTTTAATCTTTGTTTATAAATATCTTATGGTCTCCAGCTCTACTTTCTAATATTACAGTGTAGATGAATTGTTCACATAAAATGGTTCAATTTCAATTAAATAAAAAGTTTATGTTTAAAAAATCATTGGAGTTGTAAAAAAAATAACTGCAGAGCTGAATTAAACTTTTTTTTAAAAACTGTGATGTGAAACATGGAATATTTAAATAGCAATTATGAGTTGATATAGACAATGTGTTGTAGCTTCCTTAAAGATTATCTCCATTGCAAAAATTACTTTTATGTTTACATAATAAAGAAGTATTTTTTTACTACAGTGTTTTAGCACTGGTCTATTCACACACTTTAATTGATAACCATGCTATTTAAGAACCTCTCATACTGTAGCTTTCTTTAGTAAATGTCCAAGAAGTATCAGTAGAATATTATATTGGGTACAGACCAATGCTGATTTTGAAAAGAAAATTCTTAATGGTAGACTAAAATACTTCAATACAAATATGACTAGGCATATTTGTAGGTGTTTGTTACGGCTAGTATTCTGCCTGTTGTTTTGAACAGTAATGGGAAGGTAATTTGCTAAATTACACAATATACTGTTACAATAAACTAATCACACTGTCTTTCCATAATGTGTGTGATGGAAAAGAATTAGGGCTCGATCAAATGTGTCCTATTTTCCAAAAACAGTTCCCCATTTTTAACTCCAGATCATTAATTCACAATATTTTTTTCCCATTATTTAAACACCCGAAGAACGCAAATTAACAGGACAAAAAATAAAAGTGTAATTGAATTGTTTTAGCTTTTTTGGGATATAAAAGAAGGCTTGGTATAAATTTTATTCTTTTAAGCAGACTTTAGGTCACATAGGTGCCCCATTTTTTTTTAAATAAAATGTACGGTAAGTGTAAGATGTACTGTACAGTATTACAAAGAAAACACTACAGGATTCTTTTTTTGTCTATTTTATCATTTTTATTTGGTGGAATAGGTTGAATTTACTATCAAAAGCACACACTTGCCAATTTTATGTTGAAACACATAAAAGCAAGATAACGTCTTAGTGACAAAAAGTTCAGTTGAGATAAAACAAAGTAAAAAAAGGAGTAAAATACAATAATGAAAGTTAAGAGCTGTAGATAAAAGTCATGCTCAGAGCCACATATACTGTAAAGTGAATGTATTATTATGGGTCACAAATGTTAGTCACCAGGTCTGTACCTTATATCTTCCATTTTCATGTAATTCCCAGCATGGAGTGTAAAGCATTTTTTATCTTGTTTTCACCTCCTGATTACGATGATTGTGGTAATCTAGTACAGGATTTAGGCTACAAAGTTCTATCGTGAGGCTTTTTCTTGGGAGCTGTGCCAATTCGCCTTCTTATTTCACTCTCAGTATAGTTCATAGGGAAAAATATTGTTTGAAGATTTCAAGCACGATGGGAAATTCAGACGGATTCCGTTTTGCTGCAGTGCTGTTAGGGAAATGTCTTCAATCCAAACCCAATGGCACACTTTACTTTCTCTTTAGTCATTTCATTGTCTCAGATATTGCTTGTGTAACTGGTGGAGCCTCTGGTGCATTCATCCTTACTGCTATTGCTGCTGACACTTGTGTTGCATTATTTGTTAGCAGTATTGTCGCATTTTCTATCATTGCAGAGGTTGCTGTCCCACAATGCCCATGTAAAGGTTCATTCATCCTGCTGACATGTTAGCTCAGAAATAGCACAGCATGCAGGAACTCCACGATGATGCTGTTACCCAGAGAACAAAGCTATCCATGATATTCTCCAATTAAATATGGCTGCCCTGATGTCTGTGTGTCTGTGTGTGTGGGTGTGGGGGGGATTCAGGAAAATTCTAGAATGCAGGGGCGGATTGGCCATAGGGCTCTCAGAGAAGATCACCAGTGGGCCAAAGTGCATGTGGGGCCTGTTTTGTTTGTTGACATATGAGGAGTAGTGTTGCCACCATTGTTACACTGTATACCTCTGGTGCTGCACACATGAGACCACTTCTACAAATATTTCAAAGGCCACTTTCAGTTCCCAATCTGCTCCTGCCCAACTTTGAAAGAAAGTGCAATGGAATATGTTAGCGCTACATAAATGTTAATTAATAAATAAATATATAGATGTTACAGCCAAAAATTAGAAAACCTCTTGGTATCACTGGGCATTTCAAACAGCAGTATAAATGTGATACAAATTGTAAAACCAAAAGCTATATTATACATTTATTTGTTTTTTCCCTGTGGGGGCCAAAGTGTTTTATTTTTTTCTTGTGCAATGTTTTTCATCTGCGCTTGTGTCTCAGTTGCACCGCGCATGCATGCACCATGATGGTGTTCATACAGAGTTGTACAGAGTCAGATGCACCAAGAAGTGTATTTGAAATGTGTTAAGCATTCCTGTGTGGTTACAGGAGATTGACTAATCAGAGGCAGATGTAACGTAGTGTGGGCATGTTGCTGAAAGTGGTTGCAGATAGAGACGTTCAATTGCTCACATTGGAGGTCATACCCAGATGGATGATCTGCACCTAGCATTGGGCTAGTAAAAGTTTCAATGGTGAGACCGATGGTAGCACCTAAAGACAGCATGATTGCAGCATCTGTAAACATTAAAAGTGGATGCCTCTGTCCTTGCATATTTGGATGCATGGATTTACACCAGGGAACTGCATTGCAGCATCATTGGCATAAACTGCAGCAAAAGATGCAAGGAAGGCTGCAACTGCGCCCCCTCAACAGACCCCCACCTCCAAAACAGAGCCTACCCCCATTAGGGCTTCTTTCAGAAATATCCCTGGCTGGTTTTCCATCCCAATCTGCCCCTGCTAGGATTTGTGGGGGAAAAAATCCAGGTACAGTCCTGTTGCTTAAGATATGTACCTCTCAACAAAGAGTGTTTATGTTTGAGCTTACATGTACAGCTGTTTTGCTCTTGTATGTGTGTTCCTTTGGTGGTAAAGGATGAGGATGTGAAGGCCCATGATTTAGAGGGTTGATGGGAGCAAATATTCAGTTGCAAAAAAATTAAGGATTGCATTGAGTAACTATGGAATAGGTAATTAGAAAACAGTAACACTGTCTTGTAAAATCAATAACTATGGAAAGAGTCTTTATTAAAATGAATCAAAAATAAAATACTATCACAAACATATACTGTATAATACATGTTTTTGTAAATAGACTGAAGAATGATTAGTGTACATAATACACCACTTAAATTAATCAATGCTGAGGGATAGATTTATCAAGATCTACAATTTAATTGCGATTGGCAAGTGCAAATAATGATTAAACTCACAATGCAATACCACAACGTATCGAATGAATGCATCAAAATTTGGGTGCTGGGACAGAGTTTGCATTACAGCTCCGACGAATCCATTCCGCAGCTGTAACATGTGTATATCGTATTGCGATATACAGTCTACTACTGCATATGCACAGCTTCAAAGAACCTTTACTAATGCTAAAATTGTGAGAGATGAAGTACCAACAAATCAGCTCCTGTTATTTTTAAAAAAACAGCCTGCAAAATATAAGGTAGCTGCTGATTGGCTAGTAATTTATCTTTCACAATTTTATCTCTCTCATAGCTTTGATAAATAGTAGCCCCCCCCCCCCCCGACATCTGTTTGTAACAAAACCCACAATCTCTACAAATATGTTGCAATAAGGATGTTATATGGTAACATTTTAGTAAGCAATAATGCAATTCTTTTTCTACTATCCACACTCATCTTATGTATGAAGTAGTTATTTTATAAAGTTATTTTAAAAGTAGTCAATACACGTGTATCATGTATTAAGACCAATCAGTAGACAATGCTGGTTTTGTGAGCTTGTATCCCTAGCAACACTGTGAGTCCGCTTTGTGTGCAGTCTAGTACAGCAGACTGTCTATGCCTATTCACTTGTGGTTATTGCAGTTCCACAACAGGTACAGAAGTAATGTAAAACTGGACTGTACACAAAGGACATAAATTAAATTAAAATACTACTTGAAATTACCTATATTTAAAATGTTTAAACTATAACATTACCTTGCTGCTAACGGCTAGAAAATTAATGGATATGATTGTGAACCAACATGTCATGCAACGCTTTTCCTGCATGTACCATCTGTAGCTTTGCTTCAAATCTTGTTTATGGTATATAATCTAGAGCAGTGGTTCTCGAACTCAGTTCCCAGGTCCTCAAATGGTTCATGTTTGTCAGGTCACCTGTGGATATTTAAAATGTGACAGTTGGTCACACACCTGTGGAAAATATGAAATGTCAGGTAGGGGTCCTGAGGACTGGGCTTGAGAAATACTGATCTGTAAGGTTCAGTTTTCAGAATTTACATTTCTGACTATTTAAAAATAAACAAAAAACTCAAAAGTAAGGCAGGGAGACAAAAATAGAAGCAATTTGCAATCATTTGCACTTCTCTCATGCAAATAAGCTGCTAAGTGAAATGCTGGCATGTATCTGACTAGCATATTTATGCTATTCATATATTAGCAGAAGACACTTTAATAAAAAAAAAAATTGTGGCAAAACTCTCCACTTATTAACTGAGGTAGGGAACAGTTCAGGACAAAATAATGTATGTGTTTAACAGCCCAAATGAAAATGATCACAACTTCCTATCTCAGATTAAATTTCATAAGAATAATAATACATGTTGTACACAACTAAAAGAGCCAGAAAAAAACATAGTTTTGTAATGAAACTAATGATCCAAATTAACTTATTAAAAGGAAGACTGACAGGGGGGCATGGCCTGGACGTAGCTCTGAGTGGCAGTGTTTCCCTAGAGCTCCAGCACTCTCGGGGTTAATATTACATATTGCTGCCGCCCCTGTGGTTTTTCCCCTCCCAGTCAGCGCTACCCACGGCTGTGGCAATTGTCCTGTGCTCGGAGGCACCGCCAGGTGGTCTTTTATGCTGTTTCCTGCCTGGGGCCTACACCTTACCCTGAAGCCGGGGCCTCAAGTTTGGCGTCTCCCCGGAAACGAGCTCTGGGACCGGATCGTGGCTAAAACGGGACCCATGGCTGCTCCTCTACCCGCTTGAACCCACGGGCACTTCGCCTCCTGCCTACACAGACCCATCAGGCACAGTTGGAGGAGGGTGGGCGCCCTCTCAGCCTTCAGCAGCCGCAGTTAGTGAGAGAGTTCTCCTGCCTGGGCTCCCGGAGACGGCCATCTTGGTACACCCAAAAACTGTGAGTAGGGAGTTTTTCTCTTGTACCAGACCCTGCTTTACCACCAGCGTCCCCCAGCATTTCTATTTGCATCTGCATCTCCACACCAGTGTCCCTGTCCACCCATTCCTCTGAGGCCCTCTACAGCTGTGTCTTGGCTCTGCAGTCTCCCTACCCATGCCCTGTCAGAATCACGCCACTGCGGCCTCTGGTTCTGGTACCTGTCCACCAGTGCCTCCCGTTATAGTGCTGCTGGAACTTGCATCCCTGTATCTCCCAGGTCCGACATACCTCTGCCCCCCGCTCCTGCGGCCCATCTTTCTACTAGGAGCTGCCCTCCAGTGGGCTCCGAAGAGGAAAGTGACCGCTCCTGCCAGCTCCATCGCCACGGCATTGGAGGCGGCCAGTAACACGGAGTGCCCTATCCATCCTCAGCGTCATCCCTCCACGACTGGTTCTCTCCCCCCCTGGTGTGGAGCTGATCCCTATACTGTTTTAACCTATCTACGCCCCTGACCACATTTTCAAGCTAATTACCCTGCAACCCCCCCGGGGTGCCCGAGGGGGTGATCTCCGAAATGTGAGTGCTGCACACTCCCTCCACCACCACTTCTGTTCACTTAATCAACATGTATTACTCGCCACTGTGACTGAGTGCTCCTGTTTCAAATATATCCTCTGTTCGGTCCCAGTTCTGTTGGTACGCCTCTTCTCAATATCTGGATACTTCCCCGACGTCGAGGAATGCCTCCAAAAAAGAATAAGGATTCGGTGACCCCCCAAATCTCCTTCCCCCCTCAGAAACCCCTCCAAATTTCCCCTTTACAAAGCGTCCTCTCTCCATCTACCATGCCGGACCCCGGGGTGTCGAGTCTACTGCCCTCCACTCTCACGGTTTCCGGAGTTGACTGTGAATCTGATGCACCCTTGACAGTGCGATCCCTCTGCCAGATTTTAGCTGCGTTCAAATCGGAACTCTCCAAAGACCTGACCTCTGCTGTCCGTGAGGTTAAGACCGAGCTGGTGGCAATAGGGAAAAGAACTGACCATCTGGAACGCAAGGTTGAAGAACTTGTCCCATGCCATAATGAGCTAACCTCCTCCCATGGTCTCCAGCAACAGGAGCTTGACCAGTTTAAATCAAAGTTAGCGGATGTGGAGGATAGATCGCGACGGAATAACATTAAGATCAGGGGCATACCGGACTCGGTCACCAACTCTGAGCTGGAACCCTATGCCACAGCTCTATTCAAGAAACTCCTCCCCACTGCGGACTCTGCAGAGCTCCTGATAGACCGCATCCACCGCCTGCCCAGACCATGCACCATTTCTTCTGACCTCCCTAAAGACACCCTCCTCCGTGTCCATTTCTTTCCCGTTAAGGAACGTATATCTTGAGAGCCGCTAGAGAATACAAAAATTCAGATACCTTAGGGGGTCTTCAATTTTTTCAGGACTTCTCTGCTGCCACCATTGCAAAGAGGCGTGCCTTTACACCCATCACCCTCGCCCTCAGATCACATGACATCATGTACCGCTGGGGATTCCCTGTTAAATTGATAATAACCTACGAGGAGTCTACATACATTGTATCCTCCCTAGATGTGGGAGTTAAATTGCTGTCGGACTGAGACATTACCATTCAGAAGCCAGCTGCACCGTCTCGTCCTTCTGCTGTTTGCCACGACTGGTCTAATACCTGAGCTATGTGATTGTTATGCTGAGTCCTTCCAATTGTTCTTTGGCCCTCTGAGGCTTTAGACCTCCTCCCCTCTAATGAGACGGGGAGCCCTGTTGATGTTGCTGCTTATTTCATTTGTCTATTCTTACCCAGGTTTATGTGATACAGGTTCACTCTTTTTTTGTTTTTTCAGTGGTTATTATTCTATAATGATATTGGTTGTTGTCTAGGTTTATCTTACTTGTTAAGGGGTGCTATTATGTCTTAGGTTTGCTTCCAGATGACCTTGTGTTCTCGCCCCAGATGCTTTTATCCATGTTTTTCCATGTGTTTAACTATGCATGTTTCAATTTTTTCAGGTTGTTATGTTGAAGTGGCGGTGTCTGCTCCGTCAGCCCGCCTCCAATTTTTCTATACTACTGCAAATTCCCATATTTTTGTTCTCCCTCCCCTGCAGTAGTCATGCAGGTCCAACATACCGGGCCTTTTTTTTTTTTATTCCCTAACCCTTAGTTCCGACATTTGCCCCTTTCCCTTCTGAGCTCCAGATTCCTCTCTGTCCTCCATTTACTGTGGTTGATTTTTTACAAGTTCCCACCTATAATGCTCTGTATAGATTTCTTCCTTTCATTTCTGACATGTATTTCCAATGTTGAATCTTCTCTCTCTTAATGTTAAGGGACTGAACTTGCCTAACAAACACAGATTGGCACTCTCTTTCTTCCAACAACAAAAAGCTGATGTAATCGCATTACAAGAAACCCATTTCACCTCTGCTAACCCTCCCCTCTTTAAAAACAGCAACTTTCCCATAGGGTACTTTGCAAATGGCCCGTTCAAACGTAACGGGATGGCTATCCCGTTTGGCAAACATGTTTCCTTTGTCCTCCATTCTCAGATCTCGGACAAAAATGGCTGATACCTGATTTTAACGGGCCTCCTTGACGACAAACCCGCTACGCTAGTTTGCCTATATGCCCCCAATTCTAACCAAGTACCATTTTTACGTAAACTGTTCCTCACGATATGTAAATCGCTTAACGGCTCTCTGGTCGTACTGGGGGATCATAATTTAGTTTTAGACCTGAAATTAGATAAATCTCGCTATCCCTCCCACCCCATCCCATCTGCTCAATCCGGGCCCTCTCTATCCTTCCACAATTTGCTCACAGAATTTGATCTATACGATATATGGAGAACCCGCAATCCCACGGGCCGGGAATATACATTCCATTCCTCAGTTCACAACTCCTATTCTAGAATAGATCTAATTCTGTATGATAAATGGTCTCTACAGAGGACTAGGGATATAGATATCCTTCCAATCACCTGGTCAGATCACGCTCCTGTCCTCTCGAAATGGAACCTTCATGACACCCGGTACCCTTTGCGACAGTGGCACCTATAACCTTACCTTCTAAATAACCCTTTGTCCAAGAAACTTATCCTTGACTCCATGAACTCCTATCTAGCTACTAATTCCCCTCTAGACATCTCTACTGTGAACCACTGGTGCGCCTTTAAAGCGGTTACCCGTGGAGCGGCTATCCAAGCTGGTGCCACCCTCAAAAAACAAGCCCTCCAATTGCAGTCGAAACTAGAAGATGAACTTATTGATCTTGAAACAGAGAATATAGCTAATCCCTCCAGACTTCTTAAAAAAGAAATATCTAATGTACGCAGCCATCTTCAACAACTGTTGCTTGCTCGTACTCAAGCGGCATTAAATAGGATGAGGCAAAATTTTTATCTCCTAGGTAATAAATCTGGTAGACTGCTAGCCCACAAACTACGAGCCCAACAGGCTAGAAACCAAATCAAATTCCTCTGCTCTTCCTCAAAACGAAAGGTATTAAACCCTAAGGACATAACAAACCTATTTGCACAATACTATGCCAAACTTTATAACTTGCTGGATTACTCCTCAACCCCCCAACCCACTCCTCTCTCTATTTCTTCTTTTCTAGATGGTCTTCCTTTTCCTACTCACCCAGGAGCAGTTGTCCACACTTAATGCCCCTTGGTCCCCTGCTGAAATCTCCGAAGCTATTAAAACCTCTACCCGAAACAAGGCCCCTGGCCCAGATGGGTTTATTGCTGATTGCTATACTGCATTCCACGATATTCTTAACCCCCATTTGACTGCCCTATTCAACGCGTTCTCGGGTCTAGGCATCCTGCCATCAGAACTGTTGGAAGCACGTATAGTCACCATTCCCAAGCCTGGCAAGGATCCGGCATACGTACACAACTAACGACCTATAGCACTGCTCAACTGTGACATTAAACTGTATGCCAAGTTGATTGCGACACATGTTAACCAATTTCTTTTATTGCTGGTGCACCCGGACCAAACTGGTTTTCGCAGATGAAGTTCTCCTTTTTATTTCTGATCCTGTCAACACTCTTCCTCTCTTACACTCTACTTTAGATGCATATAGCCAGGCTTCTTACTACAAGCTCAACACCACTGAGATGGACGCCTTACCCATCAATCTCTCCCACTCCTTGCCAGCCCTCCAATCATACTACCCCTATAATTGGCAGAACCACATGATAATATACCTTGGTATTAACATCCCGACCCACATTCCCAATGTTTTCACTTCCAATCTCTCTCCTCTAATAGAGACGCTTGAGGCCCTGGCGAAATCCTGGGCCTCCTATGAGGTCTCCTGGCTTGGCTGTATGGCTGCATTTAAAATGTCTCTTCTCCCCAAATTAATGTACCTGTTCCGCATGATCCCATATAATTTTCCAAAGAAGGCCCTCCAGACCTGTTCCTCTATAATGACTAGATATGTTTGGTCCTCGAAGCCGCCTTCCCTGACACATTCTAAATTAGTTCTACCTAAAGCACTAGGAGGTCTATATCTACCTAACATCTTCTTATATCAGGAAGCCGGTCTTCTGGCTTCTCTTAAACACTATTTTGATGTCAACACCCAGATGGGTTGGGTGGACCTTGAACAGAACCGAGCCCACCCGCTCCCTCTTGCTAGATCTATTCCGCATCCCCAAAACACTTCGGCCTGCCTTTCCAGACCTGCTGCCATCCACACAAGCTGCACTAACAGCTTGGGACAAACTATCTACCACTCTGCAGATCCCTACCTGTTGTCTCACCCAGATCTCCGTCACTACACTCACAAAGATGATACCCCATCTGAATCTCTCTAAGTTGAAACACGCAGGTATATCACGTCTAAGTTTTCTTCTTGATGGACTTTCTCTATTGTCCTTTCCTGCTCTTCAACTTAAGTTCTCCCTACCCTCTTCAGAACTGTTTCACTACTTGCAAATCGCACACTGGTGGAGATCGATTCCCAATACCTCGCTGTCATTGGACACAACCTCACAACTGATTTTTTCTCATCTCTCCTTAAATGAATCTAGGGGTGATATCGCATTCTGGTATACACTTCTGATTACTCCTATTTCCCCCTCCAAATCTAACGCACAATTGAAATGGGAATCGGATTTAGGCAGAACACTATCTCCGATTGACTGGCGAAAAGTCTTCTTAGCCTCCCACTCCATGTCCCGATGCCTGAACCATACCGAGATGCACATAAAACTAATCCATAGAATATATTTGACTCCCGACTGACTGCACAGATTTTGGCCCTCCTGCAGTAATAAATGTTGGAGGCTTTGCGGCTCTGTGGTACACATCATCCACATATTTTGGTCCTGCCCACACCTTCTTACATATTGGTCTGAAGTTTGTGACCTGATTAACAGAGTCCTCGATAGCCACCTAACCCCAGACCCTGCCCTTGCGTTATTACATATTGTTCCCTCCTCAGTCCCCCCCTCTAGCAGATATGTATTAGGTCACATTCTAATTGCCGCTCACTCTAACTTGGCCCAACTTTGGAAACATCCTGCACCCCCTACTTTACTAAAAGTAATCCACAAAATGAACCACCACTTTCTTATGGAAACTAAATATATCCCCCACCCAGACAGCTCACCCTCTCCTAGGAAAAATTGGTCTCTGTGGCAGCATTTTGTTGTGGTTGGCAAGGGCTCCCTTTACTTTCGCAACTCTTCTCCGAGAGACCCTCCTCAGACTAGTTTAATTGAACAACCGGACAGTGAGTAAAGAGTTGCTGTGACTGCTTACTGAGATTCCTCCTCAATTATTTCAGATCAACATTAACTCCTTCTCCTACTAGTGTATAGATGGGCCCTCCGCACATTCCTATATACCTTCCTCTTCTTTCTTTCTCTTCAACAACCTCCATTCACTGTGCTGGAATCTAGGTTTTCCTTTGTAATACTATTGGCACTCTCTTCCTCCTCGTATCATAGTTTTAGGATCTCTAGTATTACATCTATAACTGTTGGGTGTACTCTGTCCCTCTATTTCTCGAGAAGGTTCTTTAGATTTCTATCTAGCCCATGACAGTACAATCACTCTGGATTCACTGGATGCTCCCTCCCTCCCCACCCCTCCTGTACCCTTTCCGTTTTATTTATGTTTTATTGTATACCTATATACTATGTCATATGATGTACTACTCACCCCCTTTTTTCTTTTCTGTACCCCATAAAAATGTATATTTTTTCTCAATAAAAATTCTTGAAGTTAAAATAAAAATTATTATCACCTAATTTTGAGAGATTATTAACTATATGTATTGAAATAAATATATAAAAAATTAAAAGGAAGACTGACAGGACATTGTCTTAAGCTTTAGTGGGATGGAAATTATACATAGTACAGGTTGAGTATTCCTTATCCAAAATGCTTGGGACCAGAAGTATTTTGGATATCATATTTTTCCATATTTTGGAATAATTGCATACCATAATGAGATATCATGGCGATGGGACCCAAGTCTAAGCACAGAATACATTTATGTTTCATAAACACCTTATACACACAGCCTGAAGGTAATTTTGGCCAATATTTTTAATAACTGTGCATTAAACAAAGTGTGTGTACATTCACACAATTCATTTATGTTTCATACTCACCTTATACACACAGCCTGAAGGTCATTTAATACAGTATTTTTAATAACTTTGTGTATTAAACAAAGTTAGTGTACACTGAGCCATCAGAAAACAAAGGTTTCACTATTTCACTCTCACTCAAAAAAATCCATATTGTGGAATATTTGGATATGGGATACTTAACCTGTATTCCAATTGCTGATCTGCTTCAAAAGGAAAGGACAAATGCTCCTTCATGTTCAGTAAGTCTGCAAAACATAAACTAGCTTCATGAGAGGGTACACATAAAACAAGCATGGCTTTCAATATGGAATATTATATAGAATCAGGCCTGTCAGGGGACTCACAATGAATTAAAAATAAAATTAAAAATGATTTATATATACATAACAAAATTATGTAAAAATACTGTATATTAAAAGAACCTTATCACAACTTCAAAAATCCCAATATAGATCAAATGTCAATTATAAAGTATTTTTTATTTTGTATTTTTACACCATTTTGTTATATGTATTTAGAAATTATTTTTGAATTTTATTTTTAACTACAAGTGTTATAATGGAGGAGATTTTTATGGAATTGCCCAATTAACTCTCATGAAAGATGGTTCCCTAAAGATTTAATATGGGGGATCTATATTGCCCAATATGAGGCTTCTGTCAGAATGTGACTTCCATTTTAATATTTTTTTTTTAATGGCGAGGGCTGAATCAGTATAAATAGTTAAAATAAATGGAGCAGTGACTCTAGCGGTAAACTGACAATTACAAGCAATATGATCCAGCTTTTATGACCATTTATTTAACAAGGGGAATGGTTTTGCTCATAGATGAATGATTTCCACTATGTGACTTCCAGTTCCTTGCCATTCCCAGCTTTGAAAGGGCAGAAGTGACCGCATTTCCAGCTTATGGGATAAACGAGCACCTCCGTTTTCTCTCTCGAGTTTTTACTGCATATACATGAGCATGTACTGTGACTTCTGGCCCGTGGTGGGAGGTGGAACTCTAATGTATGAATGATAGATTTAGGTGCAAATTGTTGATGAATAGTGGTGTGAATTATAATGATACACTCTTATATTTAGCTATTAAATGGCTTAGCAATTATACTGTCTATTTATTCTTGCATACCTTGTGAAACAAGAATGTGTATTTTCAGTATCTGACTGAATTTTATTGGTTATTTATGCTATTTTTAATTATTACACGATTCATGTTTTTTGGTTGGCTAGAAGTGGTTTAAATGCCAAGGTCTGCATAGGTCCTCCTTACACTGAAGACCATATAGTGGTTTAAATTTGTTGGCGGAGGAGTCATTGTAATTGGCTACCAGAGTGTGAGAACAGGGATGAAATTGCTGATGATTGGTGTACCATCTGCTAACCAACACTTACAATAAGGTTTTGAGTCTCACAACTAAATCGGAAGTCCTTTCTGCCAGTGTTCTTTTTGAGACATTGTTTTATCTGCACTATTTTCACCTATTAAAATGTTTTTACACTATGGAGGGAATTCAACTGAGCATGGGGTTTCGCGAGGTAAAAAATCTTGCGAACCTAATGCCCAATTTTGGATTACCACGGGTATGTGCGCTCGCAATACCAGCTGTATCCAATTAAAGAAAAAAATGCTCTAAAAACACAGTAGTGCGAGTAAAAAAAAAAAGATGCCTGTCCGGTGGTCTCCACAGCTCCTGGTGGTCTCCCCTCCATCTTTACACTGGGAAAAGGGCTGCTGGGAGGCTCAAGGGCTGCTGGGAGACATAGCTCTCCCAGCCACTGCCTCTGGGGGAAGACACTACATGGGGGGTCACACATACACACACTCACAATATACTCACATACTCACCACTGCTGCAGGAGTCTGGGATCCTGATGCTGGATGAGAAGTCACAGCTCCAGAAATTACGGACTAATTAAGCTAACTGGAAACTTCCAATTGCTTAATTAGTCCTCAGGAAGGGTGCTGCCAGGATTCCAGAACAAGTCCCTTTTATTCTTGAAAATGAAAAAAATCAGAATTGCCCTGGAGGTGTGTGAAAAAAGACGCTGTCACTTCTCATTTTCTGTCCTGCAATTGAATAGGAAAACCCAGAAGCTGCTGAGTTTTTGAATTTCCCACCAGCAATTGAATTCCCTCCTATATGTTCTCTCCTTTGTTTAATACAAATTTTCTTGGGAATGGGACTTCCTAAGACAAAGAATTTCAATATTACAAGTATGTTTTGGACAATATGTCTACAGAAAGAAGTTGGCATATAGATAATATTGGTGATGTGTACCATTATCAGAAAGACTTTAGACTTAATTTCAAGAAACTATTGTATAACAACAGACACAAGCGAAGTTATTAATTTAGTGTTTTTATTAAAAAAAAATTAATATGGTTGTACTTGAAGAATGCCTATGAGTTACTCAATTTTTGAATGCTATACTAGTGTGCATGTGCAACCATATCATAGAGCATAAAGGGGTATATTTGTTAAGCCTTGGAGAGAGATAATGTGGAGAAAGATAAAGTACCAACCAACCAGCTGCTGTCATTTCTCAAACACAGCCCGTAGCATGGCAGTTAGGAGCTGATTGGCTAGTACTTTATCTCTCTCCACTTAATCTCTCTCCAAGACTTAGTAAATAGCTGATGTGAATTAAATATTCTCTGTAAAGAGTTGTGTAATGTGTTTGCACTACAGTATATAAATAACAGGAGAAAATAAATATGCCTGCATTCCATTTTACCCATATTGTAAACTGTTTTTTTGGATTGATATTTTTTTTCTAAGCTCTCACTTAAAGTACATTGTGTTTATTTAACTAACAAAATAGAAAACACCACTGTGTAAGATACTCCGGTAAAGAACATTTCAAATATTTTTTTTTATAAAATAAACACAGAAATTATCAAAACTAAGAAGAGTAATGATTCAAATAAATATACATAAAAACAACTGTGTTAAAATAGTAAACAGAACCTTGCAAATATAACATATATCATATTGTCAGAGTGTCCTCCATCGAGAACATCAATTATACCAGCATGATGTAGATTATATTCAGAATAAAAATATTCAAGAAAAAAACAGTTCTGTAAAATCCAAGCAGGGCTCAGAGACTTGGGATCAGAATCAGAAGTGTGATACTATGTTGAAGTTAGGTCTCTTTGAAATACAAATTGAAACTGCTGGAAATTTACTCGCCTATCATTAGTGTGATGTCATGGTGGTTTCACAATGTTATAGGAAATTACTTCTCCTGGTTGTAATGATTAAAATTCTATTTATTAAAAGACGATGATGATATGGTATATAAAACAGTCAAAAAAGATCACAATGTTTTAAAAAGTCAGATTTGTAGTGATGTCAGAAATTATCTCATGCGTTACCTACTTGTAAAACATGATATTTCTAGTATGGCAGTTGTGGGTGTTGAAATATTCTTGATGTGAGTTTCAAGGGCATACATAATTGCTAAGGGCATACATAATTGCTGTTGAAGACACATGCTCTACTCTCTGACTAAAGATACAGTAATAGAAATTTTGCCAATAAGTTCACATTTGGGTTTGACATTTTAAAATTCCCTTAAAAACATCATACCAGGAAAACAGCAATTTCCTCTTATTCTCCAGTTAAAAGCTAATGCAGAGCAATTCACATTTTTACATAGATATGTGTACAGTGCTGCAAGCTTTTCTAATTACATTATTTTATTCAAAATCTAATGAAGTGTAATAGATTTAGGGGTCTATTCAATTGAAAGGATCCGACAGTTCAGTATTCAATTTGAGGGCAAATTCAACAGGTTTTGGCCATTTTTGACACTGTCACTCCGACTTTTTTTAAAGTCGGATTGACATTGTCGAAAACTGACCAAAAACCTGTCGGATTTGGCCACAAGTCTGACAAAACACGTGGATCCGCAGTTAATCCACCGATCCACGTGTTTTCCGACAAGTCGGAAAAACGTCAGCCCCATTGAATAGGTCGAACCATGATTCGACTTAAAAAAGTCGGAAACTGCAGTCTTTCCGACTAGACGGCAGTTCCGACTTCAATTGAATAGACCCCTTAGAAGTCATTTCTTTTTACTTTACAATTTCTCCTTACCTACAGTCTAATTTTTTATATGCTTCACTTACCCCATTCTTACTACACTAGGCAATACTTATTCAGTCGGGAGCTAGCAGCAGAATCAGGTGTGAAGTGAGTAGAAGGGGTCACTGAATCATGAGAAGTATCCTCCATGAGGAGGAGAGCATGTCAGATTTTTAAATCTCTAACACTGTATACCGTCAGTCTGAGAGGAGACAAGAACCTCTCCCTCTTTAAATGGGGCACACTGCAATGGCCAGGGTGAGCTCAGTGAGTGAGAGAATACCAGCTAAATTATAATAATTCTGGGCTCTGAACAACAGCTCAGACATGTAGAATTTTGCACAGGTGTGCCTTGAGTCCTGTTGGGAAAGAGCACTATATAAATAAAATAATAATAATTATTATTATTCTATGTACTGTTTGTTTTATTAGAAATTAAGAGTTGGTGCTAAGTAATTACATAGTTATCAACTATCCACATACCTGGCCCTAGCTTTCATTCTCAGTAGTAAGATGCATAATTATCCCACTGTTTGGCCAGTAAGAAAAGTCAAATATAAGATTTCATAGATGACTGTTCCATTATGTTTGAGCTTGATTAGGCTAAGAGAGGAAAGGGTTGTTTTTTTCTCAAGTCTCCGGTAGCCTAAAAATGTACCATCCTCAAAGCTACTAGTATAGCTACACATTATACACTCATTGCAAGCCAGACATTTCATTATATGACTAACCTACCAGTTTCAATGGGTATCCAGATTATACATGTCTCATAACTCTTTAGATTTTACTGCCGTAAAACTGATCTCATGAAGAATTAACATCCAATGACAAAGTCCTTTGAACAGAGGGTTCAAATTCTGAAGTTGGTGTTCCAATCTGAGATTCTCAATGCTCTGGAAGTTATCAAAGAGAAATAATTGAAAATGAATTCCACAATGGTGGGAGAGGGACAGTGTCAAGTGCTTGACTTCTTTCAGAAAAGGAAAAAACAACATATCTGTGGGAAAGCAGATTACAACAGAGAAATCTTTCTATGGTTCATTCAGTCAGGGTAAAACATGAAAGGAAGTAGTTTTCATGACAAATTTCTTCTTGCTCAATAAATTACAATACAGGTTGAGAATTCCTTATCCAAAATTCAAAATCCCACATTTTTGGGTCCCCTACTGACATAATGACATATATATATTATATATTATGTGTATATACAACAGCGATGGTGCGACACTCAGAGACACTTTTTTTCCAAAAGAAAACTCACGGACGGATGTTCAATGTTTCAATCTTCACAGGATTTTTGTCAAGAATGTGTATATATAAATATATTATATAGATATAAGTGTCCTCTCAGTAGGGGAACCAAAAATGTGGGATTTTGAATTTTGGATAAGGGATACTCAACCTGTAATAATAATAATTATTATTATTCTAATTTATGTAACGTTCTTTCTCCAATAGGACTCTGTCATGATCCTGACTGTATTTCACATATTCTGGGCTTACCTCAGTACATCCTGTAACTTGCATCTGTTCAGCTCAGCAAGAAGACTGCAAATAAGTGTTTGCTTACCTTGATTAGCCACCTGAGTAGGAATTCCTCTAAGTAACCAGTAATCAGCTGTGTGCAGCATTTTGATTCTTCAC
The DNA here is from genome assembly GCF_028390025.1 of Pseudophryne corroboree. NCBI lineage: Eukaryota > Metazoa > Chordata > Amphibia > Anura > Myobatrachidae > Pseudophryne > Pseudophryne corroboree. The sequence continues at coordinate 957,976,101 of NC_086444.1, read as the reverse complement.
TGTGTTCAGCAATCTGGTGTGTGGGCCTAAAAGCTAGCATCCTCTGCTCATTTTAGGAGTTTAGGCTTCAGTGTTTTTCCAGCCTGCTAGGCTTCACTCCACATCAGAGCCTAACCTGGAGTATTGACATGACAGGGTCTGATCACCTGACCTGGAGTTATCCAATCCTGTGCCAGCCTGAGACTTTTTGAATCACCTGACTCTGTTCACCAATCACCAAGGACCAGGAAGTATAAGTAAAGAGACTTTTGTTACAGAAACTGCCAGTTCCTTAAAGCACACAGCTCAGGGTGAGCTTAGTAGCTGAGCTCCCTAAGTGGTAACACTATTACCTTAGTTCCTGTGAAACTCTGCTCTTTTGCCACCCAGTCTGGATTACAGTTGTGTTACCAGTTATATCCAGTATCAGTCTCGTCTTAAAGACACAGCCACAGTATTTTGCAGTCTCGTCTTAAAGACACAGCTGCAGTATTCTCCAGTCTCATCTTATAGACACAGATGCAGTATTCTTCAGTCTTGTCTTAAAGACACAGCTGCCATATTCTTCAGTCTCATCTTAAAGACACAGCCACAGTATTATTCAGTCTAGTCTTAAAGATACAGCTGCAGTATTCTTCAGTCTCATCTTAAAGTCATAGCCACAGTCTTCAGTTATTCTTCAGTCTCATCTTAAAGACACAGCTGCAGTATTCTTCAGTCTCGTCTTAAAGTCACAGCCTCAGTCTTCAGTTATTCTTCAGTCTCATCTTAAAGACAGCCACAGTATTCTTCAGTCTAGTCTTAAAAACACAGCTGCAGTATTCTTCAGTCTCATCTTAAAGTCACAGCCACAGTCTTCAGTTATTCTTCAGTCTCATCTTAAAGACACAGCTGCAGTATTCTTCAGTCTCATTTTAAAGTCACAGCCTCAGTCTTCAGTTATTCTTCAGTCTCATCTTAAAGATCCAACCACAGTCTTCAGTTCTTCTTCAGCCTTGTCTTAAAGTCACAACCACAGTCATTGTTCTACATACAATTGTGTTTCAAGTTATATCTGGTACCAGTCCGTATTGTAGTTGTGTTCCAGTTATACCGGTATCCAGCCTTGTTCACAGTGTGATTCTCAGTCTCACCGGTAACCAGCCCGGTTCTCAGTCTCACCGGTAACCAGTCTGGTTGAACATCTTCAGTTCTCCTCCCAGTTCTGTGCAATGCCAGAGAACCTATTTCATTGTAACCTTGAGTACACAAACACCTACTCCTGTGACAGTATATCCAGTTCATTCTCAACAATACATTCACCATCCTACTATCAACACCAAGTCCCTGGTGATCCAGTGGTCAGGATACAGCTCCCTCTGCTGAGGCCCGGGTTCGACCCCTGGTCAGGGATTGTTCCTTACTACTTCATCTCACTGATTCCCACAGAAGACCAGTCAAATATACACATAGTCCTCCAGTTACCCACACGGACTTCACATACACACCGGGTTCACAAAAACCACAGTCATGACAGACTCAAGGCACTTAACAGAATTAACATAATGCAGTACCGAAACAAAGTACAGAATAACTTTTCATAAAATAGAGAGAGCATGGAGATATTAAAATAAAATTACAGTATGGAAATGCTTGAGTAAACAGAAGAGTCTTGAGTCTGCTTTTGAAGAAATCTAGAGTGGGGCCTCTCGAACTGTGTGGGGAAGTGACTTCTATAAAGTCGAAAGTCACATAGCTGAAAGCTCAACCCCCAGATGAATTAATAGGTACTGCTAAAAGTCCTTCATCATAGTAATCGAGTGGGATAGTTATGGACTTAGGAGCTGTTTCAGGTACCTTTGGCCCTGGTCGTGTAGGGCTTTTAAAGTCAGTAAAACAATCTTGGTAGTATGTATACTGAAAAAAACCCATGGGGGATAGTATAGAACCTTGTGGGACACCACATGGCAGTGGCACTGGTGATGATTAATGAACTCCAGACAAAACTCTCTGTGACTTGCCAGTGAGAAATGGTTTGAACCAGCTAAAGACTGTGCCATCCAGTCCACAGAAATTTTTCAGGCGCTCAATCAGAATACCATGGTCCACGGCACCAAATGCTGCAAAGAGATCCAGAAGGATTAAGATTGATTTGTCACCTCTGTCGCTTGCCATCAGAAGATCATTTAACACACACACACCTGGGCTGTTTCAGTGTTGCATTTTCCCATGAATCCTGATTGAAATGAATCATTAATATCATGGGTTGTTAGGTGGGTTTTCAGTTGATTTGCAACAACTTTCTCAATAACCTTTTCTAGAAAAGGAAGGTCCTCTCCCAGACGAGAAGTGGCCAACTGGATGGACCAGGCACTTTGTTCATATTTAGACTATGTCAGTATTTAATCTGATCTTGTATTCTAAGTTTACATTTTTGATTAGTCTTTCCCGCATGTAGTCTGAGAGAATGTGGGTGTGAGAAAGAAAGAAAGAGAGAGAGAGAGAGAGAGAGAGAGAGAGAAAGAGAGAGAGATGGATCCTGGAAACCCCAAGTAGGGGAACTAACTCCCCCTATTACACATAAAATGATAAATATGGAGAAAAACAGCATAGGCCCTCTGTCCACTCATGTGTAGAAATGTATGTAACTATTATAAACTTAGATTAAAGCCTTGTGCCTAATAACTATGTATTATCAAGAGCCATATAAGAGAAACCAAAAACGTATTGTTTTCCATATTTAGCACTTAGGTCATTATTCAGCTTCAGTCTCAAAAATTGCAAACGGCCGATTATAGTACGACTGCGCATGTGCTGCAAATGCATTGCACGTGCATGACCCGCTATTCCTCTGCAATCTCATCTTGCTGGAAGATTGCAGGCTGATTGACAGGCAGTGAGTGTTCGTGGGTGTACACATCACTTGCGGGGAGTGGTTAGGAAAACGCAGGTATGTCATGGCCGTTTTCGGAGCGTGCATCTGACGTCAGCTGCAATTCCTGCAATTAAAAACATCATGCCTGCTGCGCCTGCATTTTAACTATTCTGAGTAACCCTGAGTCATCTGGAACTGTTGATGGTACTCGATTTCTGCGTATGCATCGCAGTTTCTGCGACTGCATAAGCAATTTTGCTATTGCATCGGTTGGTGTCTTTTTCCTTTCTGTTTGGCTTCTGACATGCGATTTTTAGCAAAAGCAGGATTGAGAATATTGCCATTTTTGTCTCCATAGCAATCCAAGCTGAATAAGGTCTTTAATGTTCATAGGGGCATATTTATTATATTATACAGTATTTGCGGTATATCGCCCAAAAACACTAGTCTTAGTATTAGGAAAACCAGGATTTATAAAGTCGGGATTGCAGCAGATATCTAAATAGTTTTGGTGGGAAGCGGGTCCTCCACTAACGACTGCAAAGCAGTCCCCATAGTGGACAGAATGCAAAGTATTTCAGAGTTTGGCCCTGGCCACTAATGCCATCTGAAAAGGTCATTAGACTATGAGCTACTATATTGCAGATTTACCAGAAATGGATCCATAGTATCCATCTCTGTGGCCCCCACTGACACATACAATATGCTAGCCAATGGCCATGTATGTGCAGTAAACACACTTACACCAAAACCAGAAGCGGAGTGATAAAGAAGCTTAAGCTATCTCTTTGCTGGGATGGGCTCTAATCGGCACTTGTGTCCTGCAAGAGCATATTGCTAAATTCCAGCAAAAAAATATACATTTTTCACAAATTATTTATTACATTTGCATTTAAAATGCACCCCACCACCGTTTGTAGCGTCCTGCCCCTGCAATGTTATGTTGCCGCCCCGCGAATGCCTCTGCCTGTCAATCAGACAGAGGCGTTCGCAGCCAATGTAATGTGATCGCATTGGCGGGCCCGACACAGCAGGACCTGCGTGTGCGCACTGGGCGTCAGATAAGGTCAATTGCGGATGCGATGTGACCTGAATGAAGCCCTTAGTCTTTGCCATAATGTGTAGTATGTGGGGTTATTTAGAAACACTCAAAATCATAGGATCTGAAAAATTACTAAATTGTTAAATGCCAAGATATCACGTGTTGCTGTGCAGTGGACATTCGTAAGATCACACCATTAGCACTAACAAAATTGAAATTATTAGCAATGCTTGTAAATCATGCAAATTGCTGTTAATAATAAAAGGAGATAAACTTCACAAGAAGGCAAGTGGCAATATTGCATTACTCATGCAGTGCGACTTCAGGTTATAATTTTGATTTCCATGGTAATGGTTATGTAAGCATAAAGACATAATAATGTCTTTGCAACTATATTGTTTCAGCTAGGAGTGGACAAATCTCTTATTTTTCAAAGGAAACACATACTGTACACACAGATTTATGTACTTGCATGTCAAATCTGCTAGTTAAACATAGCACTGTGAATTAGTCTAATGGCATTAGATATCTGTTTTTATGCCAAAGTGTTTGTTCATCTTGATTGCATATCTTAATTTGCAATTATAAGTGATTTCCACTGTCAGTTTATCAGATCAAAATTTATTTTGTTAATTAATTAAATCTTGTCGCATATTCTTTTTGTATTCCAGAGGCAAAATAACATTTCCTTTAAAACTGATCCAAGCAGACTATATTCTGTTTAGCTTACATATCTATTTACATTTCACACTAAATATATTCAATACCCCACTGTTCTTGGAACAGCAGATATACAATATCTGTCCCCATGCTATCTAGATGCTGACTGAAAGAAACTACCCTCACAGCTAATTTAAGAGCTAATTAATAAAGCTGCTTCTTTTTGAACTGATAATGCTGTTTAATAAGAGCTGTATTAATATTTTATATAACAGCTTAGTACTGTAAGTTATTACTTGCTAAATACCCTTTGAGTTTGTATTTTTAAAATTCTCTTGTTAAAAAAAAGGTATAAATGTTATGTAATGGTACAGTATACAAATGCAATTACTAACATTAAAATGTTTGGAGAGTGAATGAATTGTTGAAGGCATTTTCTAAATTAAAAATCTGTAAAACTATCAATGAATATGGAATTGTATATTGTGTGGGGGACCTACAGACTTATAATTGGCAGTAAAGATTTGTATGGTACTGCTGTTTATCGCAGTGATAGCCCTAATCAGGCAAGAAGAACACACATGCATACCCTTCCATACAAGAAGAGGTTAGTGAGTAAAAGGTGCATCAGGGTGGGATCCCTGTGGATCTTGTGGACTTAGGAGAAATACCGTTATCAACGGTAAGTTCTTACCATAACGTATATTTCTCCGGCAGGGTCCACAGGTTATCCCCAGGATAACATTGGGATTTCCCAAAGCAATTTAGTGATGGGGACGCTCCTGATTAGACAGGAGAATCCTTCGCCCGAATTCAGCATCCTGAGAGGCAAAGGTATCCACGGCATAATGTCTAATAAATGTGTTAATGGAAGACCATGTGGCTGCCTTATAAATCTGTTCTGCTGAAGCACCACGTTGTGCTGCCCATGATAGATATACCTTATGAGTAGAGTGAGCAGAGACATTAGCCAGAACAGGGAGATAAGCGTGAGAATATGCTTCTTAAATAGTCATCCGAAGCCACCTCGCCAGTGTCTGCTTATCAGCAGGCCATCCTCTCTTGTGAAATCCGTAGAGAATGAAGAGATAATCTGTATTTCTGATGGCACTGGTACGATCCACATAGATCCTTAAGGCACGGACCATATCCAGCGATGCATCTCCCGCAGAAAGGCCCGATTCCTGGAAAGCCGGGACTACAATTTCTTCGTTAAGGTGACATTTAGACACCACCTTGGGAAGATACCCAGAAAACGTTCTGGGAACCGTTCTATCTGGATAAAAGATCAGAAATAGAGGAAGACATAACAATGCCCCTAAATCTGACACTCTCCTAGCTGACGCCATGGCCAGTATAAAGAGAACTTTAGCTGTCAACCATTTAGTAAAATGGTACATCCTGTAAATTGGCAATTTTCTTTTGGAACCATACAGTTAATGCTGACACTTGCACTGTTAAGGAAGCCACCTTCAAACCTTTATCCATTCCTGCTTTAAGGAATGCTAAGACCCTGGAAACTCTGAAAGACCTAGGGTCCATTTTCTGTTCATTGCACCACTGAATATAGGTTTGCCATATTTGGTGATAAATTCGAGCTGAGGAAGGTTTCCTTGTTCTGAACATTGTTTCAATTACCTGTTGTGAGAATCCTCTTGACTTCAGGATAGAGGTCTCAAGAACCACGCCGTCAATGACAGTCGATCCAGATGTCTGTGATAACAAGGACCCTGCGTCAGTAGATCTGGACGTTGAGGGAGCAGGAATGGAGCATCCATCAACATTCTCTACAGATCTGTGTACCAATGTCTTCTGGGCCAAGCCAGAGCTATTAGTATAACGGCACCCTTTCCTTGCTTTATCTTTTTCACCACCCTGGGTAATAAGGTGATTGGAGGAAACACATAGGCCAGATGAAAGTCCCATCTCACCGACAGGACATCCACAAAGATTGCTCTGGGATCCTTTGTTCTTGAACTGTATGCAAGATCTTTGTTGTTCTGATGGGATGCCATGAGATCTATCTCTGGCAACCCCCACTTGTCGACTAGAGACTGGAAGACCTCCAGGTGTAGAGCCCATTCGCTTGCTTGAATGGCTTGTCGACTGAGAAAATCTGCTTCCCAGTTTAGGACTCCCAAAACGAACACTGTGGACAAGGCTGGATGATGAAGTTCTGCCCACTTTAGTGTGTGACTTACCTCCTTCATAGCTTTTCGGCTGCAAGTTCCTCCCTGATGGTTGAGGTACGCTACTGCCATCGCATTGTCCAAGCGGATCTGAACTGGTTTTTCCCCGAAGGATATCCTTTGCCTGAATCAGTGCCATGTATATGGTCCGAAGTTCCAATATATTTATTGGCAGGCAACTTTCTTCTTTGGTCCATTGCCCATGAAAACAAAACCTTCCTGACACTGCTCCCCAGCCCTGCAGACTGGAATCTGTTGTCAGAATTTCCCAATCTGATATCCAAAAGGGTCTCCCTTTGTGCAGATGGGATGTCTGTAGCCACCAGGCTAATGACCTCCTTACTTCCACCGTAAGGACCATAGTCTGTGTTTTTATCATCTGATGAAACCCATTCCATTTGGCAAGGAACAGATACTGCAGAGGCCTCGATTGGAACTGAGCATAATCCACCATGTCGAATGTTGACACCATCAACCCCATCACACACATTGCTGCGTAAATGGATACCCTTTGACTGTGTAGCCGCTCCTGAATCCTTGACCGAACTTTGGATATATAGTTCAGAGGTAAAAATACTCTTTGAAGGCTTGAATCCAGTACAGCCCCCAAGTGAGTCATCCGCTGTGATAGAACCAGAGATAATTTCACCCAATTTATGAGCCACCCGTGCTTCTGCAGACACGTTATTGTCTGTTGCAGAAGAAACAGGAGCAATTCCTGAGACTGTGCCAGGATTAAAAGATCATTGAGGTGTGGAAAAATTCTTATCCCCTGCTGGCGGAGATAAGCTGCCATTACCTCCATAATTTTGGTAAATACTCTGGGGGCTGTGGCTAACCCAAAAGGTAGGGCCTGGAACTGAAAATGCTGTTGGAGGATAGCAAACCTGAGATAGCACTGATGGGACAGTGCTATAGGAACATCTAGGTAAGCATCCTGGATATCCAGGGATACCATATCCAGGGATTCCATCATTCTGGCTATGAAACCGAGGTACACAATGTACTTGTTCAGCACTTTGAGATTGAGTATGGGCCAGAATTACCCATTTGGCTTCTGAACTAGAAACAGGTTGGAGTAAAAACCCTGTCCTTGCTGTGCAAGAGGAACTGGAATGATTACCCCTGACTGAAGCAATTTCTGAACTGCCTCTTGCAAAGCCCTGGCCTTTGTCTCTACCCGAGATGGGCTGGTACAAAAAATCCTTCAGGGAGGGTGTTCCTTGAAGGCAAATGCATAACCGAGAGATACCGCTTCCTGCACGCAGGCATCTGTTATAGACTGCTGACAGATTTTAGCAAACTGAAGAAGTCAGCCCCCCACCCTGGAATCCCCCAGGTGGAGGCCCACACCATCAGGCTGATGGCTTATTTTCTGTTTTACCAACCAGTCCTCTGGTAGCCCAATGCTTTTAGTCTTACCAGACTTGTTGTATTGGGGCTGATTGCCATAATTTTTCCCTTTAGCTTTTCCTTGAGACCGAAAGGGACGAAAAGTTGAATTTGTATGTGGAAGGAAACTTTACTTTCTTGGAGTCTGCTTCTGACTCCAAAATATCTGTCAATTCTTTACCAAAAAGAATATCTACAGAGAAAGGTAAAGACTCCAAAATCTTTTTAGATTATGAATCAGCTTTCCATGTACGTAGCCAAACTGCTCTGCAAGCTATTGTTGAAGCTGATGCCCTGGAGGCAATGGTACCCATATCCAAAGCTGCTCCTTCCAAGAACATCGCAGCCTGTTTTATATGTGCCATATGGAATTTTTGCTCTTTAGATGCCATTGAAAGATCTTCTTCCAGTGCATCAATGTAGGCAGCCACTGCTTTTGCCATCCAAGCTGATGCCATGGCTGGTCTTATGACTGCCCCAGACAGGGAAAAAATGTTTTGTTTTTAAAAAAAATTCCACTCTGCTATCCGTGACATCATTTAATGATGCTGAAGGCAGAGGTAATGTAGATTTTTTAACTAATTGAATAATATGCATATCTACTTTGGGGGCCACCTCCTTCTTTAAACAATCCCCAGGTGGAAGAGGATAATTGTAATTCCATTTCCTAGGAATTCTAAACTTCTTACTGGGAGTAGTCCAAACCTCTTCCGTGATTTTCATCAGCTGAGCTGACCCAGGGAACTCAATCTTAACTGTTTTTTGACATTTAAACACAGGTGCCTTGGATTTTAACACATGCTCTTCTGATTCTTCTAGGGATAGAATGGCTTTCATTGCCTTAACTAACTCAGCTACGTCCACTGAGCTGAGGCCTACATCCTCCTCTTCGTATGCAGAACCAGAGCTTAATGAGCATTCATCCTCCAATGAATCCTCATCTGAAACATGTGTAGACTATGAAGATGTAGATTTACTTACCACTGGCCTTTCAGCCTGTTTCTTTTGAGAGGCTGCTGCTGGAAGTGATATACTGCATATGGGAAGCTGCATGTAAGGGTTAGTCGAGTATCCTATTCCTGGTACAGAAGTTGGAATTATCCGCTCAGCTATACTGGATAATGTTTGTGCAAACATAGCCCAAGGGGGATCAACTTGCCCCTGTATCTGCCTTGTACTATTCAAGAGACCCCTTGGTGAAAGCTAATCAATTTGCACACAAACCATCCTGAACCAGATCCTGAAAGGTTAACCCAGTTTTGCAAGACAAACATGATATGAGTGTTGGTGTTGCTGTGAGTGTATCTTCCTCACCTTTTCTGCTCTTAGACATAATAAATAATCAACACTTACACAGTGTACTGCACAATTTGAGACTGTAATCACATTAAGACTCGTTAAAGTGACATACAATCCAACCCTACCCTGCTATACACCAGCATTGAGGATAGGAATAGATAGAAAAAAAACTGACATAATTATAGTAAAGTCAGCAATCACACTAGCAGTCAGTCACATGTTATACATTAGTATAAAAATCAATATGAGAACATAATCAACTACAGATACATTTCAAGTATGTAGGAGAAACATATTACTTCAGTACTTTAGAAAACCGTATTCAGACGCATAGCGAAAGAAACCACATTAATATTATCAGACTGATATGCATTATGCACTTATCCAACTATTCATGCTCAAAAGGTAGACAGAGACTTAGTGCTGTATAACCCATACTCAGTAGAGTGGGATACAGGGGGACTTACCCCGCTTCCAGGATCGATCAATACATCTGTGAACACTGAGTGGATCCAGACACTATTAGTGTACACTGCTACTCTGTGAACCTATAGTGAACACAGACGCCCAAGTGAACACTGACGCACCAGTCACATAGCTGCCTATGCTGCGACTTGGTCCCTTAGTACACAGCATCTCAGACGGAAGCGGGAAAACAGTTCATAGCAGGAGACTCGGAGGAATCTGGTCATGAACCGGGGGAGGGGTGACCAGGAGAGCGTCTGATTTCCCACTGCTGACATGAACCCTAGGAATCGTGGCCTCATACTACTCCTGGAGCCTATGGTCCCTAAGCGCTAGTGCTGGTGCACCTGAGGTGGCAGCCGCATCAGCGACTGTTTGGTAATCTCCTCCCAAAGCAGTGCGGCTGTGTCCGTATTCCCCTCTAAGTGGAACCGATGGCTTACCTTCTCCCCATGCTCTGGCCACAGCCTGGTAGAGTCTGCTGGACCTGCTAGTATATCTGACACAGACGCCCGCCAAAACAGCACTGTACTCATGGGTTAAGCGTTGTTGCGGTCCGGCAGAGAGTTGTTGGAGCGACTCTTTCTAAGGTACATATAAGACGCTTTTTAGAATGATCACTCAAAAAAATAGTAAGGCTACAAAAATAAAATAAGAAAGCTTATGGCTGCTAAAAAACAGCAGCCCATTAACCATGGTCCGGCTCCTGCCGCACCAAACCAAAAACTGATTTTTCTGAGTCAGGAGGCGGGGATATATGGACGGGCTCATTGCATGCTGGGAGGCTTAAAAGCTTTGACTGGTGCAAATCCGCTGTTGCTCCCCTGTGGACCCTGCCAGAAAAAAATATTTTAATCATGAGAATTCCTCTGCTATTGCCACTGTCCTTGCTAAGAAGCCAGAGGTTTTCACTGGATGTAGGTCTTTTCTCATTATGATGAATAGACCACTGGATGTTTAGTAAACAAAAAGTTTAAGGAAATCTTTAAACTGACAAACAAAACTTTAGCCTAACCTGACAAGCTGATACATTGCTTAGTCAAGTGATAAAATAAGAAACTGATGCGGGAAGATGAGGCATGACTAACATGAATGACAAATATTCTGTGTAAAGCATTGCATAATTGGTGGTGTTATATAAATAAATATGAATATGCTATACTTTGTAATGACACAGAAACCCCAATTTATGCTATCTGATGTAACAGTTATATGTTCTGATTACAGTGTGTTATAGATTCCTGTGAGAATTGAGAAATAACTGCAGTATAATCACAAAACAATAGAATAGTAGATAATGCAACATTATTAACACTCATATTTATTTTAAAGGTCAAGATGTTTTCTACAACCAAATTGTGGATTTGCATTTCTTTATAGGGGTACAAAAAGTCTTATGTTTCAGCTTTGTGCTGCAAGAAAATCTTGTCAGTATTAAAGGGGTGCTTCAGAGATGGAAGCAGTTTATACAGGAGCTGCGTCTTTGGACATAGCAGCAATATGATAATGCTGCAGAAGCTGTCATGCATTATTAGGCGCCTCCTGCCTCTTTCTGTGATCTGCTGCTGCATTTCACAGATGCAGCATTAAGTCACTTGTATGAACATCGGCCATATGCGTAACCTTCGGTTACTCAGGTTGGCTGTGTACTCCAGGCTTGCAGGGCTAGGAAATCTGATTTGTAGCGCTTATAAAACGGGGGTAACATCTCCCATATTGCAGGACGTTCCCTGTCACTGCTCTGCCCCCCAAACAGCATTTTTTTGGCACTGTGGGCAAGTCTGGCACATGCACGTTCAGATCCTGCGCATGCGCTAAATTGGTGGACATCGGAGTTAAGCCTAAACTGACGGTTTGACGTAAAACTCTGAATCGGCACTTAAGTGGCTTGGCTGTGGGTCTCTGATAGCTTAATATCGGTTTACTCGTGGAAGCAACCAGCAGTGATAATGTGCTGCTGTCATGAGAGGGCATGTACAAAGAAAAAAAAGAAAAAAAAGGAAAAATGCAGTGGCTGCACTTTGGGGGTCATTCCAAGTTGATCGCTCGCTAGCAACTTTTTGCAGCCCTGCGATCAGGTTAAAACTTTGCAAAACTGCGCATGCATATGCACCACAATGCGCAGGCGTGTTGTACGGGTACAAAGAGGATGGATTTAATGAAGAATTCATTTGCACTGTCGATCGTAAGGTGATTGACAGAAAGAGGGCGTTTATGGGTGTCAACTGACCGTTTTCTGGGAGTGTTTGGGAAAACGCAGGCGTGTCCAAGCATTTGCAGGCCGGGTGTCTGACCTCAATTCCGGGACCAAAAAGACTGGAGTGATCGCAGCGGCTGAGTAAGTCCAGAGCTACTCAGAAACTGCACAAACTGTTTTTGTACTGCTGGGCTGCAAAGGCATTCACACACTTGCAAACCAAAAATATACTCCCCCATAGGCGGCGACTATCTGATCGCAGCGCTGCAAAAAGTTGCTAGCGAGCGATCAACTCAAAATGACCCCCATAGATAGCTAATCAACAGGTTAAAAGTGATTCAGAGCCTTACACATCTCAGCCATATTGCCACTTGTGGCTGATTGGATATAACTGTGCGACAACTGGGTGTTCACATGTAGGCTAAACACCCTCAGGACGTGTTATGGGTCTACAGACAAAAATATAGGCTATTCAGAGATGCTGTAAGCATATGCAAAGATACATCTGATTTCAGACGGACCTCTTGCACCATGGATAAGTACGGTGAAAAGGTGTATGGATAGTGATGACTGCTACCTTCACAAGTACATGAATAGTGGCAGTGCGGCTGCATAGATAAGGCCAACTCAATACGGGCGAAGATCCGTAGTTATTTCCAGGCATGCAATGAGGCTGCATCATTGGCCGGTTTGCATGCAACCCTGAATCTGTCCCTTTGGGTATATTCTGGCTATTTACTTGTAAAATAAATAGATAAAATAACAAATTTCCACAAAGGTAGTCTTATATTTTAATGCTTACTGTACTGTGATTCTAGAAGTTAACAAGAACGTTGCTAAAGCTACAAAGTGTAAAGAATGATCTATGAAATGTAATACAATTAACAAGAGAGAGAAAGAAAAAGGAGGTGAGATTAAGATCCGTAGGTGTTTGCAATGATTTACAGCACAAATGTTCAAATTGTTGAGAAAAAATAATTGTAACATATAAGAGGAGATAGGAGCAATAAAGGTGTTATGCATATAGTGCTAATAACATGGAAAAGAAAAGTGAGATGAGAGCTTAATGAACAGAGAATACACTGTAGAGAAAAAGAATTTGGTTGTCATAGTGAGATAATGTATACTTGTACACTAAGGAGAAAGGAAAGCAGAGAACTGTAAGAAAAGTCTGATAATTAAGGAGAAGATTGTAGGTTGTGTGATTTTCTCATAATCTGACTGCTTCGCTTTGAGTGATCTGCCATTTAACGTTAATGTGTCGTATCATAATACAAGACCTATGCCTAGATCGATTTTACATGCACCTTTGAGTATTTGTATTTTACTTTAGTGATATAGTATAACATGTCACGAGAATACAAAAATAATGTCCTCTCCTAAATCTAATGAGGACAAAGTTTTCAGCAATTTCTCATGAACCATTAATTAACTTTTTGTAAACTTCATTATTATTCTAAAGTATTAAGAAATAAAAAGAAGCATTGCAGTGAATGTTCTAAGTTCTCATACAGGAGGTGTGCAATTTATTACATCTGCGAACACCCTGCATAAATACTAAGGGGGTAATTCCAAGTTGATCGCAGCAGGAAATTTTTTAGCAGTTGGGCAAAACCATGGGGGTCATTCCGAGTTGTTCGCTCTGTATTTTTTTCTCGCAACGGAGCGATTAGTCGCTAATGCGCATGCGCAATGTCCGCACTGCGACTGCGCCAAGTAAATTTGCTATGCAGTTAGGTATTTTACTCACGGCATTACGAGGTTTTTTCTTCGTTCTGGTGATCGTAATGTGATTGACAGGAAGTGGGTGTTTCTGGGCGGAAACTGGCCGTTTTATGGGTGTGTGTGAAAAAACGCTACCGTTTCTGGGAAAAACGCGGGAGTGGCTGGAGAAACGGAGGAGTGTCTGGGCGAACGCTGGGTGTGTTTGTGACGTCAAACCAGGAACGACAAGCACTGAACTGATCGCACTGGCAGAGTAAGTCTCGAGCTACTCAGGAACTGCACAGAGAAGTATTTTCGCAATATTGCGAATCTTTCGTTCGCAATTTTGCTAAGCTGAGATTCACTCCCAGTAGGCGGCGGCTTAGCGTGTGCAAAGCTGCTAAAAGCAGCTTGCGAGCGAACAACTCGAAATGACCCCCCATGTGCACTGCAGGTGTGGCCTATATAACATTTGCAGAGAGAGTTAGATTTGGGTGGGTTATTTTATTTCTGTGCAGGGTAAATACTGGCTGCTTTATTTTTACACTGCAAATTAGATTGCAGATTGAACACACCACACCCAAATCTAACTCTCTCTGCACATGTTATATCTGCCCCCCCTGCAGTGCACATGGGCCCTCATTCCGAGTTGATCGCTCGGTAATTTTCTTCGCATCGCAGTGAAATTCCGCTTAGTACGCATGCGCAATATTCGCACTGCGACTGCGCCAAGTAATTTTACAATGAAGATAGTATTTTTACTCACGGCTTTTTCTTCGCTCTGGCGAACGTAGTGTGATTGACAGGAAATGGGTGTTACTGGGCGGAAACACAGCGTTTTCGGGGCGTGTGGATAAAAACGCTACCGTTTCCGGAAAAAACGCAGGAGTGGCCGGAGAAACGGGGGAGTGTCTGGGCGAACGCTGGGTGTGTTTATGACGTCAAACCAGGAACGACAAGCACTGAACTGAACGCAGATGCCGAGTAAGTCTGAAGCTACTCTGAAACTGCTAAGTAGTTTGTAATCGCAATATTGCGAATACATCGGTCGCAATTTTAAGAAGCTAAGATACACTCCCAGTAGGCGTAGGCTTAGCGTGAGCAACTCTGCTAAATTCGCCTTGCGAGCGATCAACTCGGAATGAGGGCCATGGTTTTGCCCAATTGCTAACAGAATTCCTGCTGCGATCAACTTGGAATTACCCCCTAAGACACAGCAAATTTTATTTTGTACAAACGCTGCTATTTTTCCTATACCCATCCCATTTTCTTGGCCTGTCATCACAGAGGTATTACATGTGATTTTGCATATATGTTAAAAGGAATTCAATTAAGCGCTGGAGATTTTAAAAAACTTGTGGTGCAGGGATTTTCCAGCAGCCACAGGGCTTTGCAATTCAATTGCAGGAGAGTAAAAAGACATGCAGTGATTTCTACAGAAATCACTGAGTCTTTTTTCATGCAACTCCAGAGCAAGTCCGATTTTACCTACAATCGATAGTTCTAGAAAAATCACTGGGTCTCCGGCATCCTTGTGCAATCCCCTACCCGGAGCAATAATTAAGCAATTGGAAGTCTCCAATTATCTTAAATAGTCTGTACTTACTTTCTGAAGCGTTGTCTTCTCCTCCAGCATCGGGATCTGGACTTCTGCACCAGCAGTGAGTGAAAAAGTTGAGTGCATGAGTGTGTGACCCCCCACCCCAACCCGCCATGTGAGCATCACCCCCCCCCCCCCACCCGGAGACTGCAGCAGGGAGAACTAAAACTCCCAGCAGCCCCTCTCCAAAGTGGGAAGAAGGATGGGAGACCTCTGAGAGACGCAGAAACCACCAGAGGTGTAATGGTGGGTACACACTGATATATATATCTGCAGATCAATTGATCTGTAGATATATCTATGGATGGATCGGGCAGTGTACTGTGCATACACACTGCCCGATCCTTCGGGGACTGATGGCATGAACTACACACACCTGCCCAGTTCAGCTGTCAATGACCGCCGGCTGCCGCAGCATGTGTACTGGCGGGCGGCTGGTCGCCCGTACACACACAGCGATGCGCCAGTATATCGGTAGATATATTGGCCGTCGGCTGTGCTGCAGGGCCGACGCGATATGTCTGTGAACGATGGAGTTCACAGACATATCGCCCGTACACACTGGCCGACGGACCCGCGCTATATCTGCTGTTTAATAGAATGGCTGATATATCGGCCAGTGTGTACGGGCCTTTAGTAACATTCTTAAGCTGGGTACACACCTACCAATATATCTGCAGATCCACCGATCTGCACTTATGTCTGCAGATGGTGATTGTTCATACACAGATTGTCGTTGTGAAATGTGCCAAATATTCCTGCAATTTACATAATGGGCTGGCCTTCTACAGAGCACACGCTACAATTTATGTGATGACAGCAGCAGATTTGCAGGCATCTCTGGCCAGCGGCACATTTGAGAACAGAGGTTGAAACACGCTGAAATACAATAGCAGTGGCTCAACAGTAATAACACGCGCATTGGCCCCCACAATAAAGTACAAACATTGGGCCACAAAAAAAAAATCACACCACATTTGCCCCCACAATAGATTACATACTTTGGCCCCCACAATAGATTACACACACAGCCCAACACAGTAATTATTACACACACTGCCATGCCCAATGCAAGCCTGGGAGGACCGGCTCTCAGGTGGACATTTTACAAAATCTAAATTGCAGAAACTAGCCCTACAAGCTGAATTACCCCTCTTGGGTGGTGGTCCGCACCACCACCCGGAGGGGAATAGAGACCTGTGTCGTCACTTGGCCTGAAGCGTGGCTGCGCTCGTCACAGGGATCCCGGCTGTCGGGTTCCCGGTGTTGGTCTCCTGACCGCCGGGATCTCGTATTGATCCCGGCCGGGCCACATGCTCTGTGCATCATCTGCATCCCAATGTTGGGCTCCCGCTGGATACCTACTGCTCAAGATATATACAACACCCCCCAGCAGTGTCGCTGCCACCCTTGGCTGTGTGCTGCAAGATGCCCAAACTCACCAGCTCCTTGGCATGCCAACTCCAGACTGTAGTGGTTGGATACAATCTCTGCACAGAAGATCCTGTCCCATGCTGACTATGAATGCATTGCTGCAGCTCCTACGCGTAGGTGTAGTCATGGGGGGGCACAGGTGCCGGTGTTGACATGGGGGGAGGGGTGCACAAGTGCGGTGTAATCACAGGGGAGAGGGGGCCCAGGTGTAGGTGTGGGCACGGGGGAGGGGGGGGGCAAAAGTGCGGGTGTAGTCATGGCGGAGAGGAGTCACAGATGTAGGCAGGGCCAGACTGGCCATCTGGCACCTCTGGCAAATGCCAGAAGGGCTGATGGCTTGATGGGCTGGTCTGACTGTCTGTTTGCCTGCGCGAGTAGCCGGGCATGTATACACGTGCATGTATACATGTATACATGTATACAAAGAGAGAGAGAAAGACACGTGAGAATGAGAGAGAGATAGAAGGATGAGGACAAAAAGAGAGAGAGAGGGTGAAGACACAGAGAGAGAGAGAGAGAGAGAAAGACAGGGAGAGAGAGAGAAAGTGGGGGGAGAGAGAAAGAGAGGACAGAGAGAGAGAGAGAGTGAGAGTCAACCAGGGCATGTATACACCCGCACTCACCCTGGCCAGGGGGGTAGCACTCTCCCTGCAGTGCTGATGCTGGTGTGCGGCCGAGCGCGATGACGGCGTGCTCACAATGGCATTCTGGGAAGGTGGGAGGGAAGAGGAGAGCATCCACACTTTTCTCCAGAGCGCAGCAGGCGGACGTAGGCACCGGGCGCTGGGAGTATTGAAAGGGGGTTTCAATACTCCCAGCGCCCAGTGCCTACGTCCGCCTGCTGCGCTCTGGAGAAAAGTGTGGATGCTTTCCTCTTCCCTCCCACCTTCCCAGAATGCCATTGTGAGCGCGCCATCATCGCGCTCGGCCGCACACCAGCATCAGCACTGCAGGGATAGTGCTACCCCCATGGCCAGGGTGAGTGCGGGTGTATACATGCCCTGGTTGACTCTCTCTCTCTGTCCTCTCTTTCTCTCTCCCCCCACTTTCTCTCTCTCTCCCTGTCTTTCTCTCTCTCTCTCTCTCTCACTCTCTCTCTCTGTGTCTTCACCCCCTCTCTCTCTTTTTGTCCTCATCCTTCTATCTATCTCTCATTCTCACGTGTCTTTCTCTCTCTCTTTTTGTCCTCATCCCTTCTCTCTCTCTCACCCTCTCTCTTTTTGTCCTCATCCCTTCTCTCTCTCTCGTTCTCATCTCTTTCTCTTTTGTCCACACCCCCTCTCTTGTCCTCACCCTTTTTTCTCTCTCTCTCGACAAAGCGCACAGCATTCTGGGAGTGGCCGCGGGGGAGAGAAGTCCTAGGAGCAGCATGGCGTTGGGTGATGGCACCAGGGGTGTATCTAGGGGTCTGAGCGCCCCTGGCAAAGTCACCCCCCCCACACACACACACATAATTGAAATAAGGGGGGGTGTCAAAAAAGAAACATGGCCTTGTGGTGAAGGGAAGGGGCATGGTACACACAATAATACTTCCAGTTCAAATTATGCCACACAGTATCACATTAGACCGCACAGTAGTGTCCATTACTCACATTACAATGCACAGTAGTGTCTCTTATTCACGTTATGTCACACAGTCATAACCCTATAGAAAACACAGTCTATAAAGGGCATATGGGGAATGCAAATAGAAAATAGAAATGTGGACCAATGCTAATAAATATATTCCTAATTTTGTATGGGGAATTCGGTCAAACCACATTTGCCATTAGTATATCTGATCCTGCCCATAGGCACACACATATACAATTACATACCCATACTTGCCGACTTTCTGGCTGCTCTCTCCGGGAGAGAGCAGCCAGGTCGGCTCAAGAGGGGGGGCGGGCAGTGATGGGGCGTGCAGAGGGGGGCGGACCAGAGGCGTGACGGGGCGTGACGGAGGCGGGATGGGGGCGTGGTTGCGGGAAAGCCACGCCCCCAGCTGTGTAATGCCGCTATTACCGGCATTATACAGCAGGGGGCGTGGCTATGATGACGTGATTCAACAAGAATCGCGTCATCGCCTGCCCGGACCGCCCACTTTACTCGCTAAGTGGGCGGCCGGGCAGTGGGGAACCCCTGGAATCGGGAGACTTGCCTGTTCTTCCGGGGGGCCGGGAGGGTCACCCGATTTCGGGAGCCTCCCGGCCATTCCGGGAGAGTAGGCAAGTCTGCATACCTAGTCACACACAAAACACATACATATGATATACAGTACAGTCACACATGCAGTATACACAAATACAGTCACATACATACTGTACAGCTGCACACTTATTCACATACATAGTCACACACTAAAACACACATTTATACAGTAGATACACACACAAACAAACATTCATACTTAGTAACACACGTACATAAATTCAGTCACAGACACACATACAGACAGACTATATAGTATCCCCCCCACACCCCACATTACAGACAGGGTTCGCTGACTGCATGTACTTTTGTAGCTCCTTGTCCTCCCTCTCCTCCATGCTTTTGGGCTGCCCGGCAGTGGGTGTCGTGTAGTCCCACCCCCGTGTTTCCACTCCGTCCACGGCCCTAGCCTAATACAGGGCTTTGCGGTTCTCTGCCTTGACCCCCCCCCCCTCCCCATAATCCGGCTCCGACTGTACCTGATGACTGTCTGTCACTGCCGATGCCAGTGTCCAGCGGCACAGCTCAGCACTAGTGATCAATCAGACTCAAAGTAAACTACAGCTCCTAGCAGCCCTTGGTGCCGGGAGCTCCCAGCAACAAGGGCTTCTGGGAACTGTAGTTTATGTTGAGTCTGATTACAAGCGAGGTCACTGCACTGCTACCAGACACTGGCACCGGGACTAACAGACAGTCACCAAGTATAACAGTACCACTTGGTTCTACCCCCTGGCCATGGATGGCACAGCCGGACGGCGCCCCCTCCTTGCCTGGCGCCCCTGGCGAGTGCCATCCTGGCCAATAGGTAGATACACCCCTGGATGGCACTACACAAGAACCCGACCTACAGCCTGCCTGACTGAGCCCCTGGTGAGGAGACCCATTACCCACGCAGTCCTCGATCCCAGCCCAAGCAGCACTACAGCACAGGACCAGCTGCAGCATCAGCATTGCAGGAAGAGTGCTGCTCCCCAGGTGAGTGCAGGTGTATACATGCCTTGGCTGTCTATCTCGTCCTTACCACTGTCTCTCTCTCTCTCGACCTCACTTTTCTCTCTCTCTCAGGTCCTGACCCCTCTCTCTTGTCTGCACCTCTCTCTCTCGTCCACAACTCTCCCTCATTCTTGTCTCTCTCCCGTCCTCACCTCTCTCTCTCTCTCTGTCCTCACCTCTCTCTCTCTCTCTGTCCTCACCTCTCTCCCGTCCTCACCTCTCTCTCTCTCTCTCTGTCCTCACCTCTCTCTCTCTCTCTCTCTGTCCTCACCTCTCTCTCGTCCTCACCTCTTTCCCTCTCATCCTAACCACTCTCTCTCTCTTGTCCTCACCTCTATCTCGTCTACACACCCCTCTCTCTCTCTCGTCCACACACCCCTCTCTCTTGTTCACACACCTCCCTCCCTCTCTCTCTCTCTTGTCCTCACTTCTCTCTTTCTCAATCAATCTCATTCCTGACTCTCTCTCGTACTCATCTCACTTTTTCACATCCCCACCTCCCTTGTCTTCACCTCTCTCACTCTCTGTCATCACCTCTAGCTCTCTCTCTCATCCCCACCTATTTCTCTCTCTCTCTTGTTGTCCCCACCTCTCTCTCTTGTCCCCACCTCTCTCTCTTGTCCCCACCTCTCTCTTGATGTCTCCACCTCTCTCTCTCTTGTCCCCACCTCTCTCTCTCTTGTCCCCACCTCTCTCTCTCTTTTGTCCCCACCTCTTTCTCGTATCCACCTCTCTCTCTCTTGTCCTCACCCCCCTCTCTCTCTCATCCCACCTCTCTCTCCCTTGTTCCCACCTCTCTCTTTCTTGTATCCACCTCTCTCTCTCTTGTCCCCACCTCTCTCTCTCTTGTCCCCACCTCTCTCTATCTCTCTTGTCCTCACCTCTCTCGCTCTCTTGTCCTCACCTCTCTCGCTCTCTCTCTCTTGTCCTCACCTCTCTCTCGTCTTCACCTCTCTCTTTCTTGACCTTACCTCTCTCTCGTTCTCTTGTCCCCAACTCTCTTGTCCTCACCTCTCTTTCTCTCTCTCTTTCTTGCCCTCGCCTCTCTCTCAGGTCCTGACCTCTCTCTGCCCACACCTCTTGCTCTCTCTCATCCCCACCTCTCTTTCTCAATCTTGTTCCTTACTCTCTCTTGTCCTCACCTCTCTCCTCGTCCTCACCTTTCTCTTGTCCTCACCTCTCTCTCTCTTGTCCTCACCTCTCTCTCTTGTCCACGCGACCGTTCCTGATTGGCTGCCAGTCAGTAGCAGATTTGAAATAGTAGTGCCGCGGTCATAGAAGCCGCACTGCAGTGCCGCACCAAAGGCCGCCAACCACAGCCACCTCCTCCTTCGTTGCACTGGAGCTGCCCTCAGCCTCCTCTGCCGATATCGGTATGGGTGAGGTTCATGGTTTGGCTTTAAAATATAGATTGCCTTACTCTAGATGGTCGTACAGTGAGGAGCTAAACTGGATAGACCTGTTCCCTCAGTCCTTCTCTGCACCTCCACCAGCTCCCACAGCCTCCTCCTCCACACCATCTTCAAGGCCCCCAGCCTCCTCCGCCCCGCGCCGAACACAGCCTCCTCATCCACCACACCGCAGGCCACAGCATCCTCAGCACCGCCGCTGCTAAATAGGTACTCTTACCCTACTGCCTTTCTCTCTCTCTAGTCTCTACTGCAGGGGTGGCCAACCAGTCAGAGGCAAAGAGCCAGAAAAGATCCATAGGCAAGGGCAAGAGCCACTATCGTGCACGCGCAAAAATGGGGGTGTGGCCTAGTTGTCACAAAGCCACATCTCATTTTTGTGCACACACCTTTCGGTATGACGTTTGTAGGAGTGTGACCTTGTGTCACAACCCCATTTAGTCATGTTGTACAGTGCCACATACATATAAAAATGCCAAAAAATGGGTGCCACCACAGTGCCAGATAAATATATGCCCCCAGTGCCAGATACATACATGCCCCCAGTGCCAGATACACATGTCCCCACAGTGCAGATACATATATGCCCCCAGTACCAGATGCACGTGTCCCCACAGTGCAAGATACATATATGCCCCACAGTGCAAGATACATATATGCCCCCACAGTGCCAAATACATGTATGCCCACACAGTGCCAAATACACGTATGCACCCACAGTGCCAAATACACATATGCCCTCACAGTGCCAAATACACATATGCCCCCACAGTGCCAAATACACGTATGCCCCCAGTGCCAAATACACGTATGCCCCCACAGTGCCAAATACATGTATGCCCCCACAGTGCCAGATATGCCCACACAGTCCAGATATGCTCCCAGTGCAGATACACATGCCCCCACAGTGTCAGATACACATTCTACACAGTGCCAGATATGCCCCAGTGCAGATACACATGCCCCCACAGTGCCAGATATGCCCCCTGTGCAGATACACATGCCCCCACAGTGCCTCCCACAGTGCCATATATGCCCCCAGTGCAGATACACATGCCCCCACAGTGCCAGATATTCCCCCAGTGCAGATACACATGCCCACACAGAGCCAGATATGCCCCCACAGAGCCAGATATGCCCCCAGTGCAGATACACATGCCCCCACAGTGCCTCACACAGTGTCAGATACACATGTCCCACACAGTGCCAGATATGCCCCAGTGCAGATACACATGCCCCCACAGTGCCTCATATGCCCCCAGTGCAGATACACATGCCCCCACAGTGCCTCATATGCCCCCAGTGCTGATACACATGCCCCCACAGTGCCTCACTCCCCCCCCCCCCCAAAAAAAAAGAAGTGCTGCTTACCGCGCTGCTCCTGTGAGGGGAAGGAGAGCTCAGCGTGCACCTCTCCTACCGCTCAGTCTCCGGCGGCGGTGTGTATCTTCAATTCGGCGCCGGCCCGTGAGCCAATCAGTGATCGCAATCCGGCAGACAATCAGGAGGCTCAGCTGCCGGTCCGCAAGCTCTGATTGGCTCACGGGCCGGCGCCGAATTTTAGATAGACACCGCCGCTGGAGACCTACTGCTGTGAGTGCAGTGTGTCGGGAAGCAGTGGCTGGAAGCGGATCGAGCCGCATGCAGAGGATGAAATAGCCGCATGCGGCTCGAGAGCCACGAGTTGGCCACCGCTGCTCTACTGTATGCCCTTGCTGTCTCTCTCTCTGTCACTCTCCCTGTCCCTATGTCCCTGCTGTCACTTTCCCTGTCCCTCTGTCACTCTCCCTGTCCCTATGTCCCTGCTGTCACTTTCCCTGTTCCTCTGTCACTTTCCCTGTTCCTCTGTCACTCTCCCTGTCACTATGTCCCTGCTGTTACCTTCCCTGTCACTCTCCCTGTCCCTATGTCCCTGCTGTCACTTTCCCTGTCCCTCTGTCACTTTCCCTGTCCCTAGGTCCCTGCTGTCACTTTCCCTGTCCCTGTCACTCTCCCTGTACCTATGTCCCTGCTGTCACTTTCCCTGTCCCTCTCTCACTCTCCCTATGTCCCTGCTGTCACTTTCCCTGTCCCTCTGTCCCTGCTGTCACTTTGCCTGTCCCTCTGTCACTCTCCCTGTCCCTATGTCCCTGCTGTCACTTTCCCTATCCCTCTCTCTCTCTCTCTCTCTCTCTCCCTGTCCCTATGTCCCTGCTGTCACTTTCCCTGTCCCTCTCTCACTCTCCCTGTCCCTATGTTCCTGCTGTCACTTTCCCTGTCCCTCTCTCATTCTCCCTATCCTTATGTCCCTGTTGTCACTCTCCCTGAATTTTGTCTCATTCCATGTGGCATAATGTGAATTTCGGCTCATTCCGTGTGCTATAATGTGAATTGTGTCTCATTCTGTGTGCTATAATGTGAATTGTGGCTCATTCCATGTGCTATAATGTGAATTTCGGCTCATACCGTGGGGTACAATGTGAATCGTGGCTCATACCGTGTGCTATAATGTGAATTTCGGCTCATTCTGTGTGCTATAATGTGAATTGTGGGTCATTCCGTGTGCTATAATGTGAATTTCGGCTCATACTGTGTGGTATAATGTGAATTTCAGCTCATTCTGTGTGCTATAATGTGAATTTCGGCTCATTCAGTGTGCTATAATGCGAATTACTGCTTATACTGTGTCCTGTAATGTGAATTTTGGCTCATTCAGGGGTAAATTTACTAAGATTTGTATTAGTACCGATTTGGTGTGAGAATCATCACGAATGACATCGAAAGTGTATTTGTGCAACTTTTTGAATTTGTTACGCCTCATTTACTAAGCTTTCGTATTTGTATTTTTTCTGTTTTCCGATGTCGATGTCATTCGTGCTTTTTGAAGGTATAATGCGGCCGATTTTGCTGTTTGTCGGCCGTGTTCTGTGGTTTTGTTACGAATGTGCGTCACATTTCGGTTACGGCAGTGTTTGTCCGTTCAATGGTGCGTTTTTTTCCTAAGTTTCGTTTTTGTCACTCGTCCGTGATTGGTTGGATTCGTGATGGAGGAGTGTCTGTGCACATTACTATAAAAACGCCCCAAACCGGCCGCACCTCGTGGGTTTAGCTAGTGGTGAGGTCAGTGTGCTATATTGTGAATTTCAGCCTTTTCTGGAGTTACAAGCTTTACTTTTCCATACCCCCACTTCAACATTTCCACTTCAACCACTGGTTGTGTGTATTTTAATAGAGAATGATGTGCATTTGTATGTTGTTACAATATTAATTATCTTTGTAAGAGCGTAGACTAAGAAGTAGGATGAGTCAGTAATAGTAAGAGGAGGAGTCAGATGCTGACACCGAGGTGGGCCTGTGTGCTTAAAAAATGCCAGGGCCTATTTTTAGCCCCAGTCCGACCCTGGGTGTAGGTGTGGTAATGGGGGAGGCACAAGTGCAGGTGTAGTCACGGGGGGAGAGGGGGCACAGGTGTAGGAGTGGGCATGGGGGAGGCACAAGTGCAGGTGTAGTCATAGGGGCAGAGGGGGCATAGGTGTAGGAGTGGTAATGGGGGAGGCACAAGTGCAGGTGTAGTCAAAGGGGTAGAGGAGACACAGGTGTAGGTGTGGTAATGAGGGAGGCACAAGTGCAGGTGTAGTCACGGGGGGAGAGGGGGCACAGGTCTAGGTGTGGGCATGGGGGAGGCACAAGTGCCGGTGTAGTCATGGGTGGAGAGGGGGCAGAGATGTAGGAGTTACTAATGGGAGAGGCACAAGTGCAGGTGTAGTCAAAAGGGGGAGAGGAGACACAGGTGTAGGTGTGGTAATGGGGGACACAAGTGCAGGTGTAGTCACGGGGAGAGAGGGGGCACAGGTGTAGGTGTGGGCACGGGGATGGGGGCACAAGTGCGGGTGGTCGCCAGCCACAGATCCATTTCTTTTTGGATGTGATGCAGCCAGCAGAGCTGGAAGCTGGCCCCGGGAGGATGCTCTGGCCCCCGGGAGGATGCGCTGTGGTGAGCATGAGGCACGGAATGGGTGGGGAGGATGGTGGAGGCAGCAGAGAGCTGGGAATGCGTGGCCACGTACATGAAGAGGCAACAAGTACGGAGCTCCGCGCAGGGCTTAGCAGCAACCGGATCTGGAGAATTGCGATCTCTCCCCCAGCTGCCTTGCGGTGACAGGTGCCATGGATGTACGCTGGTCCTGTCTGCTGTATGGAGCCAGTCTGCTGACCAACCCACCCCTGTTCACAGATTATTTAATAATCATGCCCACCTCAAGACGGCCGACCTATTGAGCTTCTCTGGGTCGGCCATACACACACAACGATGTACCAATGTATCTACAGATATATTGGTCATTGTCTGTGCAGCAGGGCCGACGTGATATGTCTGTGAACTACGTAGTTCACAGACATATCGTTTATACACACCCGCCGACCAGATGACGATATATTGGCCGATCAATTGATCGGCCAATATATCTGCCAGTGTGTACCCACCATTAGAAACATAGAATTTGACGTTAGATAAGAACCACTTGGCCCATCTAGTCTGCCCTTTTTTAACCATATTGTTACCTCAAAGCCTATTTTATTCTTATTTCTTTGTAAGGATATCCTTATGTCTATCCCATGCATGTTAAAATAGCTCTACTGTCTTTCTGTGAAGTACTTTTTTCTCAAGCCTCCCCTGAACCTACTTCCATCCAATTCCAGTGCATGTACTCATGTTCTATTATTACTATTCCTTTGAAAAATTTCTCCCTACTGTACCTTGTTAAAACCCTTAGTATATTTGAAAGTTTCTATCATGTCTCCCCCTTTCCTTTCTCTGCTCCAAACTATACATGTTAAATATTTTAGTCTTTCTAGGTAAGATTTGTGAGGTAGGCCATGCACCATTTTCGTTGCCCTTCTTTGTACAGTCTCTAATGTATTAATATCCTTCTGAAGATATTGCCTCCAGAATGGAAGACAGTATTCTAGATATGACCGTTCCAGTGACCTATACAGTGGCATTATTACATCTTTCTTTTTGCTGCTAATTCCTCTCCCTATAAAACAAAGCATCTGACTAGCCTTCCTCATTGCTTTATTACATTCTTTTTTTAAATTGGATACCGCAGGTATCAGGAGTACATATAAAAAAAGGGGAAAGAGCCAAGCGCTCGGTGAGTGGTGATGTATGCTGATTGTCAGCAGCCACTTGGAAAGGGTAATTGCCAATCCCTAAACAGCACAATAAATAAACAAAAACCAAGTAGCGCTCAACAATCAGTAAATGGATAGATTTATTAATAAAAAAGGAGTGCACATACCCGTAGTATTCCACAGTTGGGCACAAGGTTTTATTTGTGGAGAAAACCTTGCTCCCAATTGAATTCCCACCATTGCCTAAAGTGTGCATGTTTGGAATAGTTAAAACTGAACTCAAACTACCTTCTATGACAATTGGGCAATTCCCTTATGTGAACTTTTCATTTTACAATTAAAATACTGTTGATTAGACCTTCTGTAAAGTCTTACATAAATCACAACTTTACGCATGCATTGATGCACTTATGGCCAAGGTCTGTATTTCCCAGCTACAAAGGCTAAATCATTTGTAGTGATGTGCATCGGACATTTTTCGGGTTTTGTGTTTTGGTTTTGGATTCTGTTCCGCGGCCGTGTTTTGCATTCGGACGCGTTTTGGCAAAACCTCCCTGAAAATTTTTTGTCGGATTCGGGTGTGTTTTGGATTCGGGTGTTTTTTTACAAAAACCCCTCAAAAACAGCTTAAATCATAGAATTTGGGGGTCATTTTGATCCCATAGTATTATTAACCTCAATAACCATAATTTCAACTAATTTCCAGTCTATTCTGAACACCTCACACCTCACAATATTATTTTTAGTCCTAAAATATGCCCCGAGGTCGTTGGATGACTAAGCTAAGCGACCCAAGTGGCCGACACAAACACCTGGCCCATCTAGGAGTGGCACTGCAGTGTCAAACAGGATGGCAGATTTGAAAAATAGTCCCCAAACAGCACATGATGCAAAGAAAAAAAGAGGTGCACCAAGGTCGCTGGATGGCTAAGCTAAGCGACCCAAGTGGCCGACACAAACACCTGGCCCATCTAGGAGTGGCACTGCAGTTTTCTAGCGAGAGGATGAGTGCTTTCATCATGATGTGAATCTGAACCACTAGCCATGAACATAGGCCAGGGCCTCAGCCGTTCCTTGCCACTCCGTGTCGTAAATGGAATATTGGCAAGTTTACGCTTCTCATCAGACGCTTTTAATTTAGATTTTTGGGTCATTTTACTGAACTTTAGTTTTTTTGATTTTACATGCTTTCTACTATGACATTGGGCATCGGCCTTGGCAGACGACGTTGATGGCATTTCATCGTCTCGGCCATGACTAGTGGCAGCAGCTTCAGCATGAGGTGGAAGTGGATCTTGAGCTTTCCCTATTTTACCCTCCACATTTTTGTTCTCCATTTTTTAATGTGTGGAATTATATGCCAGTAATATATCAATAGCAATGGCCTACTGTACCGTACTGCTATATATTATATACTGGTGGTCAGCAAAATGATGCACTGTCCTCCTACTACGGTGCACCACAGGTATGGATGGATAGTATACTTGACGACACAGAGGTAGGTAGAGCAGTGGACTACTGTACCGTACTGCTATATATTATATACTGGTGGTCAGCAAAATGATGCACTGTCCTCCTACTATATATACTGCGCACAACTAAAATGCACCACAGGTATGGATGGATAGTATACTTAACGACACAGAGGTAGGAGGAGCAGTGGACTACTGTACCATACTGCTATATATTATATACTGGTGGTCAGTAAAATTATGCACTGTCCTCCTACTATATATACTGCGCACAACTTAAATGCACCACAGGTATGGATGGATAGTATACTTGACGACACAGAGGTAGGTAGAGCAGTGGACTGCTGTACCGTACTGCTATATATCATATACTGGTGGTCAGCAAAACTATGCACTGTCCTCCTACTATATATACTGCGCACAACTAAAATGCACCACAGGTATGGATGCATAGTATACTTGACGACACAGAGGTAGAGCAGTGGACTACTGTACCGTACTGCTATATATATACTGGTGGTCACAGCAAAATTCTGCACTGTCCTCCTACTATATACTACAATGCAGCACAGATATGGAGCGTTTTTCAGGCAGAGAACGTATAATACTGGTGGTCACTGGTCAGCAAAACTCTGCACTGTCCTCCTACTATATAATACTGGTGGTCCCCAGTCCCCACAATAAAGCACACTGAGCACAGATATTTGCAGCACGCTGAGCACAGATATGGAGTGTTTTTCAGGCAGAGAACGTAGATATTTTCAGCACACTGAGCACAGATATTTGCAGCACACTGAGCACAGATATTTGCAGCACACTGAACACAACTGAGAGAACGCTGCATGTCCTCTCCCTATCGTCTCCAATGCACGAGTGAAAATGGCGGCGACGCGCGGCTCCTTATATAGAATACGAATCTCGCGAGAATCCAACAGCGGGATGATGACGTTCGGGCGCGCTCGGGTTAACCGAGCAAGGCGGGAGGATCCGAGTCTGCCTAGGAACCGTGTAAAATGGGTGAAGTTCGGGGGGGTTCGGATTCTGAGGAACCGAACCCGCTCATCTCTAATCATTTGGAGAAGGGATCTCCACAGAACTGTATAAAAAACACACACACAAAGAGAGCATCTTACCAGCTAGAAAATAAATTTTAAAATACTGCAGGGATTGTTATTGTACGAGTAAGGGATCTAATTAGATTGACACTTATTGTATTAATTTACAATAAATTATACTTATGCACTTAAGAATAGGCCTGTCATACAAGGGCAACATTACTCATGTCAACATGCTTAGCCTGTAATTTGTATTCACTGGAGCGATATGGGCGCTAGATTTAAAGCAGCTATTTTTGATACAAAACCAACCTGGTTATGCCTTTCACACTATTTGCTGCTTTAAATCTAATGGCTACATCAATATCTTGCCAGTACCCATAAATTGCAGGCTATCTAATTTGGGCCACAGTCTTATTCCAACCAGATTTATTTATGGAGATGTAGTATGGGCTGCTGTGAAGAGCAGTCCACTTCATCTGCTCCTCCACAAGACACCAAAAGCACAGTATAAAATAGGTGTTTAAAAAACAAAGAGAGATGATATGTGACATTGGTGGTCATTCCGAGTTGTTCGCTTGCAAGCTGCTTTTAGCAGCATTGCACACGCTAAGCCGCTGCCTACTGGGAGTGAATCTTAGCTTATCAAAATTGCGAACGAAAGATTCGCAATATTGCGAAAAGACTTCTCTGTGCAGTTTCTGAGTAGCTCGAGACTTACTCTTCCAGTGCGATCAGTTCAGTGCTTGTCGTTCCTGGTTTGACGTCACAAACACACCCAGCGTTCGCCCAGACACTCCTCCGTTTCTCCAGCCAGTCCCGCGTTTTTCCCAGAAACTGTAGCGTTTTTTCACACACTCCCATAAAACGGCCAGTTTCCGCCCAGAAACACCCACTTCCTGTCAATCACATTATGATCACCAGAACGAAGAAAAAACCTCGTAATGCCGTGAGTAAAATACCAATCTTCATAGCAAAGTTACTTGGCGCAGTTGCAGTGCGAACATTGCGCATGCGCAATTAGCGGAAAATCGCTGCGATGCGAAGAAAATTACAGAGCGAACAACTTGGAATGACCACCATTGTTGGGGAAAGAGTTAAGGCCCATATACACGGGCCAATGCAGGAGAGATGTGTGCTGAGCGAACCGCTCAGCACACATCTCTCCCGCCGCTCAGCACAGCACGATCTGTGCTGAGCGTGCGGGGGGAGACGGGGGGCCGCTCACTTCACCCAGCGGGTGAAGTGAGCGACCCGCTAGATTGGCCTGCATACAGGCCAATCTAGCAGCAGCGATAGCGATGCGCGTGGCTGCGCATCGCTATCACCATGAGGGGTATACACGGAGCGATAATGCTCAAATTCTAAGCAATCTAGTCAGATTGCTTAGAATATCGCTCCGTGAGTACCCCCCTTTACAGTATAGCTATGAATGTGTGAAAAGTATAGGGAACATAACACAATTGACTAGTGATGTGCACCGGACATTTTTCGGGTTTTGTGTTTTGGTTTTGGATTCTGTTCCGCGGCCGTGTTTTGGATTCGGACGCGTTTTGGCAAAACCTCCCTGAAATTTTTTGGGCGGATTCGGGTGTGTTTTGGATTCGGGTGTTTTTTTTACAAAAACCCCTCAAAAACAGCTTAAATCATAGAATTTGGGGGTCATTTTGATCCCATAGTATTATTAACCTCAATAACCATAACTTCCACTCATTTCCAGTCTATTCTGAACACCTCACACCTCACAATATTATTTTTAGTCCTAAAATTTGCACCGAGGTCGCTGAATGACTAAGCTAAGCGACCCAAGTGGCCGACACAAACTCCTGGCCCATCTAGGAGTGGCACTGCAGTGTCAGACAGGATGGCACTTCAAAAAATAGGCCCCAAACACCACATGATGCAAAGAAAAAAAGAGGTGCACCAAGGTCGCTGTGTGACTAAGCTAAGCGACCCAAGTGGCCGACACAAACACCTGGCCCATCTAGGAGTGGCACTGCAGTATCAGACAGGATGGCAGATTTAAAAAATAGTCCCCAAACAGCACATGATGCAAAGAAAAAAAGAGGGGCAATGAGGTAGCTGTGTGACTAAGCTAAGCGACCCAAGTGGCCGACACAAACACCTGGCCCATCTAGAAGTGGCACTGCAGTTTTCTAAAGAGAGGATGAGTGCTTCCATCCTCATGTGAATCTGAACCACTAGCCATGAACATAGGCCAGGGCCTCAGCCGTTCCTTGCCACTCCGTGTCATAAATGGCATATTAGCAAGTTTACGCTTCTCATCAGACGCTTTTAATTTTGATTTTTGGGTCATTTTACTGAACTTTTGTTCTTTGGATTTTACATGCTCTCTACTATGACATTGGGCATCGGCCTTGGCAGACGATGTTGATGGCATTTCAACGTCTCGGCCATGACTAGTGGCAGCAGCTTCAGCACGAGGTGGAAGTGGATCTTGATCTTTCCATATTTTACCCTCCACATTTTTGTTCTCCATTTTTTAATGTGTGGAATTATATGCCAGTAATATATCAATAGCAATGGCCTATTGTACCGTACTGCTATATATTATATACTGGTGGTCAGCAAAACTATGCACTGTCCTCCTACTACTGCGCACAACAACTAAAATGCACCACAGGTATGGATGGATAGTATACTTGACGACACAGAGGTAGGTAGAGCAGTGGACTACTGTACCGTACTGCTATATATTATATACTGGTGGTCAGCAAAATGATGCACTGTCCTCCTACTACTGCGCACAACAACTAAAATGCACCACTGGTATGGATGGATAGTATACTTGATGACACAGAGGTAGGTAGAGCAGTGGACTACTGTACAGTACTGCTATATATTATATACTGGTGGTCAGCAAAATTATGCACTGTCCTCCTACTACGGTGCACAACAACTAAAATGCACAACAGGTATGGATGGATAGTATACTTGACGACACAGAGGTAGGTAGAGCAGTGGACTACTGTACCGTACTGCTATATATTAAATACTGGTGGTCAGCAAAATTATGCACTGTCCTCCTACTACTGCGCACAACAACTAAAATGCACCACAGGTATGGATGGATAGTATACTTGACGACACAGAGGTAGGTAGAGCAGTGGACTACTGTACCGTACTGCTATAATACTGGTGGTCACTGGTCAGCAAAATTCTGCACTGTCCTCCTACTATATACTACAATGCAGCACAGATATGGAGCATTTTTCAGGCAGAGAACGTAGATATTTTCAGCACACTGAGCACAGATATTTGCAAGCACACTGAGCACAGATATTTGCAGCACACTGAGCACAGATATTTGCAGCACACTGAACACAACTGAGAGAACGCTGCACACGTCCTCTCCCTATCATCTCCAATGCATGAGTGAAAATGGCGGCGATGCGCGGCTCCTTATATAGAATACGAATCTCGCGAGAATCCGACAGCGGATTGATGACGTTCGGGCGCGCTTGGGTTAACCGAGCAAGGCGGGAGGATCCGAGTCTGCCTCGGACCCGTGTAAAATGGGTGAAGTTCAGGGGGGGTTCGGATTCCGAGGAACCGAACCCGCTCATCTCTACAATTGACCTGATACAGAGTAGGATGCCAATCCGATGTTTGTGTATTTCAGCGATTATTTGCTACTGCTCAAGTACAAATAGTCCTGAAACCACACAGCCACAGAGGCTATGTTTAGATGAATTACAGAAGGAGACAATGCGTCTGGCATAGGTTGGTGCGAGTGTTGATGATGAACAGATGATAGAGTGTTTAGAACCACCAGTGGAGTTGTACTGTCCACAAGCATCTCAGGGTTTGCACAGTCAGGCGCACACTAGTATACAAGGGGAAGGATGAAACTAGCATTTGTATATTAGCATCACTGGGGCTCTGCAAAAAGTCACCATATATTAGTGTCTACCTCTGAAGGTAGACAGTCTTATTCCAGCCAGATTTATTTATGGAGATGTAGTATGGGCTGCTGTGAAGAGCAGTCCACTTCATCTGCTCCTCCACAAGACAGCATTTGTATATTAGCATCACTGGGGCTCTGCAATATTAGCATCACTGGGGCTCTGCAAAAAGTCACACATACAGTATATTAGTGTCTACCTCTGAATCAAGCCCAATGTGCTTTAAACTAGAGATGTGCGGCTGGCACTTTTCGTGTTTTGTGTTTTGGTTCTAATTCCACTTTCGTGTTTTGGTTTTGGCTTGGTTTTGTCAAAACCACCCTTTCGTGTTTTGGTTTTGGATCTGGATGATTTTTAAAAAAAAACAAAAACCAGCTAAAATCACAGAATTTGGGGGTAATTTTGCCCATATGGTATTATTAACCTCAATAACATTCATTTCCACTCATTTCCAGTCTATTCTGAACACCTCACAATATTGTTTTTAGGCCTAAAAGTTGCACCGAGGTGGCTGTATGACTAAGCTAAGCGACACAAGTGTGCGCCACAAACACCTGGCCCATCTAGGAGTGGCACTGCAGTGGCAGACAGGATGCCAGATTTAAAAAATAGGCCCCAAACAGCACATGATGCAAAGAAGAAAAAGAGGTGCAATGAGGTAGCTGGATGGCCAAGCTAAGCGACACAAGTGTGCGGCACAAACACCTGGCCCATCTAGGAGTGGCACTGCAGTTACAGACAGGATGCACTTAAAAAAACTAGTCCCAAACAGCACATGATGCAAAGAAGAAAAAGAGGTGCAAGATGGAATTGTCCTTGGGCCCGCCTACCCACCCTTATGTTGTATAAACAGGACATGCACACTTTAACAAACCAACCATTTCAGCAACAGGGTCTGCCACATGACTGTGGCTGAAATGACTGGTTTGTTTGGGCCCCCACCAAAAAAGAAGCAATCAATCTCTCCTTGCACAAACTGGTTCTACAGAGGCAATATGGACCTCATCCTCCTGCTGGTAAAGGTCTTCCCGGAGGAATTTATAATTCATTTTGATAAACATCATCTTCTCCACATTTAGTGGAAGTAACCTTCTACGCCGATCGCTGACAAGGTTACCGGCTGCACTAAACACTCTTTCGGAGTACATACTGGAGGGGGGGGGGGGGGGGGGGGGGCAACTTAGGTAAAATAAAGTCAGTTTGTGCAAGGGCATCCAAATTGCCTCTTTTTCCTGCCAGTACACATACGGACTGTCTGACATGCTTACTTGGATGCTGTCACTCATATAATCCTCCACCATTTTTTCAATAGGTGACAGAATCATATGCAGTGACAGTAGACATGTCAGTAATTGTTGGTAGGTCCTGCAGTCTGGACCATATGTCAGCTTTTGCTCCTGACTGCCCTGCATCACTGCCAGCGGGTGGGCTAGGAAACCTTATCCATTTCCTTGCAGCCCCAGTGGCGGGAGAAATTGAAGGATGAGCTGCTGACGGGTCACGTTCCGCTTGAGTTGACAATTTACTAACCAGCAGGTTTTTGCACCTCTGTGCACTTGTGTCTGCTGGAAAGAGAGATACAACGTAGGCTTTAAACCTAGGATCGAGCATGGTGGCCAAAATGTAGTGCTCTGATTTCAACAGATTGACCACCCTTGAATCCTGGCAAAGCGAATGAAGGGCTCCATCCACAAGTCCCACATACTTTGTGGAATCGCTCTGTCTTAGCTCCTCCTTCAATTTCTCCAGCTGCTTCTGCAAAAGCCTGATGAGGGGAATGACCTGACTCAAGCAGGCAGTGTCTGAAATGACTTCACGTGTGGCAAGTTTGAAGGGTTGGAGAACCTTGCACAAGACAGAAATCATTCTCCACTGCGCTTGAGTCAGGTGTAATATCCCTCCTTTGCCTATATCGTAGGTGGATGTATAGGTTTGAATGGCCTTTTGCTGCTCCTCCATCCTCTGAAGCATATAGACTGTTGAATTCCACCTTGTTACCACCTCTTGCTTCAGTTGATGGCAGAGCAGGTTCAGGAATGTTTGCTGGTGCTCCAGTCTTCGGCACGCAGTGGCAGAATGCTGAAAGTGGCCTGCAATTTTTCAGGCAACCGACAGCATCTCCTGCACACCCCTGTCATTTTTCAAAAAATTCTGCACCACCAAATTAATTGTATGTGCAAAACATGGGACATGCTGGAATTTGCCCAGATGTAATGCACACACAATATTGGTGGCGTTGTCCGATATCACAAATCCCCAGGAGAGTCCAATTGGGCTAAACCATTCTGCAGTGATGTTCCTCAGTTTCCGTAAGAGATTGTCAGCTGTGTGCTTCTTATGGAAAGCGGTGATACATAGCATAGCCTGCCTAGGAACGAGTTGACGTTTGCGAGATGCTGCTACTGGTGCCGCTGCTGCTGTTTTTGCTGTGGGAGGCAATCAGAGTCATATAGTCCTTAGTCTGCCCTGTTCCACTTGTCCACATGTCAGTGGTTAAGTGGACACTGGATACAAATGCGTTTTGTAGGACACCGGTGACTCTTTTTCTGACATCTGTGTACATTCTCGGTATCGCCTGCCTAGAGAAGTGGAACCTAGATGGGATTTGATACCGGGACACCGTAATTCAAACAATTCTCTAAGTCCCACTGAACTAATGGTGGATACCCGACGCACATCTAACACCGACATAGCTGTCAAGGCCTCAGTTATCCACTTTGCAAAAGGATGACTGCTGTCATATTTCATCTTCCTCACAAAGGACTGTTGGACAGTCAATTGCTTACTGGAAGTAGTAGAAGTTGTCTTCCGACTTCCCCTCTGGGATGACAATCGACTCCCAGCAGCTACAACAGAAGCGGCGGCAGCAACAGCAGGCGCACCACTCAAGGATCCTACGGAGGAATCCCGGTTAGGAGAGGACTCCTCAGTCTTGACAGTGACATGGCCTGCAGTACTACTGATGTTCCTGACTGAGGAGGAAGTTGACATTGAGGAAGTTGGTGGTGTGGCTTGTAGGAGCTTGGGTACAGGAGGAAGAAGGGATTTAGGTGTCAGTGGACTGCTTACGCTCTTACCCAAAGTTTCACAACTTGACACTGACTTATGATGAATGCGCTGCAGGTGACGTATAAGGGAGGATGTTCCAAGGAGGTTAACATCCTTACCCCTACTTATTAAAGATTGATAGGGGCAACAGATGGCTTGACACTTGTCCGGATTTGTGGAGAAATAATACCCCACTAAAGAGGTGGCTTTTTTGGTAGTTTACCCACGAATCACAATGGGCTTCTTCATCCCATGGACAACAGGTGTCTCCCCTGGTGCCTGACTTAAACAAACCACATCACCATCAGAATCCTCATCGTCAACTTCCTCCTCAGCGCCAGCAACACCCATATCCTTATCCTGGTGTACTTCAACAGTGACATCTTCAATTTCAATATCAGGAACTGGACTGTGGGTGCTCCTTCCAGCACTTGCAGGGGGTGTGCAAATGGTGGAAGGAACCACCTCTTCCCATCCAGTGTTGGGAAGGTAAGGCATCGCAACCGCCGACACACTTGGACTCTCCTTGGGGATTTGTGATACCATCTCAGAACGCAGTTCTTTTCTGTGCTCTTTCCAGCTTAACTCTTTTAATTTTTCTACTGGGAGGATGAGGGCTTTCATCATGTGAAGCTGAACCACTAGCCATGAACATAGGCCAGGGCCTCAGCCGTTCCCTGCCACTCCGTGTCGTAAATGGCATATTGGCAAGTTTACGTTTCTCCTCAGATGATTTCAATTTTTTTTTTTTTTTTTTTTTTACTGAACTTTGGCTTTTTGGATTTTACATGCCCTTTACTATCACATTGGGCATCGGCCTTGGCAGACGACGTTGATGGCAATTCATCGTCTATGTCATGGCTAGTGGCAGCAGCTTCAGCACTAGGAGGAAGTGGTTCTTGATCTTTTCCTATTTTATCCTCCATATTTTTGTTCTCCATTATGTTTCTGGAGTTATATAACAAAATATGCGGCACAGGAATGACTGAAGGCTGATGACCAGGACACTACCACTGGTCTGATGCAGCACAACACAACAACACTGTAAGGGACTTGTGGTTGTTGTTATTATTATTATTATAATACTGTAGCAGTGGATATATAGCAGCAGCGTATACCACTGTGACTGCCTCATCACTGGAATGACTGATGGCCAGGACACTACCAATGGTCTGATGCAGCACAACACAGCAACACTGTAAGGGACTTGTGGTGGTTATTATTATTATAATAATAATACTGTAGCAGTGGACATATAGCAGCAGCGTATACCACTGTGACTGCCTCGTCACTGGAATGACTGGTGGACAGGACACTACCACTGGTCTGATGCAGCACAACACAACAACACTGTAAGGGACTTGTGGTTGTTGTTATTATAATACTGTAGCAGTGGATATAGAGCAGCAGCGTATACCACTGTGACTGCCTCATCACTGGAATGACTGATGGCCAGGACACTACCACTGGTCTGATGCAGCACAACACAGCAGCACTGTAAGGGACTTGTGGTTGTTATTATTATTATTATACTGTAGCAGTGGACATATAGCAGCAGCGTATACCACTGTGACTGCCTCGTCACTGGAATGACTGATGGACAGGACACTACCACTGGTCTGATGCAGCACAACACAACAACACTGAAAGGGACTTGTGGTTGTTGTTGTTGTTGTTATTATTATTATTATTATTATTATTATTATTATTATAATAAAACCCGAAGATGCAATACAAAAAGATGAGAATGTAATACAGGGATGGATCCTGCCAAGGAGCCAGAGGAACCACACAGTGCAAGTCAGGACAAGAAAGGCTTAAAAAAGAAAAAAAAAAACAGCATTAATTAACAACATGGAGACATGAGAAAAATTAGGCTATGATACACCTATGGGTTCAGCCAATAAGTCACAAGGACAGTATAGCCGTAAGGGCACATTGAAATAGCACAATCTGAATAGCAAATATAACAACATAGGGGCCTATTCAGACCTGATCGCTACTGTGCGTTTTCGCACAGTGGGCGATCAAGTCTGAACTGTGCATGCATATGCACTGCAATGCGCAGGTGCGATGGTCCGCAGCAATGGGTAGCGCCGGGCAGCGACGGAATGGTGCGAAAAATTCCATTGCACTGGTGAATGCAAGGAGATTCACTGGAAGGGGGCATTTGTGGGTGGCAACTGACCGTTTTTGAAGAGTGTCTGGAAAAACGCAGGAAGGACCAGACGTTTGGAGGGAGGATTCCTGACGTCAGCTCTGTCCCCGATCATTGCAGTGGCTGAGTAAGTCCTGGTCTGTGCAGAGACTGCACAAACTTCTGATCGCAGTCATGAAAAGACTTTTTTACCTGTGCTCTGTACCTGGTTCCTGTCCACCTGTCCAGTTCCAATCCATTCTGCCATCCCTGTGTCTTACACCTGTCAGTGTACTGCCAGTACAATCTCCAGTGCATACCAGGATGGATATTTCCTGGCCTCTGTGATGGGTGGCTTTCGCAGCACCATTGATGACATAAGCCACCTGATGGTGGGTGGTTTGATCTGATCACTAGCGCAACAGGAGGTGTCTGCATGTAACAGACACCTCCTGTTGCATCTACATATAGCGCTATCACTGTTACTTCAAAGGAAGCAGCAGTGATAGCTAAACCAACCGCATCTGAATGACCCCCAGAATGCGCAAGAATGGGAGCAGTCATGACACTTCAGTTTCAAACTTGTTCTCCTGTAGAAACCATGCAGGTTGGAAAATTACGTCTTCCTGCTGAAAAGAAGGAAAGAAAGTTCAAGAGTAAGCTGTGTTTATATTGTGCTTAGCTAGGTCACCTACTTACTGGTTGCCTCAAGGGTCCAGGAAATGAGAGGACCTAAATAACCGAGGGGTGGACAGATTAGATAAAGTCCAACACACCCCAAAAGAAAACACTTCATCACAGCTTTCTATTGATGTGACCTTGCTGTTGGAGAAGTCTTCTCAACTACTCAAGGCCTTTCTAGATTCTGGTGCCAATAGCAATTTCATCACTGTCAAGAATGTTCAGGAGCTTTGAATTCCCTGTGTGCCTTTGCAGACTATGTTCTGTACCATCGGTATGGACAGGAATAAAATTCCTACAGCTACTATACACTCCTGAATGTCAGATGTAACCATTCAGTTTGGAACTCTCCACAAGGAGCTGACCTCCTACAGTATGTACTCCCATCAGCAGGGAGTCGGATTATCTTGTGTCTTCCATGGCTGTCTAAATGCTCCCATATAAATCTGCAGTAAAACTCAAATATTGTCATGGGGGTATCAGTGCCATCAGAGATGCTTGCTGACAATCAGACTGCTGGTTAGAGTTATTCAAAGTTCAACCATCTCTCAAGATGACTCTATACCAGCTCCATAGCAGTCCTTCAGTGATGTGTTCAGTAAAAAGGCAGCTGAAACACTACCCATTAATCAGGAATGGGACTGCCCTATTGACCTGTTACCTGGGAAAATTCCTCCCCATGGAACAGTCTTCCCTCTGTTTATGCCTGAGGCAGTTTCCGACTACATCAACGAGAATCTGGAACGTGGGTTCATCAGGAAATGTAAGTCTCTAGCTGGTGCCAAACTCTTTTTTATTAACAAGAAGGATGGAGGTCTTAGACCCTTGTATTGATTACCGTGGTCTGAATGCCATCATCATTAAGGACTAGTACCCCTTACCATTGATTTCAGAACTATTAGATCAGATAAAAGGGGTAAACATTTTTACCAAACTAGACCTTCTTGGGGCTTACAATTTAATCAGGATCAGAGCCAGTAATTGGAAAACAGCCTTTAATACTCACGATGGACATTATGAGTACCAGTTTAAGTAATGCACCAGCTGTCTTCCAAAGGTACATGAATAACAACTTTTGATATTTTCTGTACAAGGGTTTAGTGATCCATCTAGACTACATGTTGCTATTTTCCAAAAAAACTACAGGTCACCGTGAGAAATGTACGCGAAGCCATGTCACGGCTTCGAGAAAACCACATGTACTGTAAACTGGAAAAATACTCATTCAACAGGAGGAAATGGAATTTCTGTGGTCTATCTTTTCAGGATCTAGTCTACATATGCAGACGCTTTCTGTCAATTTCTAAAGGCAGTTTATTAGAAATTACCCATCGGTGGTGGCTTCTTTCACAAAAATTTACTGTACTGTTCCATAAAACAGCTCACTGCCTAAATTATTGCCAGGCTAGATGGTCATTATTCATTGACCTGTTCATTCTGCTCATCACTTATTGACCAATAAACAAAAATATTACGGCAGACGTGCTGTCTTGTCTCAAGTATTCTGTACTTCAGAGGAAGAGATATCCAATAAACAAAGCCCAATCCAGCCTGTTTCCTTGACGTGACCAGCAGTGTCAAATTTCCTTGCAGGAAATCATATATCACCTGATTTATGTCCCATGTTGTTCTAGTAGGTACATGCTTCTCATTTCACTGGCCATGCAAGGGTGAAAAAGATTTTGTACTTGATTTTTAGGAGTTACTGTTGTCTGTCAGTAAGGAAGGATGTTAAGAACTCTGTGGCCGCCTGTTCCACCTATGCTCAGCAACCTATGCTCAGCACAAAATAGAGCCTTAAGTTCCTCTACCCACTCCAAAATGTCCTTGGACCTTTATCTCCATGGACTTTATAATGAAATTACCCTCATGTGAAGGCTATAATACCATCTGGGTAATAGTAGACAGGTTTTCCAAGGCCATTTTGTTCCTCTGAAAGTTCTGCCTTCAGCTCCAAAACTAACAGGTTTCTTTATAGAAAGTTTTATATTAAGTGGATATCCCAAAGAAATTGCTTCTGGCTGAGGTGTTTCTATTTCAGTCTGAACTTTTCCTCTGCCAACAACCCCCATAGTATTAGAGTGTGTGAACCAGGATCTTGAAAATTTCATTTGAATGTATGTTTCTGATAATCAGGATGGGTTTGATCATAATAATATTTTTCATGAAGCCTCGGGGTATTCCCCTCTTTTCATTCAGAATGTGTTCCCCTTTGCCTTGACCAAACTACTTTCTTGCAAGTCAGAACTTCTTACAACAGTTCGTGTCACTACTAGATG
Organism: Pseudophryne corroboree; assembly: GCF_028390025.1. Classification (NCBI taxonomy): domain Eukaryota; kingdom Metazoa; phylum Chordata; class Amphibia; order Anura; family Myobatrachidae; genus Pseudophryne; species Pseudophryne corroboree. The sequence continues at coordinate 957,934,984 of NC_086444.1, read as the reverse complement.
TTTTGTCAAAATTAGGAATGCGCTGAAAGAGAATCTGTACTCAGCTTCATCATAGTACAATTTATTCACCGATATAAAGAGGAGGAAAGTTCCTTTGCTGAGACCTGGTGATAAAGTCTACTTATCAACAAAACATTTGGACTTGAAGGCTCCTACCATGCAGTTCACTCCCAGATTCATTGGTCCCTTCCAGATCCTTCAAGAAATCAACCCAGTGGCATGCCGACTGCAGCTTCCTGGTACATTCAGGATACCTAATGTATTCCACATCTCACTTCTCAAGCCTCTATTTCTCAATCAGTTATCAACAACCTGCAATCCTCCTCAGGCTATTCCAGTAGACCATCAAGAGGAATACAAGGTGAAACAAATCATGGACTCCAGAATTTCTTGAGTCTCAGTTCAATTTCTGGTGTACAGGAAACTAAATGGTCCTGAAAAACATTGTTGGGTGAAGGCCTCAGATATACATGTTTCTCAACTCCATAAATGTAATAAAACCATTTGTTTGTGCCTATCCCGCCTACCAGGTATGGCAGCACTGGTCTGTGGGGCAGAGACACTGCTTTAGCTGACCCAGCCTTCTGTTCCTGTCTTACACCTGTCAGTATACTGTCAAGTACCATCTCCAGCACATACCAGCCACCATACCTTGGAACCAAGACAGAGGGCAATGACCTGTGTGTTGGGTGCAGTGAAGCACATACTGCCTTATGGGGGTCCCTGGTGAACATTATTGGCATGTTAGACTCCACGCCTCTGTTCAGGGTCTACGCCAATCTCAAAGTATGGATTAGCAAACATTATCCATCCATGAGTTGCGACATGAGTTGAGATGCAGGATACAACCAGCAGCGACTGACAAATGGCACAGATTACAACCCTGTGCAAAGGGTTAGCCCAGTTACCTCACGGCAGGTTTCAGTGGAGTCATGACCAAGTGGCACACACTCCAGGAAGATCCAGCAGGAGGCAGCTGAGGAGCTGTGTGCCAGGACTACAGAGATCCACCATCAGTCAGGCGGAAAAGCCATGGCACAGCTGGGGTCCAGTCAGTCAGCAGGAGCTCCAGCATTGTTCCAAGCACCACCCACAGAATGGAGGATGGATCCAAACAGTCTCTGGCAGGTATACCAGACAGTGCAGCACACATTCCAGTGTAGAGTTTATGTAGGTCAGTGGTCACTGTGATGGGTTTAGTATGTTTTACCAGCGGATGAGATGCCGGCTGTCACAATACCGATGACAGCATCCCGATCTTTGAAATCCCGACAGAGGAGAGGCAAGTATGTTATCCACTCTCCCCTACCTCCTAACCCTCCCTTCCTGTAGCCAAACCTTAACTTCCCCCCGGTGTTGCCTAACCCCAATGCCCGCAGCCAAACACTAACCCACCAGGTGGCACCTAAACCTACCCCCCACCCACTATACTTATGGTTGGGATGCCAGCTGTTGAGATACCGGTGTCAGTCTCCTAACCCTGTTGGGATTCCAGCAAAGGCATTCTGACGGCTGTTGGGATTCCAGGGTCGGTAATCCAACTGCCAGGATCCCGACAGCCAGTATCTTAACTGCATCCCACTATGACAACATGAGGCAATGCGGTGGGTCCACCAAGGCACAAAAGATGTAGCTGTGGGCACTGGCAGCAAACCACCGAGATAACAGGTGGTGGGAAGCATCGGTGTTCTACTTTTATACTGTATATCATTTCAAATATTTCAGCACTTTTTTCTATTTGCACCTTTATAGAGTAGTTGTTAATTAACACCACTTTATTGGTTATTGGTTCATTCCCAATAAGGACTTTATCCTGATTGTTTTAAAGTGTGTTTTTATTTTGCCATTTTTCTGCAGGAATTATTTAAAAGTATACCAATAAAAGTTAATTTTATTAAAATGACTAAAACTGAGTGCCCTTTTCTTTGCAGGTTACAGTATTTGCTCTTGGTTGAACCTCTAAAGAATTAGGTTTTTTATTTCCTACTTTATTAACCATCCAAAAATAATTTTGAGGTGGCTCACACATATAGACAAAATCAATTAGCCAGTGCTGAGCCAAACCCCCCCCCCCCCCTGCTTCTCTCCTTATAAATAACAATCTTTTAAGTGACTGATTGGTGCTCACCGAACCTTTGGAACCGCAAATGCCATGCATTTCTTGATCCACTTGATCCACTAACACAACACATACTGTATGTGGAACACACCTTTTATTTTGATCACCCATATGTCAGTTATAGCAAACATAATAAGCTTGCATTGTCTTCTGTGTGACTAACCGATATTGTGATTTCACTGTAAATTGTCCACAATAGCAAAAACAATATGACAAATTTTAAAATATTTCTCAAAACAAACAGTGCACAAGACAACATACTGTACCACTGCAGCTTATAAACCAAACTGTCTCCTGAGTAAACATTTACCCTGTATTTGGTTCAAATGTAGACAAACCGCTCCTGACAGCCACTTAACTTAGATCGAAGTGGGTAGAAATATTAAGTGTTTTTGCAATCTCAATCCCTTCAAATGTAAACCAGAAATAAGGTGTTCATTTTTATATAGAAATTAAACATAGAAACAAACATAGTTTGATTCCAGATGGTATCGTTAATTTTAAGCATTTTCAAGTGTTTTTTAGGATTTTTGTGCTAGTATCTAAAAATATGGGATGTGATAGAACATTTTAAGTGTCATATTTTGAATCCACGCATAAAAATTAACAGAAAACAACAGTTCTCATCCATGTTGCTGAAAACATTTTAGACAAGTGCAATTTACAGAAAAAAATAGTGTATGCATTTATGTGAAAGTATTTTGGCAGTTAGGAGTATATTTAAAATTCCTGTATAAGAACATCATCTACAAATGACTAGCAATAAGGCAATAGTGGAAGCACAAGTCTGCTCTAAATGTACTTTTCCCTGAGTTTTTACCACCCTGAAGCAAATAAAAAGTATTGGGGGTCATTCCGAGTTGTTCGCTCGGTAAAAATCTTCGCATCGCAGCGATTTTCCGCTTAATGCGCATGCGCAATGTCCGCACTGCGACTGCGCCAAGTAAATTTGCTATGCACTTAGGAATTTGACTCACGGCATTTTCATCGTTCTGGCGATCGTAATGTGATTGACAGGAAATGGGTGTTACTGGGCGGAAACAGGCCGTTTTATGGGCGTGTGGGAAAAAACGCTACCGTTTCTGGAAAAAACGCAGGAGTGGCCGGAGAAACGGGGGAGTGTCTGGGCGAACGCTGGGTGTGTTTGTGACGTCAAACCAGGAACGACAAGCAGTGAAATGATCGCAGATGCCGAGTAAGTCTGGAGCTACTCAGAAACTGCTACGAGGTGTGTAATCGCAATATTGCGAATACATCGTTCGCAATTTTAAGATGCTAAGATGCTAAGATTCACTCCCAGTAGGCGGCGGCTTAGCATGAGCAAATCTGCTAAAATCCACTTGCGAGCGAACAACTCGGAATGACCCCCAATGCACACTCTGTGCAAAATGATTCTTACCATAGGGCCCAGCTCTGTAAGGCACGAGACCCTTAATGTGTTTGTTTGTTTGTTTGTTTGTTTGTTTGTTTCTGTGTGTGTGTGTGTGTGTGTGTGTGTGTGTGTGTGTGTGTGTGTGTGTCACTGCCTTTATATTGTGTTATTGTTACAGAAATGTAATGAAGCAAAGCACAAAATCTAATATTTGTGGGTATGTTTCAAATATGTTTATTACAAATAATATTTTGCTGTCCCATCAATCTTAATTGCAGAAGAAAAGGTTAAAATGCCTAAACAGTTTAAGATTAAATAAGTTAATGTACTTTGTTTAAATAAAAAATATATACACTATAACTTGTATTGTAAAAAGTAATTTTAATACATATTTACAGTAGCAAAGCATCTTATCACAAACAAGATATACTAAGACAGAAATTACTTAATACCCATGTTCTTCTGTGATAGAAGCTAATTATATCCCAATAGAATTCTGTGCAAGTAAAACGTCAGCATCTGTTTGATGTTATATTTAAGGGAATTCCAATTAATTCTGAAGTCATAAAATATGGGTGTTTTAATATCTTGTAGGAAGCACACAAATATGTTTAACTGAAATGGGTCCTTTCTCATCCTTCTCTGGTTTTATTTTTTCAAGAGGGTTCTACTTTAGTGTATTTACAAATAAAAGTACATTATATTTGAAAAAAGGAGTACAAAAATATTCTGAAGCCAACATAAAAAAAGGACATGCAGTTGCCTACCTGGATGATATTGCAGTGTTCAGCAAGTCCTAGGGGGGAACAGCTGAGACATCTGGATAGTGTGTAAGGCTGAATCACTGGGGCAGTTCTGAATATCAAACCAGGGAAGTGCCAGCTTGGCATGAGAGCAGTGCAATATCTAGGGCACCAGGTAGTAGGTGGCACTCTCTGCTCAGAACCTGACAAAGTAGAGGCTATTGCTCCATGGCCTACCACAAAGACTAAACAGGTAATTTCTTTTTTAGGTACGGCTAGGCACTATTGAAAGTTTGTAAGTCACTACAGCACCAAGCCAGGGTACTAACATCATGTAAGTTAGAGAACTTTTTTTAAATTTACCTTTTGTTTATTTCCTTGAAGCTAATGCACTATAATCTACCGGTACTCGTGTTTGTAATATTCTTTTTCTGTAATCAAACCTTAAAAATAATTTTTGTATCAAAAACATTTTTTTTAGTGTAACAATTTTTTAATTAATGTATCATAATACAATAACAGCAGTATCAGCAGTGAAAAGGTATAAGTACATGCAATCAACATAGTACATTGAGCAGAAAAATCAGCCGTGCCAAGTAGAGAGAGGTTCACAACGTATAATAAGGTTCGGTAGTAAGCAATGCTGGTTACATTTTGTTGTCCCGCTGATAACATATTATTGTAATCAAAAACATTTTAATCTAGCATATTATTCGTGTTTCTTGTTGAAGCCTGTACTGCCCCATGCTACTTACCTACAGTATGTGTAACTAAGTGTGAAATAATAATATTGGTTTGTAGAAGATAAAGACCCCATTAACATTTTTTCATGGTGGCAGTGACCTTGTAACTTTATCAGTGCACAACAGTCACGATAAGATGCCTTAGATTGTGGTATCTAAGGGCAGTGGCGTCACAACCGGGGTGCGGCCCGCACCCGGGTGTCAACCACCGAGGGGTGTCACCAAAGTGTCGGCTCCTGCTCAGTGACAGGAGCCGGGTACTGCACTGTAACATTACGTGCAGTGCCCGACTTCTGTCACTGTGAAGAAGCCGACACTGTAGTCTCCGGGGTCAGCCAGCACCTCCCGCACCCCCTTAGTCACGGAAACGGGGGTCGGGAAGCGAAGCCACGCCCATGTGCAGCGCAACCACACACCCATATCGCAAAGCCACGCCCCTTCTGATGGCACCCGCGAAGCCACGCCCCCTTTTGACCAGGAGCCGCAACGGGTGTCAAACGTGTAAGTGACGCCTCTGTCTAAGGGTAGGCTGGAATCGTAACAACTATATAATATATTATTCTTGGCCACTGTGCAATAACATCCCAGATAGAGAAGCCTCATAACAGGACTTAAGGGGGTATACTGTATTTGCTAAAATTCATTTTAGTTCAATTTTAAATCAATTTAAACCTGACTGCCATCAACAGCATTTCCGACTGCAAAATCTGCATGTTCATGCCGGGGGGCATGGCCAAGGGGCTTTCCATGCTGCATATGCTGTGTTCTTGGATGGCGTTCCACATGCCGATTCCCTGCCAGCTCAGTTCCATGGGTGCCACAATTTTACAGTAAGTCAATTGATCTGGTCTAGCCATACACAGTGACAGTTGCCCCGGTCCATCAATCCTGATTCAACAGGGGGTATAAAGGCAACTTCCAGACAGGCACAGTGCCTGAGCAACAATGCTTAATGCCTTATCTTTAGGCTCCAGTATTGCTTGTTTGCAGTCCTGATAGAGTGTCCTTTGCTTTCGCCGTGGTGGCACCAGCCCAGTCCAGTTATCACCAAGTCCAGCTTGGCCTATTGTGTAACCGGTACCAGCCCGGTCCAGTTATCACAAAGTCCAGCTTGGCCTATTGCTCCACTGGTACCAGCCTGGTCCAGTTAATCAACAAGTCCAGCTTGGTCTTTTGCTCCATCGGCCCGGTCCAGTTAATCAACAAGTCCAGCTTGGTCTTTTGCTCTACCAGCCCGGTCCAGTCAATTACAAGTCTAGTTTGTTCCAGTTTCAGTAATCCAGAGCAGTCTGGATCCATTGTCTTTCTACAGCTCCAGTATCTGGTGCAGTTTGGCTCTATTGTCTATCTGCAGCTGCAGTATCTGATGCAGTCAAACTCCACTGCCTTATCTGCAGCTCCTATAAACCAGCTTATTCCGGCTCTATTGCCAGCCAGTGGTACCAGTCACTTGCCTTAGGGCCTAATTCAGACCTGATTGGTGCTGTGCATTTTCGCACAGCAGCCGATCAGATCTGAACTGAGCATGCGCCGGTGCCGCAGTGCGCTGGCACATGCCAGACAGCCGTCTCAGCCCTGTGATCACCTCTGCCTGATTGACAGGCAGAGGTGTTCACTTGGTGGGAGGGGCAGGCCGATGGCGTTTGGCCGCTGTTTTAGGGGTGCGGTTCGGGCAATGCAGGCATGCCAGGACTGTGCGGGGGCGGGCCGCGACAGCTGCATAACATCACATGCAGCCGTTGCGACTCTCAAAGCGACGGGTAGCTCCCTGTCAGCGTGCATGAGCTGCGCTGGTAGGGAGCTACTCTTGAAGTACAAAAGCATCACCGCTGTGCAATGCTTCTGTACTTTTGCAGGGGGCTCGGGCCTGACATGCGGGTGAACTAGCCCTTTGCTGGGTGTCACCCCGCATGTCTGTGTGACTGATTGTAGATGTGTTAAATTTAGCACATCTATGATCAGGTCTAAAGTGGGCCCTCAGTCCGGTCCCAATGCTTGTCCCTCAGAACTTAACAATGCCTGTCTATGAGGAAGACATTCATCCTCTCCAATTCTTACACACAAAATGCTACTGCTCCTGCAACTCCTGAGACTACTCTGGGAACAAGGGGGGTCATTCCGAGTTGATCGCTCGCTGCCAATTTTCTCTGCACAGCGATCAGGTGAAAAACTGCATTTCTGCGCATGCGTATGCCCCGCGATACGCACGCGCGACGTACGTGTACAAAGCTCTTTGTGGTTGTGCTCAGGTTCTAGCAAAGTTTTCCCTCGCACTGGCGGCCGCAAGAAGATTGACAGGAAGGGGGCGTTTCTGGGTGTCAACTGACCGTTTTCAGAGAGTGTTTGCAAAAACGCAGGCGTGTCTGAAAAAATGCAGGCATGGCTGGGCGTTCGCTGGGCGGGTGTATGACGTCAAATCCGGACATGAATAGGCTGAAGTGATCGCAAGTGCTGAGTAGGTTCAGAGCTACTCTGTAACTGCACAAACTGTTTTTGCAGAGCATGGCTGCACATGCGTTCGCACTTTTGCTAAGCTAAAATACACTTCCCAGTGGGCGGCGGCATAGCGTTTGCACGGCTGCTAAAACTAGCTAGCGAGCGATCAACTCGGAATGACCACCAAGACCTAGTTGTTTGACAATCTGGAGTCTATTCCCTCTGAGGGAGCGCATGTTCAATCATTGTATGTTATTATTTCTATAGAAGGTAATTGTTATCTGTGAACATTGCTGCACCATTACAGGAGCATAGGAGACAACCCCCATTTTGTAAGTAACCATACGAGTAGCTACTGTAGTTCTCATCACAGTACAAGGACAATAAACTATTTTTGGTTCTGCACTTGTGACCATGTATAATCTTTCTGCTCTTCCTGTAATTGTAGTCAGTGGTGTATCTATAAGGGGTAAAGGGTGTGATCAAGGGTAAATGCACCCAGTTTTATCTCGGGCCATCAGAAAATAGATCTAAAGTGGAGTGCCACAATTTATACAGCTGATCTCAGTCAATGATTTCACAGGTTGCAATGAACCATGTGCTTAGTATTTTTTTGATTAATCCTGAACAAAGTGTTTCTCCTTCATCCACTAGGGGACACTGGAGTGCTCTTTACAGTGGGAATATAGGAGGTTGCAACCGGGAGCTGGCACTTTAAATTTCTAGTAGTGTGACTAGTTCTTCCCCTTCTATGTCCCCCCTCCACGTCAGTCTTTTCAATGTGCCCAAGGGAGCTGGTCACTATCTGGGCTTCTCCTCAGGGCTTAATTATTTTTAACATTATATTCTAAGTGGTGTGCCACAGGGGTCTGTACTTGGAACACTACTGTTCAACATTTTCATTAATGATCTGGTAGGTCTAGAGAGAACAGTGTTCATTTTTGCAGACAATACCAAACTGTGTAAGGTCATAAATTCGGAGGGGGATCCTGAGTCTCTTCAGAACGACTTATTTAAACTGGAAACATGGGCTGCAAAATGGAGAATGAGGTTCAATATAGACAAATGTAAAGTAATGCACTTTGGTAGCAGGTACAAAAATACTACCTACATACTAAATGAAGAAAAACTAGGGGATTCTGTACTGGAAAAAGATTTAGGTGTTCACATAGATAACAAACTGAGCTGTAGAACCCAAAGTAGGAATGCAGCAAAAAAGACAAACAAGTTATTAGCATGCATAAAGTGGGGAATTGATGCAAGGGATGAGAGTGTTATACTCAGGCTCAGCACTACCCGCTCAGCAGAGGAATGCAAAGCAGGGAGGAACCAGGCTTGGGAGGCGCTCTGCATCCCTGCTGCTGTGCGGCGCCTGCAGCCTGAAGACTCCCCTCCATTTTCCCCTTGACAGCGGCAGTGTGTTCAGCAGCAGGACATGGAATGGGGGCAGGGCTACACGGGACCGGGGGTGGAGCTACTATGGGCAGAGCTACATGGGACCACCAGGATACTAGTACAGAAGAGGATGATGATCCGGCCAGCCAGACTGTTAGGTAAGTGGAGGGAAAGAGTGAGTGAGAAAGTGTGTATATATGTATGTATGTATGTATGTATATGTGTGTGTGTGTGTGTGTGTTTGTGTTGTGTGGACGTTACGTGTATAAGCAGCACTTCTGTAAGCATTATGTATGAGTGGTGCTTCTGCTATGGTTATTATGTTTAAGCGGTACTACTACTATGGGCATTATATATAAGGGTTGCCACCAATGCTTCAAATATGGGGGTTCGGGGCGGTACTGCATACCGGTAAGAAATTGCCAGCCGGTATGCAGTACCGCTGACCCGACCACCATGCTTGCAGCCGCTGCTGTGTGAGGGGAGGAGAGCACAGCAAGTGCTCAGTCCAGTCTCCGGAGTCCGGCGGCGGCACGAATCTCAAATGAGGAGCAGGGGAGATATGCATTGTCGGGGGCATATCTGGCACTGTGGGGGCATTTGCATATCTGGCACTGTGGGTGGGGGCATTTGTGTATCTGGCACTGTGGAACATACGCATTTCTGGTACTGTGGGGGCATATCTGGTACTGTGGGAGCATTTGCATATCTGGCACTGTTGGTGGGGGTATTTTTGTATCTGGCACTGTGGAGCATATGTGTATCTGGCACTGTGGGGGCATTTGTGTATATGGCACTGTAGGAGCATATCTGGCACTGTGCGGGCAAATCTGGCACTGTGGGGGCATTTGTGTATCTGGCACTGTGGGGGAAAATCTGGCACTGTGGGGGCATTTGTGTATCTGTCACGGTGGAGGCGTATCTGGCACTGTGGGGTCATATGTGTATCTGGCACTGTGGAAGCATATCTGGCACTGAGAGGGCATATGTGTATCTGGCACTATTGGGGTCATATGTTTATCTGGCCCTCCATATGTGTATCATGCTCCCATTTTCATTGGCTGTGCCCCATGTGGCATTTGTCCACACCCATTTTTTGGGCACTGTGAGGAAATATGTGTATCTGACACCTAGGAGCATATCTGGCACTGTGGGAGCATATCTGGTACTGTGGGGGTATTTGCAAATATGGCACTGTGGGTGGGGGCATATCTGGCACTGTGGAAGGGGGGAATTTGTGTATCTGGCACTGGGGGCATATGTGTATCTGGTACTGTAGGAGCATATCTGGCACTATGGGGGCATTTGTGTATGTCTCATGGTGGAGGCGTATCTGGCACTGTGGGGTTATATGTGTATCTGGCACTGTGGGAACATATCTGGCACTGTGGGGGCATATGTGTAACTGGCACTATTGAGGTCATTTGTTTATCTGCCCCCCCCATATGTGTATCATGCCCCCATTTTCATTGGCTGCACCCCGTGTGGCATGTGGCCACACACATTTTTCTGAGCGTGTACACAGTACCACTGATTATTTTTTCTACTTGCACCACTGGGCGCTACTACTATGGGCATTAGTAACAAAGGGGCGCTACTACTATGGGCATTATATATAGGGGGCGCTACTACTATAGGCATTGTGTATAAGGGGCACTACTACTATGGGCATTATGTATAAGCGGAGCTACTGATATGGGCAATATGTATAAGGGGCACTACTGCTATGTGCATTACGCATAAGTGGTGCTACTGCTCTGGGCACCTTTGTAAAGTATGGGAGGGTGCAAATGTATAGTTTGCAGGAGGGCGCCGAACACCCTAGCACCGGCCCTGGTTATACTCCCGTTATATAAATCACTAGTGAGGCCACATCTTGAATACTGTGCACAATTATGGGCACCATACTACAAAAAGGATATCCTGGAACTAGAAAAGGTTCATAGACGGGCGACCAAATTGATTAAGGGGATGGAGATGCTAGAATACGAAGAAAGGTTTGCTAGACTTGGCATGTTTACACTGGAAAAGATTAAGAGGGGACATGATTAACATTTACAAATATATAAGAGGTCAATACACAGAGCTAGCGGGGGAATTGCTTATGGTAAGATCATCACAAAGGACACGTGGACAGCTGCTTAGGTTAGAGAAGAGGAGATTTCACAGAGACGGAAAGGTTTCTTCATAGTAAGGACAAAACATTTTTGGAATTTCCTGCCAGAGAGTAGTAATGGCAGACTCGATCGTTGCTCTTAAGAATGGGCTAGATAAATTCCTAATGGATAAGGATATACAGGATTATGGTGGATAAATTATGCAATATAGTATTAAAATAATAAAAAAATTAAAAAAAGGAATTGACATAAAGGCTAAACACTTAGCAATTAAATTATTCTTAAAAATATTACAATGTAGGAGAGCACTAACAGGTTGAACTCGATAGACAAATTGTCTTTTTTCAACTAAGGAAACTATGGGCCTAATTCAAAGTTGATCGCAGCAGCAAATTTGTTAGCAGTTGGGCAAAACCATGGTGGTCATTCCGAGTTGTTCTGTGCTCAATCCTGGTGATTGTAATGTGCTTACCCCTCAATTTGTTATCACTAATTGTCTGTATGGTTTTAGGTACAATATAACCTACACAGGAAGGTGATATATGAGACAATAGCTTTTATAGTTGACCAGTGTAATTTATAAAGTATAGTATATACCAGATCGTGGATGAAATAATTATGTGGCAACTGTATTTTTTAAAGTGCTAAGCTCCGTTTATTTAGGCAATTTAGTCCAGTATTGTCCATATCATTTCTCAATGTCACCCTTTCTTAATGCGGCGTCCCGCATACAAGTTTCACCAGATTCTACTTGGTACAGTCTTTTGAGTACTCAATTGCTTCTGCAGTAATACTGTAAAAGGTACTTGAGTCTTCACGGTGTGGAGCACTCAATGTTCATTCATATGGTACACAGACACAGTGGTTTCCTCCGGACTGGCTTCCTCCTCTCACCCTGGCTGTCCGTGGTGCGTCCTGCTTCGGACGTTCCCCGTGCGCCAGTCGGTTCGATTGAGCAGCCTGTCTGAGGCATGGGAGTCTGGGGGGCGCTCTACGGAGCTGCTCACCAGGCTAACCCCGCCTCATACGGACACTCACCTGTTGTCTTTTCCCGATGATGACCCGAGTTCCGACACCGACTTCTTCCTGATAAATGAAATGTGGATAATAAAATCAGTGGTGTTTTATTATCCACATTTAATTTATCATTGCCGCACGGAGCAGAGGGGACGAGACGATCCATGAAAGAACTGGTCACGTGACCCAGACATTCAGAGAGCGCGCTCGTAACTAAGCAACCGCAGGACGAGGAACGGAGGAAGAAGTCGGTGTCGGAACTCGGGTCATCATCGGGAAAAGACAACAGGTGAGTGTCCGTATGAGGCGGGGTTAGCCTGGTGAGCAGCTCCGTAGAGCGCCCCCCGGACTCCCTTGCCTCAGACAGGCTGCTCAATCGAACCGACTGGCGCACGGGGAACGTCCGAAGCAGGACGCACCACGGACAGCCAGGGTGAGAGGAGGAAGCCAGTCCGGAGGAAACCACTGTGTCTGTGTACCATATGAATGAACATTGAGTGCTCCACACCGTGAAGACTCAAGTACCTTTTACAGTATTACTGCAGAAGCAATTGAGTACTCAAAAGACTGTACCAAGTAGAATCTGGTGAAACTTGTATGCGGGACGCCGCATTAAGAAAGGGTGACATTGAGAAATGATATGGACAATACTGGACTAAATTGCCTAAATAAACGGAGCTTAGCACTTTAAAAAATACAGTTGCCACATAATTATTTCATCCACGATCTGGTATATACTATACTTTATAAATTACACTGGTCAACTATAAAAGCTATTGTCTCATATATCACCTTCCTGTGTAGGTTATATTGTACCTAAAACCATACAGACAATTAGTGATAACAAATTGAGGGGTAAGCACATTACAATCACCAGGATTGAGCGCAGCACAAATTTATATTTTTTGTTTCTATTTGGAGGTTGGTCACCTTTAAGTGCGGCAGCTTATCCGAACAAAAAGGGACTCAGTGCGCAGTTAAGCAAACACATTTTGATTCCGAGTTGTTCGCTCGTTGCCGATTTTCGCTACGCTATGATGTGATGTCACTGTTGTTCTCTGAGCTGTTTGCCTCCCAAAAGGATAGAGAAGCTTCCAGATCACAACAACCTGCCCCTTTTCCAAAGCCTGAACCTGCTTGGGTGCGGTCCCTAGAAAAATCAGTGGCAGAGCTTTCTGAAGCCAATGGATCCATACCAGACGTCTTTCCTGGTAAAACCACCCCTGGTCTCAAAAAAGAGATCTTTGACCTGCGCAGGTAGGGTTTGTTGGGTCAACAAGGCTATTGAAGCCTGGGCAGAACAACTGTCCACAGGCTTGCGTGGAGGTCTCTCTGCTGAGGAAATGATCCCTCTAGCTGAACACATCCTTGAATCTCTCGGGGAGTATCCAAAGATGTCTGCACCCTTGGTGGTCAGAATTCTGCCGTGGCAATATCTGCCCAAAGAGATCTTTGGCTCCATCAGTGGCAGGTGGATGCGGAATCCAAAAGGGCGGTCCAAAAGGCTGTCCCTTTATGGGACAGATCTTGTTTGGTCCAGAGCTATAAAAGTGGATTTCCCAAGCAACTGCAGGTACGTCCATTTATCTCCCCTCAGCTGCTCCAGCTTTGCAGAGGTCGTACACGGGACCTTCCTTTTGTGCACCTTCCAAGATCAGAGGCCATTCCAGGTGAGGAGCTACAGTTCCCCAGAGTTCCAGAAGTTGTGGCAGAGGAGCAGTGGTCTCCACCCAACAAGACAGTAAGTCCACCAACAAGCCTAGTGCATGACAGGCTCTATTCTCACCTGGGCGATCCCAGGGTGGGAGCTCATCTACAAGATTACAGGGACATGTGGACAGAATCTTGTCCAGATGTCTGGGTTCAGGACCTCGTCACCCAGGGGTACAAAATAGATGCAAGAGAGAAGAAGGGAAAGGGTTCGAAATGCCCTAAAGTGGTGCACACAATCTTTTATTAAAATATAACTTTTATTGTAATATATGGTAAAACCAGCGAATATTAAAAGGAAAAGTAAAGTAGTGTGAATAAGAAAGAAATCGTGATTAAAATTAAAAGAGCTGTGCACTAGATGTCACCCAAATGACTCCTATATTATTCGTAAGGTTTCAGGATAATGAGGAGTGTATCAGGAGTATATAATTCCTATATAGCTGTAGTTAATATTAACACTACGTTTCTGCTAGCTGTAAAGGAACTCCTTAAATAAATGTCTCAAATTTTCTAATCCCTCCCAGGATTTATGATATGAAACCGTTAGGGAAACAGGACTCCAGTTTTCATGGTGTATGCTCTAATATAATAATGGTAATACTCTAATTATTTGCTGTGTATAGTAGTAACAGTAATTGTACTTAATAGAATGATCACCCAATGCTGTGTGCTATACTTTCAATGTATCACAGGGATGGTAACAGAACTCTGGCTAAGCTTCAAATATGTCTCAAAAGCATCTGAGTGCCCTCCTGAACTCCATAAATGATGTTGCATCCACTAGAAGAGAACCATAAACATAATGATACAAATGTATCACCTAAGAGAGAAACAGCAGCTGTCAGTTCACAGGTTAAACTCTGGCAGCCTTAAGGTCCATACACACTTAACGATATAATGAGCGACGTCGCTCATTTTCCCCCTCCTTGAGCGACGTCGCTCATTATATCGTTAAGTGTGTATGCCGCCAGCGACGACCGATGCGCGGCCTCGCGGGTCGGCAACGATCGTCGCTGTCGGTATGGCATGCATGAAGGATGTGGACTGTCGTCCACGACCTTCATGCAGGGCTGGCGGGGGCGTGACGTCACTGAGCGATATGAGCGGTCATATCGCTCAGTGCGTACAGGCGGCCGCCGACCGGCCGGCCTGGGAGGGGGAGACGTTAGACGATGTCGCTCACAGAGCGACATCGTCAAGTGTGTATGGGCCTTTAGATCTTTTGGCTGTTTATAAGTGATGACCTTGTCTTGGTTTTGTTGTAACAAAATATAGGGCTTGTTTACAGCTAAAATCGCTGCTGACAATAAGTAATCAGTAGTCCCTTGTCACAATGTTATTCTCTTAACACTTTGTCTCTCAGAATCACTGTGCGGCTATATTATTTAATGATCCATATGAGATCATTCAGGATTTAATCCCTCTTTATTATAACAGGAGATAATGAGGGCTCACTCTGTTCTTATCTGAATGTGTACTAATTCATAATCTATACACTGTTCATTCCTTTATTTGGATGACCCGTAAAAGTGCAATAGTAATTAAGCCTTTATCAATATAGTCTGATACCTTAATGCATCAAGCACCCGAAATTACACAGTTTTTAAATATTTATTGTGATAGTTATGAAAAGGGTTTCACAAGCTTAATGGTTATATAACATGTGCTTTCAGTAGATCTATGATGATTGGGAGATCATTATAAATGTGAACCATGTCACTGATGTCCTAACGTGTATTCAGTCCTTTATTTAGCACTTTTCAGTATATACACGTGTACATCGGATGTCTGACGATGTTCATATCAGAACTTTAGATAGTCACCGGACATATATTCACTATGTTAGATTAGGAAGGATTGTTTTATAATTAAGTGAAGAGTGTCTTATCCCATGTAAACTGCGGGGATATGGACAAGAAACAGTTTAACTAGAAACTAATGTTAGACTCCATTGTGCATTTTGAAACATACGGTGTGTAGCGAATGATATGTGAAAAGTGCTCTTTAAGGCTGCAGTACTCAGTTCTGATATGAACATCGTCACACATCCGATGTACACGTGTATATACTGAAAAGTGCTAAATAAAGGACTGAATACACGTTAGGACATCAGTGACATGGTTCACATTTATAATGATCTCCCAATCATCATAGATCTACTGAAAGCACATGTTATATAACCATTAAGCTTGTGAAACCCTTTTCATAAATATCACAATAAATATTTAAAAACTGTGTAATTTCGGGTGCTTGATGCATTAAGGTATCAGACTATATTGATAAAGGCTTAATTACTATTGCACTTTTACGGGTCATCCAAATAAAGGAACGAACAGTGCATAGATTATGAATTAGTACACATTCAGATAAGAACAGAGTGAGCCCTCGTTATCTCCTGTTATAATAAAGAGGGATTAAATCCTGAATGATCTCATATGGATCATTAAATAATATAGCCGCACAGTGATTCTGAGAGACAAAGTGTTAAGAGAATAACATTGTGACAAGGGACTACTGATTACTTATTGTCAGCAGCGATTTTAGCTGTAAACAAGCCCTATATTTTGTTACAACAAAACCAAGACAAGGTCATCACTTATAAACAGCCAAAAGATCTAAGGCTGCCAGAGTTTAACCTGTGAACTGACAGCTGCTGTTTCTCTCTTAGGTGATACATTTGTATCATTATGTTTATGGTTCTCTTCTAGTGGATGCAACATCATTTATGGAGTTCAGGAGGGCACTCAGATGCTTTTGAGACATATTTGAAGCTTAGCCAGAGTTCTGTTACCATCCCTGTGATACATTGAAAGTATAGGACACAGCATTGGGTGATCATTCTATTAAGTATAATTACTGTTACTACTATACACAGCAAATCATTAGAGTATTACCATTATTATATTAGAGCATACACCATGAAAACTGGAGTCCTGTTTCCCTAACGGTTTCATATCATAAATCCTGGGAGGGATTAGAAAATTTGAGACATTTATTTAAGGAGTTCCTTTACAGCAGGCATTCCCAACCGCGGTCCTCAAGGCACACCAACAGTGCAGGTTTTTGTGTTATCCAGGCTTCAGCACAGATGGTTAAATCAAAATAACTGAGGTACTAATTAAGTCACCTGTGCTCAAGCCTGGATATCACTAAAACCAGGACTGTTAGTGTGCCTTGAGGACCGCGGTTGGGAAACACTGCTTTACAGCTAGCAGAAACGTAGTGTTAATATTAACTACAGCTATATAGGAATTATATACTCCTGATACACTCCTCATTATCCTGAAACCTTACGAATAATATAGGAGTCATTTGGGTGACATCTAGTGCGCAGCTCTTTTAATTTTAATCACGATTTCTTTCTTATTCACACTACTTTACTTTTCCTTTTAATATTCGCTGGTTTTACCATATATTACAATAAAAGTTATATTTTAATAAAAGATTGTGTGCACCACTTTAGGGCATTTCGAACCCTTTCCCTTCTTCTCTCTTGCAGATTTATTTTGCCTGTGGTAGCACCCCCCAAACTGTTAGGAATAACACAAATGTGTTTTGGATAATTTAAATTGGGGTCATTCTCTCAATAGGAAATAACCTGTGCGACCAGTACTACAGTCACTAGTACAAAATAGATGTCCAGATCCAACTATCTGACCGATACTTTACCACAGGTTTGCCAGCTTCAGACGACAGGCATGTTGTACTGCGGGAAGCTATCGACAAACTCCTGGAAGCAAGGGTGTTGCTCCCAGTCCCCACACATCAGCAGAAACAGGGCTTCTACTCAAGCCTATTCCTTGTGCTGAAGCTGGACAGATCGGCCAGGCCAATTCTGAATTTGAAGGATCTCAATCCTTTCTTGAGAGTACTCAAATTCAAGATGAAGTCCCTTCAGTCGGTTATAGTCAGGGCCGGATTAACAATGGGGCAGGTGGAGCTGCAGCTCCAAGCCCTGCAATCAAAATAGGCCCACTGCGTGTGATGCTGTAGACAAGAAATAAAATATCTTGCTACAGCAGCCGGCCAGTGTACAAATGAGGCTCCACACCCCAATCAAGGGTAGCGATGTGTGTTCACTTTGCTGCCTCTCCGTGGGATGGACCAGGCGCCGCACTCCGGCTACCAGGCACTTCCGGGTACCAGTATCTGGGAGCAGTGCACACCTGATATCATGCTGCAGACTGGCCATTCAGGCTGCAGTGTGACGAGGCGCAGAGCGGCCAGCACTACTATTGCTGGGAGCGGCTGTCCGTGTGTATGTGAGTCCCGTCTGCTGCTGCTGTCTCCCTGCTGGAACTGCACCCTGCTCAGCGGTAAGTACCGCGGGGTGATGCTGCTATATATTGTAGGGGATCATGGTGTGTCTCCTCATCCTCAGAATGAGGGGGTTGGGAGGGGGCAGTCCCAGTATAGTTCCCAGTGATAAGCATCCCCTACAGTCCCTCAACTACCAGGGTCACCTGACAGATAACCCTACCCCTCCCTGTGACCAACACCCCCTTACCCCTTCCTTGTACCCCACACACATCCCTCCATGTGCCCACCTCACCCGTTCCCATGACCCCTAAACTCACCATTCCCTGTGCCCACCTCACCCCTAAATGTGACCACCTCCACCCTATGACCCTCCTCATCCTACTCTGTGCCCGACTCATTCCTCCTTGTGCCCCCTTGCCCTTCCCTCCCTCAATTCACCATCCCCCCACCCCGATATCCAAGGTTTATTGTGACTGCTCACGCTGCATACGTATTGCAGCCAGCACCTATTGGAATGATTGGGCGGTGGGAGCATGCATACGCGCGCACACAACCGGCGGCTCCCATTCAGATGTGTGCATAGCAGGACCGTGTGCTCTGCTATGCCGTGAGTTGTGAGCTCCAATGCGCACCCACAACAGGAAAGGATCTGTAACCAACATGGCAATCTCTGGGCACATTATGAACTCAGTTTTATTTTTCGGGAGCTTGCACTCACATTCAGCCGTCTGTAACACCTAGTACCAGTGGCGTCACAAGGCGGGTGCGGGGGGTGCGGCCCGCACCCGGGTGTGACACCTGGAGGGGGTGACACCAAATGTCAGCTCCTCCGCAGTGACAGGAGCCAGGTGCTGCAGTGTGAAATTCCGCTACAGCACCCGGCTCCTGTCATAGCAGAGGAGCCGACCGCACACTGAGACCGTCTCTGGGGGAAGCCCAGCATCTCCGGAGATGCTGGGCACGCCCCCAGAGTGACGATCCCGGTATCCCCGCGAAGCCACGCCCCCTAGCTGTAAGGCCACGCCCCCTTTTTGCCGCGATCGCGGCAGTACATCAGGGGTGCGCACCGGGTGTCACCACACCTGGTGACGCCTCTGCCTTGTACAGATCATTACGGTGACACTTGGACCATATTCTTTAACATCTATGTTTAGCACTTCATTTGTACATTGTTGCCTCAGGAGCTCAGTCTTTTGCAAAAAGCAGCAGTTTTCTTTCTTTATTTTTGTACCTTGGGCATCTGAATGAGTGCATTGGTCCCGAATGCCAGTACATGAAGTCCTTTTATTTTTTTTCCTTTGTGGGGCCTATGTGTGTGTGTTTGTTTTTTCTGCGGGGACATATGTGTATCTGTTTTTTCCTATCGGGGCCTATGTGTGTGTTTGTTTTGTTTTTAAATGCATAGCTTATGAGTTTTATTATATTCCTGTGGCAGCCAATGTGTTAGGTTTATTCATGCATAGTCTATGTGTTTTGTTATTTTCCTGTGGTGGGGTCCATGTGTTTTCTTTTCTTTTTTTCATCAAAGCTTAAGGGCTGGACTCAAATGGTCCCCCCGCCAGCAGTATTCTAATGTTACTGTCAATAAACAAGCTGAATTGCGCATAAAGAGACCCGTTTCACGATCGTGCCTATTACTTTAGTCAGGTTTAGGTGCTTTGCGCGCCTAAACCCGACTGTAATGGTCGCGATCAGCATGATAGTGGGGGCATTTGAATATCGCCCCGCAATCTCTTGTCACTTTAGACAGGAGATAGGGGGTGCGATAAGATTTGAATTATCCTCTATGTCAGTGGTTTCAAACTGTGTGCCGTGGCACCCTGGGGTGAGACTTGGGACACTTGCAGGAGTGCCCTGGGTTGGTGGTCCAGGACCAATTCAAATTATTTATGGTCAATGTAATAGGCAAAACCAGTTCTGGTGGCTGTCAATCATAAAATATGTGGGCAAACAGAAATGTCCCTCACCACATAACTGAGCCTAAGGATGACATATAAACAAAATTTACTTTATTGAATATTTCTTTCTAAATTTCTCAATGAGAAACCTTTGTCCTAGTGGTGCCGTGAAAACAATTCTGATGCTCTAGGGCACCTTGATCCCAAAAAATTTGACATCCACTGCTCTGTTTTTTATTTCCTTGTGGGGGCACGTGCGGTTTATTTTTTATGCGTAGTCTATGCATTTTATTATTTTTCTGTGGGGGCCCATGCATTAGGGTTTTGTTTTCTCCATGTGGATGCCTATGTGTGTGTTTTCAGGTCGCCGCATCTGTTCACGCTGTGGGCAGAGCTTTGGGGCTGCCCAGCATCTCCACGAGTTCTAGGCACGCCTCCTACACCAATGAAAAGGGGTGTGCCTTAAGGGCATGCACCCTTTTGAGTGGGCATACCCCCCTTTGCAGCACGCGTATCCCTGGAGTGATAACTAAATTTCTTTTACTTTTCTATACCCGCCATTTCAAAACGCCCACTTTATCACACAAATAGTTTATGAAACTCCAAATATTTGTTTTCTCATCACACTTAATTTAATAAAGAAGACCAGAAAATACACTGGAGCCAGCTCATGAGGTGACAATATTTACAAAAAACAGTCCCAAATAGACAGTGTCTTTGTCATAAGACATGTATCTATCTTGATGGCCAGTTATTTATATAGCACTCGCGTATCTGCAGCGCTTGTACCATATTTTTTGTACCTCCTGCAGTGGCACACGATAAGCCCTTCATGAATTTCAGCTCCAGGCCTATGTGGACCTTAATCTGGCACTGGTTATAGTGGGTCTAGAACAAAACAAGTCCTTAGACATCAAGGATGCTTACCTGCACATTCCCATGTGGCGTCCTCACCAGGCGTTTCTCAGATTCGCCATTCAGGACTTTCAATTCCAGGCTTTGCCGTTCGGCCTGTCCTTGGCGCTCATGGTGTTCAAACGGTTATGGCCCTCATGATGGCTTTACTTTGGACACAAGGGGTTACAATTGTCCCTTATCTGGACAATCTTCTCCTGAAGGCTCATTTCAGGGGCGAGTTGATTGAGAACATCAAAGTGATTCATAGCTCCTCATTCAACATGGGTGGATACTAAACTTCCAAAAGTCTCATTTGCGACCAATGCAGAGGCTGCAGTTCCTGGGGTTGATTCTCGACACAGTCCTGCAGAGGGTATTCTCAGCTGTGTCTGCTAAGTCAGTGATCTGGATCAAATCTGTTTCTCCATCAAAGGGTGACTCACCGAAGGCTCGAATCTCACTTCTCTGGTGGCTGAACACAACACACCTATTGGAAGGCAAGAGGTTTGCAATTTGGGAGTGGATGCTCCTCACCACAGATTCAAGACTGCGAGGATGGGTGGCAGTGACCATGCAGAACCAGTTTCAGGGGCCATGAACCCCTCAAAGAATCTACCCTGCCCATAAACATCCTCGAATTAAGGACAGTATTCTACGCTCTGCAACAGACAAATCATCTGCTTTGAGGGCGGGCCATTAGTGTGCAGTCGGACAATCAACCACCAGGGTGGCACTCGCAGTAACGCAGTGATGAAAGGGGTAAGCCACAGTATGCTCTGGGCAGAGAAATATGCAAAGGCAATGTCGACCATCTTCATTCCAAGCGTAGAAAATTGGGAGGCCGATTATCTCAGCCACTAGCACGTTCACCAGGGGGAGTGGGCTCTCCATCCCCAGGTATTCCAACAGCTCGCCCATTGGTGGTGTCTTCCACAGATCGACCTCATGGTATCCCGGCACAATCACCAACTGCCATTTTACTGCTTTCGGACAAGGGATCCAGCAGCAATTGCAGTGGATGCCCTCACGACACCTTGACAGTTCTAATTTGTCTGTTTCCACCTCTAATGCCTTATCTACTGCAGCGCATAAAGAGAGAAGACGCCACAGTGCTACTAATAGCTCCGGACTGGCCTTGCAGAGCCTGGTATTCCAGACTTTGGGGGTAATTCCAAGTTGATTGCAGCAGGATTTTTTTTAGCAGTTGGGCAAAACCATGTGCACTGCAGGGAAGGCAGATATAACATGTGCAGATAGAGTTAGATTTGGGTGGGTTATTTTATTTCTGTGCAGGGTAAATACTGGCTGCTCTATTTTTACACTGCAAATTAGATTGCAGATTGAACACACCACACCCAAATCTAACTCCCACTGCACATGTTATATCTGCCTCCCCTGCAGTGCACATGGTTTTGCCCAACTGCTAAAAAAAAATCCTGCTGCGATCAACTTGGAATTACCCCCTAAGTTTTCTGATGATAGAAGATCCGTGTCCACTACCGCTTCGAGAGGATCTCCTACAGCAGGGTCCTTTCATCTATCCGGACTTAAGGCAACTACATTTGACGGTGTGGCTCTTGAAAAGGCCATCTTAAGACAGAAGGGTATTCCTTCAGTGGTGATCCCTAACATGCTTCAAGCTGAAAAGGAGGTCACATCTAGACATTACCATCGTATCCAGAAGGCCTATGTGGCCTGGTGTGAACGGCACGGGGCTCCTCCTACAAATTTTCAAGTTGGCCAGACTTTTCCTGCAGACAGACTTTTCTGCAGGCCTTGGCTCTTTGAAAGTTCAGGTATCTGCACTTTTCATTTTCTTCCAGAAGATGTTGGCTTTACTTCCGGAGCTACAGAATTATTTCAGGGGGTTATCAGACTACACCTACCCTTTGTACCTCACACGGCCTGATGGGACCTGAACCTGGTTTTCTCCTTTGTAAAGTCTCCTTTGTTCGAGCCTTTGGACACAGTGGAGATGAATTATCTTACTTGGAAGGTGGTACTTCTCCTTGCCTGTTTATTGTGTCGTGTGTAATAAAGTGTATATAAAATTATTGAGCAGTGCTTATTTCTATGATAGACTTTATGTATTTCATAAACTTTCTATTTCTGCAATAAGAAGTTTACAATTATCTCTAGATAAGGAGCAGCAGCTCGATTAATTAATTGACTATTGCTGCCAATTAGGAAAAGGAAAAAACCAGTGCCCAAGTAGAAAATCTTTTTTCTTTTCTCCTTGCCTTAGCTTCAGCCAGAAGGGTGTCGGAGCTCAAAGCTCTGTCCTGCCATCTGGTGTTCCACGAGGATAGGACCGAGCTTCGTATGAATATGTTTTTCCTTCCTAAGGTGGTCTCGGCTTTCCATATAAACCAGCCAATTGTGGTGCCGGCTATCCCAGCGGATTCTTTGGTGGCAAGATCCCTAGATGTCATCAGGGCGCTTAAGATCTACATGGACAGGACTACTTCTATCTGGTAATCTGATTCCTTGTTTGTCCTGTATGATGTTGCTTGTCCAGGATGGCCATCTTCTACAGAGACCCTGGCCCGCTGGATCCGTCTGACCATCAGGCAGGCCTATATGGCAGTTTCTCGGAAATGTCCTGTTTCCATTTCTGCGCACTCCACATGCACTGTGGGTCCTTCGCGAGCAGATGCGCATAGGGATTCTATGACCCACCTGTGTCGGCATTGCATACTTTTGTCTGGTTCTACTGGTTCGATACTTTTGTGGCCTCCACCTCGCAGTATGGCCGTGCTGTTTTGCAGGGTTCTCATTGCTCTACCACCCGTGATGGGAGCTCTTGGACATCCCCACTGTAAAAAGCATTCCAGTGTCCCCTAGTGGATGAAGGAGAAAACAGGATTTTTGTACGTATCGATAAATCCCTTTCTTCGATTCCACAGGGGACACTGGACACCATCTGGCGCTGTTCCTTCCTACCATGGTTGTTTGTCATTACATGATTTTGACTGTGTACCTTCTTTCTTGTTACTAGTTACTATCCTTACAGTTTTTCACAAGTTTCTTGTGTAATGTTATGGTGTGTACTTGTTTAACCTCCTCCTTTGAAGTATGCTTCTTCCAGCTCGGGCACAGTATTCTTAGACTGGCTTGGAGGGGGTCATAGAAGGGGAGGAGCTAGTCACACTTCTAGAAATTTAAATTGCCAGCTCCCGTTTGCAACCTCCTATATCCCCACTGTAAAGAGCACTCCAGTGTCCCCTGCAGAATCAGAGAAAGTGATTTATCGGCAAATACCAAAATCCTGTTTTTACAATAGTGTCAATAAATGTCAACATATTTCCGAAAAGAGCTCCACTTACCAGAGCCGGCAGCCATACTCCCTAGGCATGACATCATGATGTCACGAGTTTAGGTGACAGGACAGCACAGGGCACACTGCCGACTAAGTAATGAGGTGCCTGCAAGGCCAAAGTCAGTTATGAAAACTGCCTCAAGCTTTAGCTACTTTTTATTTTTATTTTAACAGTTCAACATATCAACATTTCCTGAAATAAAATTTCTAAGAACATTTCATGTACAATGTTGCTTGTAACGCATTTTCCTGTGCATTTAAGATACAGCACAGGTACATTTAGACAATATATAAATCTTAATTTCATCTGCAAGCCACACTGCTTTAAACATTTTAAAATGCACAAAGATTTTTTTACATGATATTCTATAAATGTAAATTCATTTTACTTGTCTATTTTTGACCGTAATGTAAAACTTTTATATTTCTACTTATAGTGATGAATCTCCTAGGAGAATTACACTTTGTGAATATGTTATGTTGCCCTTTCTCTTCCTGTTTAAAATTCCTGATTAAAGAACCCCTATGAAGATTCCTGTGACAATGTAGGAAGCTCAATAATTAAAGTGTTTTAATTAAAGCTTCATAGGACATATTGCAATAATATTACTATTATTATAAGTATTACAATAAATAATTTCTTGGTTTACACATTGAAGCAACTGTATCACTTTTCCATACACACGTGATATTGCATATACAAAGATAAATAAAAATCGAGCCTTTAAAGTAAATCTAAATCCATATGAATGCTGGAGGTGATATAAAGAAGAATTTACTACTATTAAAGTTGTTACATAATCTAGGAAATGTTATTTTTATTTTATTGATGTTCTAAAACTTTAAATATGTTTTATATCCTTTTAATAATGAAATATGTTAAACATTCACAAACTGCAATATTCCACATATATACATACTTTGCTACTACAGTACATGCTGCACTTACACTACCTCCCGACTTGCAGACTTTTGTTTGTAGCCCAACAGGACTGCAAACAAAAATCCACAAGTCTGGGGAAAGATCAGGCAGTGAAGGGGGCAAGATGCAGTGTTGTTGGCAGTGTTTCCACTCTGTTACAATGGCAACTCACCATGACAACTCAAATTAATTGACCCCAAAGTGTTGGTTGGTTTGCAAATCTGATTACACTCGCAAAATATACTGTACGGCAGGCATATCTTTTTGAACAACTTTATTTAATCTGGTCAAAATCTAATAAATCCACACAAATTTTTTGAGTAAAGTGGATGAGAAAAACATGTACTATATGCAGATGTCCATTATAAAATATATAGAATCAAGCTATTCAGGAAATTGTTAATAATAAATAGGAAACCCATGTAAATATGGGAATAGGAAGCACATTCCACACAGACTGGGCCCAAGTCAGATTTCAGTTGATGACCCCAGTATGAGAGGCAGCAACTCTAAGCACTGTGTCACCGGTCTGCCCAATCTTAACTATCTATAAGCATCATAATCATTTTATCAAGGTATATGATTTGGAACATTGTATCAAAATTTTAAATGGAAAATGTAATAAGTACTCTTTTAAATTTTGTATTGGGGCAAATACATTTACAGTTACACACCTGTAGTTAATAGAAATCAAATCATGATTAAAAAGAAATCAAACATGACTCACACAAACAGACGCGGCCTCCCCTGCGGCACTGTCACATGGTGGTCTACACTTCACACACACTCCCAGGCCTGGTAACAGTAAAGGAGGTGGGCTTGGATTATTACTATCCCAATTCTTCACATACACAGTTCTACAACAGGTTCCATCACTCACATTTACATCATTTGAAGTACATTCTATCAGAATTTACACTCCTTTTTCTCTGCGTGTTGCAACTATCTATCGCCCACCTGGGCAACCCAAACTATTTCTAGATGATTTTTCTGCCTGGCTCCCTCACTTCTTATCCTCTGACATCTCCACTATTATCATGGGAGATTTCAATATTGCTACTGATAGTCCAAAATCTGCTGCTCATGCCTCCAATCTACTCTCTCTAACCTCCTATCTCGGCCTCTCATAATGGACTGACTCCTCTACTCATCAGGAGGGCCACTGCCTTGATCTAGTATTCACCAGATTACGCTCAGTGTCTGAATTCACTAACACACCTTTCCGTCTCTCAGATCACAACCTTATCACCTGCATGCTCTCCTCTAATATTTCAAACTTAGTGTCGCTGACATCCTCCAATCCTCCTCAAACCCGCAGAAATATTAATGCAATTAATCTTCAAGAACTTGCCACCTCACTGCATCAAATGCTTTCACCTATTTCTGCATTCACTTCTGCTGAGATGGCTAGATCACACCTAAACCAGACTCTAGAGATAGCCGTTGACGAAGTGGCTCCAGCCATCAATCACACTCCACGTAGGCCTAGATATCAACCGTGGCACTCTAAAGTTACAAGACACCTACAAAATCTGTCACGTAAAGTTGAACGCCAGTGGCGTAAATCTTGTATTTCAAATGACTTCCTCACATATAAGACTGTCTACTACTTTTATCGTAATGCTCTGGGCACTGCCAAACAAACATATTTCCAAACTCTCATCTCTGCTCAAGCCTCTAACCCCCAAACGACTTTTTAATACATTTAAATCACTTCTTAACCCTCCTTCACCCAACCCACCAGCCACTATCAAGGCGCAAGATCTTGTTTCCTACTTCAAGGACAAGATTGACAAGATCCAAGATGAAATGGTATGCTCTTCCTCAACCAGTGACCTACTGAATTCCCTACCTGAACCCTCTGGCACTTTCTCTTCATTTGATCCCACAAATGAAGATGAAGTGTCAACACTCTTCTCATCCTGCTACTCTACTACATCTCCTCTTGATCCTATACCCTCACAAATAAGTAAAGCTCTGTCTCCTGTGCTCATCCCAACCTTAACTAACATCTGTAATATCTCTCTTTCTACTGGTATCTTTCCTTCACTACTCAAGCATACAGTGATTACTCCCGTTCTGAATAAACAAAATTCTGACCCTAACTCTCTCTCAAACTACCGTCCCATCTCTCAGCTCGCATATCTCTCCAAGCTACTTGAGAAACTTGCCTACACTTGCCTGACACACTTTCTTAACTCATACAACTTATTGGACCCACATCAATCAGGCTTTCGCTCCCAACACTCCACAGAGACAGCACTGACTAAAGTAGTGAATGATCTGGTCACTGAGAAGTCTAAGGCCATGAGAACTCTACAATCAACCCTATACCACAAGCTCGCTGACTAAGTGGCATACTTGACTCAGAACTGTCCTTTGCTCCACACATTCAATCTGTCTCAAAATCATGTTACATGCATCTAAGAAACATATCCAAAATACGATCATACCTTACACAAGACACTGCTAAAACCTTAATACATGCTCTCATTATCTCCCGCATTGATTATTGCAATAGTCTTCTTACTGGTCTTACTAAGAAGAGACTCTCACCTTTACAATCCATTCTGAATGCAGCTGCAAGGCAAATATTCTTCGCTAGACGTTCATCGTCTGCAGACCCACTATGTCAGTCCCTCCATTGGCTACCTGTATTCTACCGTATTCAATATAAAATACTGTTGTTTACACACAAGGCTATTAACCATACTACACCAACATACATCTCTTCGCTTATCTCAAAATATCTCCCAACCCGACCCCTTCGCTCTTCACAAGATCTACGTCTCTCATCCACACTCATTACTTGCTCCCATGCACGATTACAGAACTTTCTTCCGGCTGCACCCACTCTGTGGAATGCCCTACCACGTACAATGAGACTCTCCTCTAGTCTTCAAACCTTCAAGCGTTCCCTGAAAACCCACCTATTCAGACAAGCTTATCAAATTCCAGAACCGCTCACATTACCTTCATAGTTTTCCTATCCAATTATATCCCCACAGTACAGTACACACATCCCCCACATATTTTCTTTCTTCACTCTACCTCCCTCCTGACCCTGGTTCATCACTGCTGTGATGTGTTATCACGCAGCCCACCAAGAACCTTTACAATCTGGTGGACAACTATGCAATAAATAGCACGTATCCTTGTGTATCAATGCCTATTTTCCCATACATTGTAAACTTGTGAGCAGGGCCCTCCTGCCTCTTTTACTGTTTGTTTTTACCCAGTTTTGTCATCTAATTGTGTCCAGTTGTAAAGCGCAACAGAATTTTCTGCGCTATATAAAAAACTGTTAATAAATAAATAAATAAATGAAATAAAATAAAAAATCTGGAATTTGCCTCACTCACCAGCTTGTGTCAGAAATTATGGGCCTAATTCAGATCTGATCGCAGCAGCAACTTTGTTAACTAATGGGCAAAACCATGGGGGTAATTCTGAGTTGATCGCAGCAGGAATTTTGTTAGCAGTTGGGCAAAACCATGTGCACTGCAGGAAGGGCAGATATAACATGTGCAGAGAGAGTTACATTTGGGTGTGGTGAGTTCAAACTGCAATCTAAATTGCAGTGTAAAAATAAAGCAGCCAGTATTTACCCTGCACAGAAACAAAATAACCCACCCAAATCTAACTCACTCTGCAAATGTAATATCTGCCCCCTGCAGTGCACATGGTTTTGTCCAACTGCTAAAAAATTTCCTGCTGCGATCAACTTGGAATTACCCCCATGTGCACTGCAGGGAAGCAGATATAACATGTGTAGAGAGATATAGATTTGGGTGGGTTATTTTGTTTCTGTGCAGGGTAAATACTGGTTGCTTTATAATGATGCACAGTAGTCTCCGTTATTCAAATAACGCCGCACAGTAGCGCCACTACACCAAGGTAGAGCTCCTTTTTACACATTACGGCAGACAGTGTCCTCTTTTTACACATTATGGCAGACAGCGTCCCATTTTTACACATTACGGCAGACAGCGTCCCCTTTTTAGACATTACGGCAGACAGCGTCCCCTTTTTAGACATTACGGCAGACATTGTCCCCTTTTTACACATTACGGCAGACAGCGTCCCCCTTTTTACACATTACGGCAGACAGCGTCCCTTTTTTACACATTACGGCAGACAGCGTCCCCCTATTTTACACATTACGGCAGACAGCGTCCCCTTTTTTACACATTATGGCAGACAGTGTCCCCTTTTTACACATTACGGCAGACAGCGTTCCCCTTTTTAGACATTATGGCAGACAGCGTTCCCTTTTTAGACATTACGGCAGACAGCATCCCCTTTTTAGACATTACGGCAGACAGCGTCCCCTTTTTACACATTACGGCAGACAGCGTCCCCCTTTTTACACATTACGGCAGACAGCGTCCCCCTTTTTACACATTATGGCAGACAGCATACCCTTTTTACACATTATGGCAGACAGCGTACCCCTTTTTACACATTATAGGGCGGGATGTACTAAGCTTGTCCACAGAGCTAAATGGCCTATTACCGCTCCGGGCACTATTCTCCCTGCTTACCTCCCTCACCAGGCGCCCGGCGCTGTCTTTCTCTTACAAAGTTTTCTCTGTGAATCACCGCTGGTATGAACAGTAGCCCCGCCACTCCTCCATTGCAGCCACTCCGGGCTCGGCGCATACGGAGCCAGAGGAGGACCTGTGTGAGATAGCCTCCGCTCGTGTGCCGGGGAGTACATGGATGGCAGTGCCGCAGGAGAGGAGGCGGGCCGCGGGAGCGCATTAGACAGGGACGGCCCGGCCAGTGGGAGCGCAGGGGGAATATGCGCTCTAACTAGGTGTGCACTGTGGGCAATGCCCCTTCTGCACACACCTAGTTACGGTGCTGCTCTCTGCACATGTTATATCTGCATCCCCTCCAGTGCACATGGTTTTGCCCATTAGCTAACACATTTGCTGCTGCGATCAGATCTGAATTAGACCCTATGTTTGTACATATTTGACTTTCTTAACATTACACTGTCTGGCAATGTTTTCCTAACACTAGTGGGTGAACAGCCTAATGCTTAAACCCCAGATCACTGCCAGTGAAATGGGTATTTCACACATACATATACTCAAATACATATATATCAGCTTGTTGGGTTTTGGAAAGAAAAATAGTATTTTGTAAGAATTGTGACTTTCCAAAATTCAAAAGAAACACCAAATCGTCATTCTAGAACCTCTATTTTAGAATTATGTTCTCATGAAAGAGCTTTTCATTACACAAATATGTAATATTTCATACATGGTGTTTAAGCTATAAACTTTATGGTATTGGTTTTTTTTTTATTAATAGAGTGAAAGAAATTCATATTATGTGTTATGGTAATTACTACTTCCCGCAAATATTCTCCACTGATTACATTATAAATGTTTAATCTTACAGTAAGGCAGGGGATTATGAAAACATTAAAAAGAGCTGCAATAAATTTATGAAATGCCTCCTGGGCTTTATTTTGACTTAACTGTTAAGTTATGCAGACAATAGCCTACTGTGTGCAATTTATAGCTAAAAAGGTGGCATGCAATTTCACTACAAAGACAAAAATAATCATAATAAAACATAAGCGTAAAGATCCTGTAAAAATCACTAGTTGCTAATTATATTTTTAGAACATCTCAGTTAAAGCAAAAACTAAGTAAATGCATAGACTTCATTTTTATTACAGGCATTTAGGTTTTGTTCAATAATTACTCCTGAACTTTATTAAAATTTAATTAAGGAAAAAAGTATTTTCTACATAAAGTACATTTTGAAAACGATATACATATTTGTCTAATTGCTGCTAACACATGTCTCAAGTCTCATGCTGATCATAGCTGCTTCAACATTAAAAACAGGAATGCAGAGAAACAAAGTTTTAATTATGAAATAACATGTTTACGGGTTTAATTACTTGAAGTACAAAAGGTAAAAATGCAGTAACTGTATAGAGCTAGGGTAAGTTATACAATGAAAACAAATTTATGGATAATTGTATTACTATTGGGACATTTTAAGTAAAAATAAAACGCTATGAACAATAGTTATTATATATATATATATATATATATATATATATATATATATATTGTGTGGTCACACGCATAAAAATCTCATGGGTGCATCAGAGGGGTGCTCCATTAGAGATCAGATATATATTTTATACTGTATGGGCAGTCACCACTTGATTGAAGAAAAAGAGTTTTATTACTCATAAAGCGTATTCAAAGTGCATAGAGTCAACGTTTTGGTCCAAACTGGACCTTCATCATGACTAGCAACAGAGCATCTTTATAACAGCACAGCCCGAGGAAACTGTCCTCAGGAATAACCTCCTTCCGGCTTAAAAAAATCGGCTATTATATTCTCTTTGCCTGGAACATGCACTGCTGACAAGTATTTTAGATGTCTCTCTGCCCATGTGATAATTCTTTGTTTCGTGCATTAGAATCTGACTCCTGGTTCCTCCTTGATGATTTAGATGTGCTACTATAGTAACATTGTCTGAGGAGACAGAGATGTGTAACCTGTAGTTGAACCTGAAAAGAACATATTGCTTTCCAGACTGCTCTCATTTCTTAGATTGGATGACATCTGGGTTTTCTTTGGGTTTCAGCTGTCCTGTTTCACTTACTTTGCCAAGCAAACTCCCGTTCCTCATGTGCTCGCATCCGTTGTTATTACTAGAAACTTCGGTTGAGAGAGTGATATTGCTCTGTTCCATAGATCCTTGTCTGCCCACCAAGATAGGGATTCCCTGGAAGCTTGTGTAAATTCTATTATTCTGAACTCCAGTACATTCCACTGAAAATTTCTCATCCTCCATTGAGCCAAGGATATTATTGATGACATCATCCTTAGGAGACGAAGGCCTAGTTTAAAGGAAACTTGGTCCTCCTTTATGAGACATGTAGCTAAATCTTGAATCTTCATACATCTTTCCTCTGATAGTGTGCCTATTTGTACACCCAGAAACTGGATTCTTTGAACTGGCACCAAGTGACTTATTTTTTTATTTGATTTTTTCAATTTATGATCCAGCCATGAAAACTTAGAAATTGTATTGCTTGATGCAAATTTCTCTGTATCAACTCTTCTTATCTCCCAGAGATCAAAATGTCATCCAGATATGGCCAAATTTCCATTTCTTGTTTCCTCAGACAAGCCCTCATTGTTATAACAACCTTTGTGAATGTTCTTGGTGATGTTGATAGGCCAAATGGCAGGCAGGTAAATTGGAAGTGTCTGCCTTGAACACAGGATCTGATAGTTTCCTGACTGACCGGCATGAAATTAAGCATCTCTGGGGGTTAATTTTCAATATCTATTAAGCGTCAAATTATCCGTGCTGCAGACGGTTACAAAACTAATTTATAAGAATAGAGACAACATTTTAGTCTTATTGGTTATATAAATTAGTCAGGTTTTCCGGAAAGTCTAGAGTGTTATGTATTAATTCTAATTATCATGCTTATATATGTATATGTGATTTTTATCTTATGTGGTTATTAAATTTATTTTAATCTAGTTATCTTTGCGCTCTCTCTTTTTTCTGTCTGGCTCTATGCTAAAAATGAGGCAGTGCATGCTGGGATGTGTAGTTCCACAGCAGCTGGATGGCCACAGGTTGAAGACCCATGGCCTAGACACACCAGAATATCTTGTTATATAATCTGCCAGGCCTATAGGTCCTGGCTTCTTTAAACTGTTGTCTGGATGATGAGGGTAGGGAAAACCTATTTCTTCTATCCTGAGGGAGTCTTCCACCTGTCAGCATTTAAATAATAGCATCTAGTTTGGTGCCAAATAAAAAAGATCCCTGAAAGGATAAGGTAACCAATTTTTTTTTTCATGAGCATCCGCAGACCAGGAGTGCAGCCATAGTGCCGTTCTTGCTATAACTCCTGATGCTATAGATCTAGCAGAAATGGAAACTACGGGGGAAATTCAGGCCTGATCGCTAGGCTGTGTTTTCTTACAGCCTGCGATCAGGTCTGAACTGCGCATGCGTATGCACCGCAATGCACAGAAGCGCCAGTCCGCATCGATGGGGATCGGCGGGCAGCGACAGGATGGTGCGAGAAAAGCAATCGCACAAGCGATCGCAAGGTGACTGACAGGAAGAAGCCGTTTGTGGGTGACAACTGACCATTTTTTAAGGAGTGTCCAGAGAAACGCAGGAGGGACCAGACATTTGAAGGTAGGGTTTCTGACGTCAGCTCCGGGCCCGATCATCGCACTGGAAGAGTAAGTCCTGGGCTGTGCAGAGACTGCACAAACTTCTGTTAGTGCAGCTCTCCTGCACATGCGATCGCACCCCTGCACAGCGATTTTCCCCCTCCCCCAGCAGGCGGCGACTACCTGATCGCAGGGATGCAAAAAACACACCCTAGCGATCAGGTCTGAATTAGGCCCTATATACAAAGAAGCTGCGCATAGGAATTTAATGTCTTTTGCATAATTTCCAAACTCCTTAAAACAAATGTTTGGAAATTCTCTTCAAAATCTTTATGGATCTGTCTTCAAACAAAGGATCCTGTTCCACTCCATCAATTCCCCAGATTCACTAGAAATATCACTTATATCATCCTCAAAAGGTCCATGATAATACTGAAACATGGGCCTATATTTACTAATATTCGTGTTTGAGTCGGTTTGTGTAGTGTTTACACTCGTTAAGTACGGGTGCATTTTCATGCAACTTTTTGAAACTATATACGCCAAGTTACGAAGCAGTCGACTTTATGCTTTTCGTGTTTTCCGATGTCGATGCCAGTCGGTTTTTTTTTGGCACATTTACGGCCGTCATTGTCCTTTGCGTACGTGTTTTTGTATTATTTACAGTGTTTTTTTCTATGTTAAACGCGGCAGGGTTTTTTTTCAACCACGTCCGCATTTTCACTTTTAGTTTCGTTTTTCATCCCCGTTCGTGATTGGTTGTGTTTCAGATGTAGGAGTGTCTGTGTGCAACCATATAAATACGCCCCAAACCGTCCGCACCTCGTGGGTTTAGTTAGTGGTGAGGAGGGAGGTTGTGCTGTGGAGTTTGGTGAGTACTTGGTTTGGTGAGGAGTGTTGTTTGCGATTTCTGCTGGGGCCGGCTCAGCTTCACATGTGGTGTCCGTTCTCTGCAAAAAAAAATAAAAAAATGGATGGGGCGGGTGAAGCGCGCTAGCGTCACCGTTGTGACGTGCCCCGGCCGGCAGTGTAACTTGAAACTTTAGTTTAGAATTTCTTAAAAAATAAAAAATTGCACTGGGCCGCATTACTAGCCGACTTGGGCCGCATGCGGCCCGCGGCCCGCGGGTTGGACAAGCCTGTTTTAGACCTTTCCAAATCCAAAAATATTTTTTCATGCACTCTATTAACTCATTCAGTTGGCTGCCCTGATTGGGCTAATTACCAACAGGTAATGCCTCTTTAACACAATCATCACAGAAGGATCTATCCAGAGAGTCAGTAAAAAGTTTTGTCACACGCTGCACATATAGCCGACACATGCTTCTTTCTCTGACGTCCTAGAGGATACTGGGAATCCATTTAGTACCATGGGTATAGATGGGTCCACTAGGAGCCTTGGGCACTTTAAGAATTTGATAGTGTGCGCTGGCTCCTCCCTCTATGCCCCTCATACCAAACTCAGTTTTTGAAAATGTGCCCGGAGGTGCTGGTAACGTCGCTGTAAACTCCTGAAGAGTTTTCTGCATTTATTTTATCTGTTTGTTATTTTCAGGCAGGCTGGATGGCATCAGCCTGCCTGCTTCGTAGGACTTAGGGGGGGGGGGACGGCCCAACTTCTTGAAGGGAAAATGGTCCTGTTCCCCGATGACAGGACACTAGCTCCTGAGGGAACTATTCGCAAGCCCCACCACGGCGAGTGTACATTCCCGTTGCACGCCGTCACCCCTAACAGAGTCAGAAGAGTGAAGAGTGGTGAGTACTAAGCCGGCGTCCCGGTTAGCAGGTCGCCAGCCATTATGGCAGCATGAGGGTATGGAGATGCACGGCTTCTATGGGGGAGGCGGGGTCTCCAGACTCAGTACACAGTGTGGACTCACTGCTTCTGAGGGAGCGAACTGAGTCTAAGGACACTACGAGTGTACACAGTACCCAGACTGGCTTACAGACTTAAAAGGCGACTGATTCCATTTTAAGCACTAAAATTACCTCAGCCAGTATAAAAAAGTGGGAAGACCGTGCGCTATTGATGGAGCGGGGCTTCACTATGAGCAGATCCAGCAGCTCACCAGCACCATTTTCCCTCTGCAGTGGACAGACACTGACTGACAAGGACGAGCAGCTCCTCTGGAGAGACTCCAGATTACCTCAGCGGTACCAGGGGGTCATAGCAGGGGGGGAGCACTTACTAGTGTACCAAGTCCTCAATCTGGGTACTTAGTCTGCGACCCGGCTAAGCTTGGCATTAGGAGTAAGGGCGCTGTGTGCTGGCTCCAGGCTATCTATGTATCTCTCTTGAATGGCTCTTTATGGGTTAATTGTGCATTTAACCTTTTCCTGTGTGTGTGTGCTGTCACTGTCACAGTATTTCAGACAAAGAGTGTGTTTCATGTAAGGCACAGTGTTCCTCTTCTCCAGGGGGTTCACTACAGTGTACTCAGTGCAGTGTACCTTCCCAGGCTAGCAGGGCTGAGCCAGCTAGGCTGGATTCCATTAGGGGAATGATTTCCAATATTTCTTCTAAATTGAACCGCAATGCGAAAGAGATGCAATACTTCAGAAAATCGATGACTGAGTTTATGAACAGAGACTCAGTACCCAAAACAGTGTCTCAGTCCCCTGCCATTTGTCTGCAAAAACGTCCTTTGGCCCATATCCTGCAGTCTGACTCTGATGAGGAGGGTTCAGACACGGAGGAGGGGGAGGTGGACTCAGAGGTAGGGGTGGTTACTCTGTCACAGGGAATAGAGGCTCTCATAGAAGCTATCAGAGATGTTCTACATATCCCTGATAAGGTAACAGAGGAGACTGAGGAATCTTATTTTAAAATAAAAAAGAAATCCTCAGCCACTTTTCCTGTGTCAAAGGAACTATATACCCTGTTTGAAGAACCATGGGTTAATCCTGATAGGACATTTCAAATCCCTAAAAGGTTGATCTCATCTTTTCCCTTTCCTCCTGAGGATAGGAAAAAATGGGAAAATCCACTGATAGTGGATGCATCAGTATCTAGGCTGTCACGGAAAATTGTATTGCCTGTCCCAGGTGCAGCCTCCCTAAAATACACGGTTGATCGTAGAATTTAGAATACACTCAAATCTTTGCTTACAGCTGCTGGGGTGGCCCAGAGACCCACTATAGCATGTGGGTGGATTACTAAGGCCATAGCCAAATGGTCGTGTAACCTAATTGAGGGGTTAGGTACCCTTCCTCAGGGGGAGATTATTTTACTCCTGCAACATTTACAGGACTCTGCAAATTTTATGGTGGAAGCCATAAAAGAAATAGGCTTGCTTAATGCATGCACCACGGATATGGCAGTATCAGCATGCAGGGGCTTATGGCTATGCCAGTGGACTGCTGACGCCGACTCCAGGAATGGTGTGGAAGGCCTACCCTTCACAGGAGAGGCCTTATTTGGAGATGAACTAGACAAATGGATCTCTAAAGCTACTGCGGGTAAGTCCACGTATCTTCCTTCTGCAGCTCCCCCAGCCAGGAAGGCCTACTCAGGACCTAATCTGCAGTCCTTTCGGACTGCCAAGTTTAAGGGCAAAACCAGAGGTTCTTCTACAGCCACCAGAGGCACTAGAGGTAAACCACGAAAAAAAGCAACTGCCGGTTCACAGGGGAAGAGCTCAAGCGCTGCTTCATCAAAGCCTTCAGCATGACGGTGGACCGCGATGCATGGAAGACTGGCAGGTGGGAGCCCGACTAAAATTTTTCAGTCATATCTGGACAACATCATGCCAGGATCCCTGGGTCATAGATCTTATCTCCATGTCTACAGACTGGAGTTTCAGGAGCTCCCACCTCACAGATTCTTCAAATCAGGCTTACCAGTTTAACAGGAAGCAAGTGTAACCTTACAGGACGCCATTCAAAAACTGGTAAAGACTCAGGTCATTGTTCCAGTTCCACCTCATCTGCAAAACAAGGGATATTATTCCAACTTGTTTGTAGTACCGAAACCGGACGATTCGGTAAGACCGATTTTGAACCTCAAGTTGTTGAACCCGTACTTACGAGTGTTCAAATTCAAGATGGTGTCTCTGAGAGTGGTGATCTCAGGTCTTTAGGAAGGGCATTTCCTAGTGTCTCTGGATATCAAGGATGAATACCTTCACATTCTGATCTGGCCGCCTCCTCAGGCTTATCTACAGTTTGCACTGCAGGATTGCCACTACCAGTTCCAGGCCCTTCCATTTGGTCTCTCCACAGCACCAAGAGTATTTACCAAGGTGATGGCAGAGATGATGTTTCTACTCCACAAACAGGGAGCGGTTGTTGGACAGAATTGGCCTTTCAACCAGACTACTCCTGGATCATGGGTGGATTCTGAACTTACTAAAATCTCACCTGGAACTGACACAGAGGCTTCCTTTCCTGGGAATGATACTGGACACAGAGTCTCAGAGAGTGTTCCTTCCCTTGGAGAAGGCTATGGAAATCCAGTCGATGGTTCGGGCTGTCCTGAAGCCAACCCGAAACTCGGTGCATCTGTGCATTCGCCTTCTGGGGAAAATGGTGGCCTCTTATGAGGCACTTCAGTAAGGAAGGTTTCATGTGAGGCCCTTCCAGCTGGATCTGTTGGACAAATGGTCCGGATCACATCTACACATGCACCAGAGGATCTGTCTGTCGCCAACAGCCAGGATCTCCCTTCTGTGGTGGCTACAGACTTCTCACCTTGTCGAGGGTTGGAGGTTCAGGATTTAAAAGTGGATTCTGCTAACCGCAGATGCAAGCCTCAGAAATTGGGGAGCAGTAATGCAGGGGGTGCAGTTTCAAGGAAGATGGTCAAGTCAGGAAGTTGTCATTCCAATAAACATCTTGGAACTCAGGGCAATCTACAACGCCCTTCTGTAGGCCTCATCTCTTCTTCGGAATCAGGCCATTCAAGTCCAGTTGGACAATGTGACGCGGTAACGTACATAAACCGACAGGGCGGAACGAAATGCAGAGCAGCAATGTCAGAGGTGTCAAGAATTCTCCTCTTGGCGGGAAAACACGCCGTGGCATTATCGGCCATCTTCTCTCTGGGAGTAGACAACTGGGAAGCAGACTTCCTCAGCAGACACGACCTACACCGAGGGGAGTGGGGCCTCCACCCAGTGGTGTTCTGGTGGTTGACGCGTTGGCGGGGATATCAACATGGCCTCTCGACTCAACAAGAAGCTCAAGCAGTATTGTTCCAGGTTGAGAGACCCACAAGCATTGGCGGTAGACGCTCTGACAATTCCGTGGGTCTACCAGCTGGTGTACGTGTTTCCTCCACTTCCTCTGATCCCAAAAATTCTTAAGAGAATAAAAAGGGAAAAGGTTCAAGCAATCCTCATTGCTCCGTACTGGTCTCAAAGGGCCTGGTACGCGGATCTTCTCGAGATGCTGATAGAATATCCGTGGCCTCTACCTCTTCGCGAGGATCTTCTGCAACAGAGCTTGTGCGTTTATCAAGACTTCATATACTATAGCACAGTGGTAAGCTCGGCGCTGGATTCTGAATCTAATGTAATGTATCACCTTCTACACAACAATCTAAATCTGTGCAGGCTTTAGTGATGGACTCCAAAGAGTTTCCTAGTGTACTTCATATGGTCAATTGAAAACACACTTACAATAGAAACCCCTTGGTTTGTGCATGTAAAGGTATATTTCTTGACAGCGGGATCTCTCTTCTATCTACCACTTGATCCTTTTGACCACAACACTGGCAGTCCAACACCCTCCGTGTCTCGTGGATATCAGTATTTAACTGATATTATCAGTATTTAACTAACTAATTAATCAGTATTTCCTTACGTGTCAACCCCGCTGGTTCTCATCCATAGATATGGCACATGCAAAGTTGAAAACGGAGATTGTATTTAAAACAAGTAATTTATTTTAAAACATAACAATACCCAACACTGGTGGTTCCTAAATAAAAAGTAGCAGTATGTCGGCGGCGATGCGCACATACCCACTCCTGGAGGAGGCTGCTTCAAAGCAGTCTGTTGCACGCTGGATCAGGTTCACTATCCAGCATGCTTATTCCATGGCAGGCTTGCCGGTTCCAAAATCTGTACAGGCCCACTCTAATAGGTTGGTGGGTTCTTCTTGGGTGGCTGCCCAGGGTGTCTCTGCTTTACAGCTCCACCGAGCAGCTACTTGGTCAGGTTCGAACAAGTTTGCAAAGTTTTACAAGTTCGATACTTTGGCCTCTGAGGACCTTCAGTTTGGTCAATCAGTTCTGCAGGAACCTCAGCACTCTCCCACCTGGTTTGGGAGCTTTGGTACTTCCCCATGGTACTAAATGGATTCCCAGTATCCTCTAGGACGTAAGAGAAAATAGGATTTTAATTACCTACTGGTAAATCCTTTTCTCGTAGTCCATAAAGGATACTGGGCGCCCGCACGATGCTTCGTTCTTCCTGCGCTGTTACTTGGTTAAGTATTCTGGTTTGTTCAGCTGTTGCTGTTCATGTTTCATGTTTGGTTAGCATGGCTTTCCTATTGTTCTGTGTGCTGGTTCGTAATCTCACCACTTTCCTTATCTATCTTTCTCTCAAAGTATGTCCGTCTCCTCGGGCACAGTTTCCTAGACTGAGTCTGGTAGGAGGGGCATAGAGGGAGAAGCCAGCGCACACTATCAAATTCTTAATGTGTCCGAGGCTCCTAGTGGACCCATCAATACCCATGGTACTAAATGGATTCCCAGTATCCTCTACAGACTACGGGAAAAGGATTTAGCGGTATGTAATTAAAATCCTATTTTTACAAGTTTTCTTCCTCGGTCCTGTTGTTGCAGGCACACTGTGAAAATAATACAAAAAATAAGAATTTACTCACCGGTAATTCTATTTCTCGTAGCCAGTGGATGATCTTTCTCAGGTGGTCTCCTCCTGATTGGTTCGTAACGTCCTCCTGTAACAGTCACAGTTAGGTAAGCGGTACAGCTTACCTAACTGTGACTGTTACAGGAGGACGTTACGAACCAATCAGGAGGAGACCACCAGAGAAAGATCATCCACTGGCTTGGGACCTCCAACCATCCACTAAGGAGAAACATCTGAAAGATACCTTTATGAGCATCATTTACTCTTCCCAAACGTGAGTCGGGTACGCTTTATTAAGAGATATCCTTCATTTTCTTTCTTTTTCCCGGCATTACTGATCTGCTGAAAGATACCTTTATATGGGGATTCACACACGCACCTATGTAAGTTGGGTACGTTGGAGAATCCTCTATCTGCTATCATAGCTTCCAGTTATAACTACAACTGATTGTCATGATATTTGCTGAAACCTACTACACTATCAGTATTTCCATTGTTTATATTTTCGGGTCCATACGGGAAATCGAACACCGATACGAAGAGGTTCCATCTCAAGGACATCTAATAAAAAATCTCTACTGGAGAAAGAAACCTTTATGAGCTTTGAACAGCCTACATCTACGTGAGTACGGTGTGTACCCCGTGAAAACCCTCCCCCGCTTTTTCTGCTTTCAAGAATTTTTCACTTGACATCTTTATCATATTGAACTATACATTACCAGGACTGTAGAAATATCTTTTTGGGAACTCCTCGTGATCTACCATTTGTGACATTGTAGTCCTGCTGTATGTTATGTATTGTGTTGGATAGCGCATTAAGGTAGTAGATAATCTTCTCTTACATGCCTAGCTGAAGCCAAGGCCAACAGCATGACCACCTTCCACGTGAGATACTTTAGCTCCACGGTCTTAAGTGGCTCAAACCAGTGTGATTTCAGGAAATCCAACACAACGTTAAGATCCCAAGGTGTCACTGGAGGCACTAAAGGGGGCTGAATATGCAGCACTCCCTTAACAAACGTCTGAACTTCAGGCAGTGAAGCCAGTTCTTTTTGAAAGAAAATAGATAGGGCCGAAATCTGGACCTTTATGGATCCTAATTTTAGGCCCATAGTCACTCCTGACTGTAGGAAGTGCAGGAATCGACCCAGCTGGAATTCCTCTGTAGGGGCCTTCCTGGCCTCACACCAAGCAACATATTTTCGCCATATACGGTGATAATGTTTTGCTGTCACGTCTTTCCTAGCCTTTATCAGCGTAGGAATAACTTCATCCGGAATGCCCTTTTCCGCTAGGATCCGGCGTTCAACCGCCATGCCGTCAAACGCAGCCGCGGTAAGTCTTGGTACAGACAGGGCCCCTGCTGTAACAGGTCCTGTCTGAGAGGCAGAGGCCATGGGTCCTCTGAGATCATTTCTTGTAGTTCTGGGTACCAAGTTCTTCTTGGCCAATCCGGAACGATGAGTATAGTTCTTACTCCTCTCTTTCTTACTATCCTCAGTACCTTGGGTATGAGAGGAAGAGGAGGGAACACATAAACCGACTGGTACACCCACGGTGTCATTAGTGCGTCCACAGCTATCGCCTGAGGGTCCCTTGACCTGGCGCAATATTTTTTTAGCTTTTTGTTGAGGCGGGACGCCATCATGTCCACCTGTGGCAGTTCCCAGCGATTTACAATCTGTGTGAAGACTTCTTGATGAAGTTCCCACTCTCCCGGGTGGAGGTCGTGCCTGCTGAGGAAATCTGCTTCCCAGTTGTCCACTCCCGGAATGAACACTGCTGACAGTGCTAGCACGTGATTCTCCGCCCATCGAAGAATCCTTGTGGCTTCTGCCATTGCCATCCTGCTTCTTGTGCCGCCCTGGCGGTTTACATGGGCGACCGCCGTGATGTTGTCTGACTGAATCAGTACTGGTTGGTTTTGAAGCAGGGGCTCTGCTTGCCTCAGGGCGTTGTAAATGGCCCTTAGTTCCAGTATATTTATGTGTAGTGAAGTCTCCAGACTTGACCACTGTCCTTGGAAGTTTCTTCCCTGAGTGACTGCCCCCCATCCTCGGAGGCTTGCATCCGTGGTCACCAGGACCCAGTCCTGTATGCCGAACCTGCGACCCTCGAGAAGATGAGCACTCTGCAGCCACCACAGCAGAGACACCCTGGCCCTTTGAAGATGCGATCCGGACCATTTGTCCAACAGATCCCACTGAAAGATCCTTGCATGGAACCTGCCGAAGGGAATTGCTTCGTAAGAAGCCATCATCTTTCCCAGGACTCGCGTGCAGTGATGCACCGACATCTGTTTTGGTTTCAGGAGGTCCCTGACCAGAGATGACAATTCCTGGGCCTTCTCCACCGGGAGAAACACCTTCTTCTGTTCTGTGTCCAGAATCATGCCCAGGAAAAGCAGACGCGTCGCAGGAATCAGCTGCGACTTTGGGATATTCAGAATCCAGCCGTGCTGTTGCAACACTTCCTGAGAGAGTGCTACGCTGACCAACAACTGCTCTCTGGACCTCGCCTTTATGAGGAGATCATCCAAGTACGGGATAATAATAACTCCCTTCTTCCGAAGGAGTATCATCATTTCGGCCATTACCTTGGTAAATATTTTCGGTGCCGTGGACAGGCCAAACGGCAACGTCTGGAATTGGTAATGACAGTCCTGTACCACAAATCTGAGGTACTCCTGGTGAGGTAGGTAAATGGGGACATGCAAGTAAGCATCTTTGATGTCCAGCGACACCATAAAATCCCCCTCTTCCAGGCTTGCAATGACCGTTCGGAGCGATTCCATTTTGAACTTGAATTTCTTTATATAAGTGTTCAAGGACTTTAAATTCAGAATGGGTCTCACCGAACCGTCCGGTTTCGGTACCACAAACATTGTGGAATAGTAACCCCTTCCCTGTTGAAGGAGGGGGACCTTGATTATCACCTGCTGGAGGTACAGCTTGTGAATTGCCGCCAGTACTACCTCCCTGTCCCTGGGAGCAGCTGGCAAGGCAGATTTGAGGTAACGGCGAGGGGGAGTCGCCTCGAACTCCAGCTTGTATCCCTGAGATACAATTTGTACAGCCCATAGATCCACTTGTGAGCGAACCCACTGGTTGCTGAAGTTTCGGAGACACGCCCCCACCGCACCTGGCTCCGCCTGTGGAGCCCCAACGTCATGCGGTGGACTTAGTGGAAGCAGCGGAGGATTTTTGTTCCTGGGAACTGGCTGCCTGGTGCAGCTTCTTTCCTCTACCCTTGCCTCTGGCCAGAAAGGATCCTCCTCTGACCCGCTTGCCTTTCTGAGGCCGAAAGGACTGCATTTGATAATACGCTGCTTTCTTAGGCTATGAGGGAACCTGAGGCAAAAAAGTCGACTTCCCAGCTGTTGCTGTGGATACGAGGTCCGAGAGACCGACCCCAAACAATTCCTCACCCTTATAAGGCAAAACCTCCATTTGTTTTTTTAGAATCAGCATCACCTGTCCACTGCCGAGTCCATAATACTCTCCTGGCAGAAATGGACATTGCATTAATTCTAGATGCCAGCAGGCAAATGTC
Source organism: Pseudophryne corroboree (assembly GCF_028390025.1). Taxonomy (NCBI): domain Eukaryota; kingdom Metazoa; phylum Chordata; class Amphibia; order Anura; family Myobatrachidae; genus Pseudophryne; species Pseudophryne corroboree. The sequence goes on along the minus strand of NC_086444.1, from coordinate 957,891,476 downwards.
CCTCTGGGCATCCCGCATATATAAGACGACGTCTTTTATATGTTCGAGGGTTAGCAAAGCAGTATCCCTGTCGAGGGAATCAATGTTGTCTGACAGGGTATCTGTCCATGCTGCTGCAGCACTACACATCCAGGCTGAAGCAATAGCAGGTCTCAGTAGAGTACCAGAGTGTGTATACACAGACTTCAGGATAGCTTCCTGCTTTCTATCCGCAGGCTCCTTTAGGGCGGCCGTATCCTGAGACGGCAGTGCCACCCTTTTAGATAAGCGTGTGAGCGCCTTGTCCACCCTAGGGGATGTTTCCCAACGTAACCTATCCGTTGGCGGGAAAGGGTACGCCATCAGTAACCTCTTAGAAATCACTAGTTTCTTATCAGGGGAACTCCACGCTTCTTCACACAATTCATTTAATTCATCAGATGGGGGAAAAGTCACTGGCTGCTTTTTCTCCCCAAACATAATACCCCTCTTGGTGGTAACCGGGTTAATGTCAGAAATGTGCAATACATCTTTCATTGCAGTAATCATGCATCGGATGGCCTTTGTAGACTGTACATTTGTCTCATCCTCATCTACACTGGAGTCAGACTCCGTGTCGACATCTGTGTCTACCATCTGAGCTAGCGGGCGTTTATGAGCCCCCGACGGCTTCTGAGTCGCCAGGGCAGGCGCGGGCTGAGACCCCGGCTGTCCCAAGGCTGCTGCGTCATTTAACCTTTTATGTAAGGAGTTGACACTGTCGGTTAAGACCTTCCACATATCCATCCAATCAGGTGTCGGCCCCGTCGGGGGCGACACCACATTTATCTGCCCCTGCTCCGCCTCCACGTAACCCTCCTCATCAAACATGTCGACACAGCCGTACCGACACACCGCACACACACAGGGAATGCTCAGACTGAGGACAGGACCCTACAAAGTCCTTTGGGGAGACACAGAGAGAGTATGCCAGCACACACCACAGCACTATATAACACAGGGATTCACACTATAAAAAGTGATTTACCCAATAGCTGCTTAAATATCTTATTTGCGCCTAAATGTATGTGCCCCGCCTCTCTTTTTTACCCTTCTTGTATTAGGATACTGCAGGGGAGAGCCTGGGGAGCTGCTCCCAGCGGAGCTGTAAAGGGAAAATGGCGCTGGTGTGCTGAGGAAGAAGGCCCCGCCCCCTCAGCTGCGGGCTTCTGTCCCGCGTTTTCTGTAACTTAATGGCGGGGTTTTTTACACATATACAGTTAACAGACTGTATTATGTGTATTTTATGCCAAAAGGTATTATAATTGCTGCCCAGGGCGCCCCCCCCCCCCCCAGCGCCCTGCACCCTACAGTGACCGGAGTGTGTGGTGTGCTGTGGGAGCAATGGCGCACAGCTGCAGTGCTGTGCGCTACCTTAATGAAGACAGGAGTCTTCTGCCGCCGATTCCATCGCTTCTTTACTGTCTTCTGGCTCTGCAAGGGGGACGGCGGCGCGGCTCCGGACAATCGAGGTCAGGCCCTGTGTTCGAACCCTCTGGAGCTAATGGTGTCCAGTAGCCTAAGAAGCACAAGCTAGCTGCAAGCAGGTAGGTTTGCTTCTCTCCCCTCAGTCCCACGTAGCAGTGAGTCTGTTGCCAGCAGATCTCACTGAAAATAAAAAACCTAACAAATACTTTCTTTTCTAGCAAGCTCAGGAGAGCCCACTAGGAGCACCCAGCTCTGGCCGGGCACAGATTCTAACTGAGGTCTGGAGGAGGGGCATAGAGGGAGGAGCCAGTGCACACCAGATAGTACCTAATCTTTCTTTTAGAGTGCCCAGTCTCCTGCGGAGCCCGTCTATTCCCCATGGTCCTTACGGAGTTCCCAGCATCCACTAGGACGTCAGAGAAAGCCTATTTACTGTCTAACCTAAATATTTGCATAATAAGAAGCCCTTTAATAAGGACTTACCTCTGCTGGCCATTTTCAGGCTTATGGGGAGGAAGGCTCTCCATCCATAATAGGTGTATTGAGGCAGGCACAGGCTTTACTTTGCAAGCAGAATAAAGACCTCGAGTTCCCTCCGGTGGTGCACAATGTTTGGTAAATGGCGCCATGTTTAAATAGGTCTCTATGTTGTGCATACACCGCCGAACCAGAGTGGCATCCTTGGACGCTGTTATGCACTGTAGGCCCGATGGTGTGATGATGCAATGGAACGAACCCGGAAGCATGCATATGATACCGAACCCGGTGCTTCATCACAGGATCCGGCTCCCGTCATATGCAACCTGTCTGGCCATCTCTCAGTGGCAATGGGCAAGATTCTCATAGAAGCCACACACCCATAGCATGCAGTGCAATAGCTTCCCCATGGGGAGCCACACCACTACAGGCTGTGGTTTCAGGAAAGAGCATTGCTGGGTAAATATAAGGGGTAAGCCCTGGAGAAAAAAACAAACTTCCCTGCTCTAGCCTAAACTAAACAAGGAGACTGGAGAAAAGAAAGAGGATGAGTACGGCAATATACCAGCATGGGGGCGGGCCCTGGAAAACTTCCTGTCTAAACTATGGGGGAAGGGATGATATCCCACCGTGAAGGCTGCCATGGGGGAATGTAGAAAAAAAGTGGTTCTGGACAGTGCTTCCTCCACAAAAGCAGCTAGCAGTTGGTAAGAACCCTCATGCTATCACAGACCGCTCTTGTAGTTGTAGAAGATTGTGGGGATGCAGTTCATTAACTGGCTGTCAGGAATCCCAACCGAAGCCCCATATTCCCACTCCATGGGGGTAATTCCAAGTTGATCGCAGCAGGAAATTTTTTAGCAATTGGGCAAAACTATGTGCACTGCAGGGGAGGCAGATATAACATTTGCAGAGAGAGTTAGATTTGGGTGTGGTGTGTTTAATCTGCAATCTAATTTGCAGTGTAAAAATAAAGCAGCCAGTATTGACCCTGCACAGAAATAAAATAACCCACCCAAATCTAACTCTCTCTGCAAATGTTATATCTGCCACACCTGCAGTGCACATGGTTTTGCCCAATTGCTAACTTTCTTGCTGCTGCGTTCAACTCAGAATTACCCCCCATGCCACCACCTGAGGGAGAATATAATTGTGCCTGAAGCCTGGCGAGAACAGCGAGCCCGTGAGTGGACTCGATGCAATCTAAGTCTGTATTCCGGCTATCGGGTCGCGACTGCCGGTATTTCATGCTTAAATATGGTTCTGTGCCTTGACATTACATATTATTTATTTATATTATTTATTTATTACCAGTTATTTATATAGCGCACACATATTCCACAGCACTTTACATAGAATATTTGCCCATTCACATCAATCCCTGCCCCAGTGGAGCTTACAATCTATATTCCCTATCACATGTACACACACACATTCACGCTAGGGTTAATTTTGTTGGGAGTCAATTAACCTACCAGTGTGTACGGCGAGCTGCAAAAATCTACTGTGTGCAGTCTTTGCACAGCCCAGCACTTACTCCTTCAGTACGATGAGAATAGGTTGGAGCTAATGTCAGACACCCTCCCTGAAAATGCTTGGTAACACCTGCAATTTTTCGGACACTCCCAGTAAATGGTCAGTTACCACCCACAAATGGCCTCCTCCTGTCAAACATCTTGCGAACGCCTGTGCAAATTAAATTTTCGCACCATCCTGTCACTGGCCGGTGATGCCCGATGTTGATTGCCAAAGCACGTGCGCATTGCGGTGCATACACATGCTCACTTATGACCTGATTGCCCGCTGTGCAAAAAAGCACAGCAGTGATCAGGTCTGAATCACCCCAAGTGCCAAACTACTCCTCCCCATACAACTTACAATCACTCGCCCCACAGGCAGTGAGTTGCCCTAGCCTTGCCACATGTCCTGTCATAACAGAAGATGGGGGGTGTATGACAATGAGTTGTAGAGTTTAAAGTTGTAAAGCAGCCACCCCCAGCAGAACTGGGAGAATATGCTTCAGACCTAAGCTCCTGTCTGAGCCCCCTACTCCCTTGTTATAAATCAGCAACAGAAAGGACAGCCAGGCTGGTCACGTGAGGTCAGCTGCAAGATTGGAAAAAATAAGATGGCGGATCCTCCAGGTGACTACTGGGTGCAGGGCACAGCAGCACAATGTCAGTCCTGTGGTAGAAACTGCACAGGCATGTAGCAAGGGGAAAGCTGGGGGACTGTGAAATATGGTAAGGGCTGGTCCAGCAGTACATAAAGGCAGGTCAAGGGAGCTCCATAGTGAGTGCAGCTGCAGTTGTATCAGTGCTGGGAGGCTGCAAGCAGCTGCAGATTCACAGCTCCCTTTGTGACAGGTAGTTCTATAATGGCCACTGGGAAAAGAGTATAGAACAAGCAACCCCAAGGCCCTGGAGGGGACAGCAGGTGGGCAAGAGGAAGACAGTTCAGTGCCCGCAGCTGGCTAACCAAGAGGGCAGATGCACCACAGGACCAGCCCGCGGCGAGGAGGACAGCAATTGGGCTGGCGGGATCCAGTGGCGGGACCAGAGCAGAGGGCTGGCACCAAAAGACCACGTAGCGGGTCAGGAGGGTGCTGTACCAGCAGTGTGTTTCAGCGGCTCCCGCCACGGAATCACGAGCGAACGGCTTCTGGTCCGGATCAGCCGCGCTCCGACACTGTCCTGAGTCCAGCCCCCATTCAGTGCTACTGACAGCTTCTTCTGTGCCGCTGCACAGCGGTGTGGGCAGCCGGCGCCCACTATCAGGAAGGAGACAGCAGTTAATCTCTCCACCATTGAAAGGCCTGGGTAAGCTTTGCACGAGACTGTACAAATAGCGGTTCATGCTTAAAAGTCACTGCATTATGCATGGAAACATGTCCATATAAGCTGCCCATAAAAAGCCTCTTTATATTTGGATGAGAATGTGAGCACTCAAGCTGTTTATTAAATGGTGGATAGTTCAAGTGTACATCATTTTAAGTGTGGATGGACTTCCAAAGAAACATCTAATGAATTTATGTGACCAATTAGCCCATGCATGGCGCTTAATTTAAGAAGCATCAGTTAAGCATAAATGCTGCATTTTTATCCGGAATACAGGTGGTGACGTCTTTCCAAGGGAGTTTTTACAATGTATCTTATATTTGTTACTACTTTTAGCTACTAATGTTTGGTGTATATTACATGAGTTAATTATGCCACAGGATACTTGGTTTATTCACTGAATTGTGATAGCTATATATCAAATATTTGTAATAATAAATTTTATTAACACTGTTTAATGGTAGCACTTCTCTGAGTGTTTCTTGCCGGGTGCTGTACTACACCAATGCAACTGAGAGTCACCCGGCAGAAGCCGCTTCCAACTTTAGTCCATTGCTCAGCGCCGGCAGACAGGCCCTGATCCTGGAAGGAGAGCGGGAGAGGCTGGAGCTTTGCCAGAGGATCCACAGGTGAGGGCAGTCAGGGGGTAGCACAATAGGTGCCCATCAGGGTATAGAAGGGTCCCCAAAACTGATTCAAAAGAGATCCGATCACAGAAGCTAAGGCTTATTGCGACCATTCATTCAGCCAGTCAAGCCACCCCACTCCAACACTCAATGTCTTTCAGCATAATCTGTACTTTTAGAAATGCTTAGTGAGAGTCTTCAGCAGTTTGAACCTATAAAGCAACCAAATGACACAAATCACCTATATAGAGATCCTGCAGTATTTGCAGTGCCTACATAATGCTACTTACAGTAATGGAATAACAGGATATCCTACAGATGATTTGTTTCTGCTATGGCTTTTCTGCGCGCTCATGCATTAATAACCTCATGACTAGCAGACTGCAGATAAAAGCACCTGAAGGTAACTGTATTGTGCTTGCACAAATACCCACCACATAACACATATTAAAATAATTGCAGATGGAGTATCAAGAGGCTTGAAATAAAGCTTTACATTCTGTTTTTAATATTGAAGTTATAAATTTGTCTGAGTGCTTCTAGGGTTATATGTAAGATAACTAATACGTATCAGTCTGGAACCACAGATATTTTTTTGAGTCATTAGAAAATCTTTCAATGGACACATACACTATAAAGGAATAGTAGGAAGCTCTCTCAGTATGTGAGCAGACTGCCGTGGGCTTTTTCTTTTCAACTCGGCTGGCCTATGAGAAAAAATTACCACATAAGGGGTCTATTCAGACCCCTACACAGCGGCTGCATTCATGACGTCTGCGCACGTGCACTTGCTGTAGTGCTTGACCCTTCACACTGCGGCTGCATCCTTGAAGGATGCGGCCACATTATGATTGACAGTTTAGGCCATTTGGGGGGCGGGTGGGGGAGGCAACCAAGCGTTGCCTGGGCGGGCCACACAAAACAGGGAGGGGTCATGACCGTTTTTTTTGGGGGGGGCTGCGTGACATCACACCACTCCGGAAAGAAATGGTCGCAGACCGCCTGACAGCGTGCCAGGGGTCAACCCTAGTTCAAATTAAATTGCGGATGCATCGGGAGGCGGTCCCACACATGCTTGGCGGCCTTGCCCTGTGCTGGGTGCCCCTCAGCATGTGCAGAGATGAACACAGATTCAGCTGCATAAGCAAATATCATACATAGGGGGGGGTATTTATCAAAGCGTAGAGAGATACAATTGTGAGAAATAAAAGTACCAACCAATCAGCTCATGTCATTTTTCAAACACAACCTGTAAAATGTAACACAAAAGCTGATTGGCTAGTACTTCATCTCCCATAATTGTCTCTCTTTCTCTGAGCTTTGGTAAATAACCCCCTTAGGCTGGAAGTTTAACAAAAGGGATGTAGAGGACAAGTTTTAGAATTTCTGCTCATTCCATATTATTTTACAGGATCTTCCCTATTTTCTCCAGTGTATTAGAATTTGCCATAACAGAAAAATACACTGCTCAAAAAAATAAAGGGAACACTAAAATAACACATCCTAGATCTTGTCAAAGTCAGAAAAATATCCCTATACACGCTGCCATATTTGCACCTCATGCTGGTCCGTGCTGCGCATGCGTGCGCTTTCCCGTGATAGCGCATACCCGCTGATGCGTGCACCCGCTCGCATCGGTATGCGTATTTACGGTAAAGAGTATGTAGTCGTAGCGTGCGACCCAATCGTTACATATTTCCACAATTAATGTAGTTTGTAGATCATGGTCCCTTTAATAAATTCTGAAAGTTTGGTTAATATAAAATGTCCCTGAATGAAGGAATCCCTCTTTGTTTTGTGCGAAGGGTCTAACAGGAATCATACAGCAGTGTTTGGTACCCATCGGAAGAGTATTTAATTAGCAATATTCCGGTGTTGGTTTGGAGCGTATTAATCGCTCGTGCGAATAGTTATGGACATAAGAAGTTTATGTCCATTACTATTATTTACACATACTCAGGTATGCGGCGGGAAACCTAGTTTCCCACCCACCTGAGCTGTTTGAAATCGTCACAGCCCACCTGTATGAATCACCCTATGACCTTTTGTTATAGTGCAAAGCCGAATTCCTGTGTCCAATGGACGATCAGATTGTAGGGACCATTAGATTGCATTGTGTGTGGGGCATAAATAGGCAGGCCGACCACATCCAGCTCTCACTCTTCAACGGTTCTCATTGCTGAAAATCGGGTGCTGGATGTCCAGGCGCATGCGATCGTTTCCCCTTGTGTGTAAGTTTCACTCCGTAATCATATTGTCTTACTGTGAGCCAATCTCTCTCTCTCCGTCTCTCTATCTCTCTCTCTCTCCGTCTCTCTATCTCTCTCTCTCTCTCTCTCACTCCCTTCTCTTTCTCTCATATCTCCCATTGACTAGTATTGTATTGTATTGTATTAGATCAGCATAGTATTGTATTGTATTTCTTGTATAGTTATTTGGTTAGGAAGTCTCTGTTATATTGTAGTGTATCATTTGTACTGTGATTCTTTTTGCAAGTATAATAGTCATAATACAGATAATAGGCTTTGGACCCTAAACAAGTATCTGTGTATTTTCTCATAGTGTTAAGTGTTCACTTGAGCGTCGGTGACGCTCAAGCAGCTTTGTAGTTAGTCAGGTTACACAAGGTTGCACTTACACCCTGTATTCACATTAAGGTATTCTGTGTATTTCATTAATAAAAGGTTTAGACATAAAGGTATAGCGTTGTGAGCGTCTGCGCCGCTGGTGATCTCCTCGTGGTCTCGAGCGTCCGCTACGCCATAGCGAATCATTACTCTAGTCATAACCAATAACGTGCTGTCCTGTGATCGCTGGGCCGTGAGCGAACGTGACGCTTGAGTGTCTCGCCTACGGCTAAGCGATCGTTACGCAACAAGCGTACCCTTACGGTACTTCTTAAGTAAACAGCGTACTGTGTTCTTAGACTTCATTAAGGGTTGTTTATACGACAAAGGAATTTAACATTGTCAATCTGAATGAATGAAATATTCTTATTAAATACTTTGTTCTTTACATAGCTGAATGTGCTGACAACAAAATCACACAAAAATTATCAATGGAAATCAAATTTATTAACCCATGGAGGTCTGGATTTGGAGTCACACTCATATTAAAGTGGAAAAACACACTACAGGCTGATCCAACTTTGATGTAATGTCCTTAAAACAAGTCAAAATGAGGCTCAGTAGTGTGTGTTGCCTCCACGTGCCTATATGACCTCCTGATGGATCTCCTACCAGACCTGGACTAAAGCATCCGCCAACTCCTGGACAGTCTGTGGTGCAACGTGGCGTTGGTGGACGGAGTGAGACATGATGTCCCAGATGTGTTCAATTGGATTCAGGTCTGGGGAACGGGCGGGCCAGTCCATAGCGTCAATGCCTTCGTCTTGAAGGAACAGCTGACACACTCCAGCCACATGAGGTCTAGCATTTTCTTGCATTAGGAGGAACCCAGGGCCAACTGCACCAGCATATGGTCTCACAAGGGGTCTGAGGATCTCATCTCGGTACCTAGTGGCAGTCAGGCTACCTCTGGCGAGCACATGGAGGGCTGTGCGGCCCCCCAAAGAAATGCCACCCCACACCATTACTGACCCACTGCCAAACCGGTCATGCTGGAGGATGTTGCAGGCAGAACGTTTTTCTTGGCGTCTCCAGACTCTGTCACGTCTGTCACATGTGCTCAGTGAGAACCTGCTTTCATCTGTGAAGAGCACAGGGCACCAGTGGCGGATTTGCCAATCTTGGTGTTCTCTGGCAAATGCCAAACGTCCTGCACGGTGTTGGGCTGTAAGCACAACCCCCACCTGTGGACGTCGGGCCCTCATACCACCCTCATGGAGTCTGTTTGTGATCGTTTGAGTAGACACATGCACATTTGTGGCTTGCTGGAGGTCATTTTACAGGGCTCTGGCAGTGCTCCTCCTGTTTTTTTTTTTTTTCAAAACAATGTTTATTGAAGAAAGGTAAAGATAGATGTACAAAATTCCATGTCTGGATTCATAGTGGAGAGGTACAAATAATAGAAATACGAGGTAGGTCAGGGTCATACAATAAAGTCTCGGTATGTGGAAAATACATGCATAATTACATATACTACATGTAAGAATTTGGTAATAAATGATATCCATAGGATATATTCCACTCCTATCGTCTAGGGTTACCATTTCGCTCAGTGAAATGTGAGATCTGGTATTAAGGAAACCCGAAGGTATCTAGTGGAAGTAAAGACTTGTGATAAACCTCAGTATCTGACCATATAGCCCCTTAGCTGCTGAGAGTCCACTACAGACAAGGAGAAAGAAGAAAATGAAGAGATAATAACCCTTCTTCAAATAATTTTCTATTTTATAAAGAAGATTGGTTAGGTAGAAATTTGACTTCGTATAGATTGTAGAGGGAAGAGAAATGAGAGGAGAAAGAAAGAAGAAAGAAGAGGGGGGGAGATGTGAGAAGGAAGGAGGGGAAAAGTGGGGGGGTGGTCAAGACATGAAAACAGGACAACATACAGCATCATTCTCTAGAGGAAAGACTATACCATAAGGTTGTCAGATTGCATATATGTCCTGTCGATCGCGATAAGTAGATAGTATTTACCGGCTCAACATATTTCAGACTTAGCAAAATTAATAACATTAATCAATCTGTCTATATAAATACCAAGTAGTGGGTTCGAAGATTTTCTAGATTCTGAGCTGAGTGGCGTTATCAAAGCTTTGTATAACAGTTTCCCATTTCCCATAGAATCTAGGGGCCCCTGACTCAATATCCGGTACTAGAGCCTGTCGCTCGTAAAATATGTTGTTTAGCAGAGAGGTTCTCATTTCTGCAATAGATGGAGAGCGTCTGTGCAACCAATGGGTGAGAATTAATTTTTTAGCGATAGTAAGGATAACTGTCAGGGCAGGTATAATCTTCTGTTTGTGTGGTCCCAGGTCCCAATCTGAAAAGCAATAAAATAGACATGCGGTAGGGAGCTTGTTGATTCAAATTGAAAAGATATCATTAACATGGTTGATCAGCTTGTCCCAGAAAGTTCTTATTTTCCTGCAGTCCCAGAAGTTATGATAGTAGGTGGCCTCAGCAATCCCACATTTAAAACATCGACCCGTAGAGGCCAAGGTGAAATAGGAATGCTGTTTCGGGGAGATGTAGGCTCTATTTAAGAATTTGAGGTGAGTTTCTTGCAAAGCTGCAGATTTTAAATATTTAAATGTGGGGGGCAGTTTGGATATAAGTACCGACATAGCCGGGAAATCAGGTATGTCCCGCAGCCAGCGCGAGTGGAGAGCATTTTGCAAAGGTGTTTTCCCTGAGTCTATAAGAATAGAATACAAATTACGCAGCCTATAACCTATGGTTAGATTAAAACGCAAGAGAGGGGTAAGAGGGTCAATGGTCGTATCAAGGGCCATTCCAGGTGGTAGCGACCGTGCAAAATGATGGGATTGGAGGTACATATAAAATTGGGAGTTGGGTAGGCCATATCTATCTGATAATGCAGAGAAAGAGTAGATCCTACCCCCAGGGTCAAAGATGTCTCGAATGCACGAGATGCCCTTCTCTTTCCACGTCAAGTAAGCACGGCCGTCCAAACCAGGAGGAAATTGTGGGTTGCCCCAAAAGGTGGTGTAAGGGGAGTTAGAGGAATTCCTGTGTAGTCGTTTATTGATAGATTTCCAGGCTTTATAAGTGTCATGAAAGAGTATGTTGAATTTTATATGGGAAGGAATCAGTGAGGTAGGTGCATGAAGGAGAGCAGCTGGGGAGAGAGGATGAAAAAGTTGTTCCTCTATGTTAGGGAGAGTATATACGGAGCCACCAGAAAACCAATCCACCATGTATCGAATCATAGCTGCATTTGAAAAAGCAGAGATGTCTGGCATCCCAAAACCACCCTCCGACCTCGGCAGTCGCAAAATATGGAGGGATACCCTAGATTTATTTTTTGCCCAGATGAGTCTTATAAACAGGGAGTCAAATCGTTGGATATCTGACTTGGAAAGTTGCAAGGGAAGCATTTGGAGGACATAGGGTAATTTGGGAAAAATAAAGCTTTTAATAACCACTACCCTACCAGACAATGATAGAGGTAAATCCATCCATCCATTCAATATTTTCTCTGCCGAGGAGTATATCTGGTGGAAGTTAGCCGAGTATAGGGCGTCTAGATTAGGGGGAATCATGATGCCTAAGTATTTAAGTGGAGAGCGGCAAATTGTGAATTGTGTCAGCGTGGGGGATAGAAGGTTTGTGGAGTGACCAGGGCCTAGAGGGAGGAGGCGTGACTTGTCATAGTTTACGCGAAATCCCGAGAAAGAGCTAAAATGGTCTATAATATGTTTTATAGCAGGGATGGAAAATTGGGGGATAGAGATAAATAAAAGCATGTCATCAGCAAATAGACTGAGTTTCACTTCAGTCGACCCAATGACAATACCAGTATATTCTAGAGACATGCGCAGTGCAGTGGCCAGGGGTTCTATAGCTATAGCAAATAGAAGGGGTGAAAGGGGCAGCCCTGTCTGGTCCCTCTATGGAGGGGGATGGGAGAGGACATATAATTGTTAGAGAGGATTTGAGAGGAAGAGTCATGATAGAGAAGACGTATTGCATGAATGAAGGCCTCCGGGAACCCAAACCTGTGCATGGTGTCAAAGAGGTGATCCCATGTGACTAAGTCAAAAGTCTTCTCAGCATCCAGGGAAAGAAGGGCATAGGGGTTCTGGTCTCCCGAAGTCTCCAGCCACTGCATGACAGTCAGTATCTTACACACATTTACCGTAGAGTGGCGCCCCCATATAAACCCTGTCTGGTCCTCCTGGATCAGAGAGGGCAAGAGAAGCTTCACCCGGTCTGCTAAGATCTTGGTATATATCTTGTAATCCGTATTCAATAAGGATATAGGTCTATATGAACTAGGAAGCAGGGGGTTTCTCCCTGGTTTATGGAGAATTTTCAGAATCGCAGCATTGAAGTATAGTGGAGGAGGTGCTCCGGACAACAGCAAGTTGAATAGTTCACAAAGGGGTTTGACCAATTGAGGGGCCAGTATTTTATAGTATTCATTGGTTAGACCGTCAGGCCCAGGGGTTTTGTTTGGTTTCAAACAGTGAATTGCATGGAGCACCTCCTCCTCCTCAGTAATGGGGTTCAGTAGGGGTTGGGATGAGGTAGAAGACAGAGAGGGAAGCGTAAGGGAAGACCAGAAAGAGTGTTGTTGTTGGTGATCAATAGAGGATTCAGAGTATAATGAGGAATAAAAAGACTGCAGAACCTCAGACACCTGGCCACAATCATGCACCACAGTGCCGTCAGCCCTAGTCAAAGCATGGATAAGTGTTGGGGGATGTTGACCTTTCAGGAGATTTGAAAGCAATCGACTAGATCGATTGCCGAATTTATGGAATCTACATTGAGACATAAATGTTAATTTAGATTCGGTTTGGGTTAAGAGTTTGTCAAAAAGGGATTTCTGTTCATGGTAGAGTTTTCTGGTAATTGGGGTGGGGGATTGCGCGAACGCTTGGTAGGCGTCAGTAAGTTTAGATTGAGCATCAAGGTACAGAGCTTGTGTGTCTTTCCTATGTTTGGAGGTGAAAGAGATAATAGAGCCTCCTAGTACTGACTTAGACGTCTGCCAGAACAGGAGCGGTGATTCATTCTCTGCAGCTACATTACAATGTTTAAAGTCAGCCCATGATGCCTCCAGCATATTTCTAAATTGGATGGAATTTGTCAGGTGGGATGGGAAGCGCCATTGTCTGACAGGGCCTCTATTGGGGAAGGTGGCGAGAGCCATCCAGCAGACCGCATGATCCGACAAGGACACAGGTTCAATTTCAGAAGTCTGCACCCTGGTAAACATAGAGGCCGAGATGAGCAGATAATCGATTCTCGACAGTGTACCATGAGCAGCCGATAAACATGTGTATTCACGGCCGACTGGATGACAGGCTCGACACACATCCACCAAGTGCAGTTGTGACATTAAATATGGTAGTCCATATTTGGGGGTATAACGGCTAGATCTGGATTTGGTATTCCTATCAAGAGCATTGGATACAGTAGAGTTAAAGTCACCTACGAGTATCAACTGTTTATGAGAGTGTGGGTGCAGTTTAGCGGCGATGGACAGAAAAAAGGGTTGGGGATCGATATTGGGGGCGTATACATTACACAGGAGAAAACGTGAGTCATCTAGGGTGACGTCGACAATGAGAAATCTGCCTTCAGTATCAGATTGGGAGGAGTGAAGGTCTACTTGGACTGAGCGTCTAACCAAAATGAGTACCCCACGGGCCTTGGCAGTAAATGGGGCAGATGCCAGAACTCTCCAGCCCAGGCAGTTGAGCTTGTCAACCTCAGGGGGAAGGAGGTGCGATTCCTGGAGGAATGCAACATCTACATGCAGTTTAGATAAGTAAAGTAACATTTTCTTCCTCTTTATGGGGGAGTGGAAGCCACCTACATTATATGTGCCAATTTTTAAACTGGTCATCATTCTGCTGAAGAAAGGTATGATTCATGGCAATAAATAAAACCGAAAATGTCATATCTACAAAATACATTGCTATCATGGACATAGAAAACCGACAGGACAAGACACAGAGAGGAGAGAACAATGGGTAGAAAAGGTGGGAGAAAGTAAAGCAGAGGATCCAGAAAAGAATGGATCGAAAGATTAGCACCAAAAATGCACTTCAGGTACAAAGAAAATCTAAATTGACCTATAGTTCGCCTAAATGGAGAACTAGATAAGAACTCTAGGCTTGCCCCAGCCCTGGTACTGAGAAACAATAAGCATAGCTTATATATGGCATAAACAAAACATAACTCAGAATAACATGTGGAGAACTTTAGGTGGAAGGCGCCTTAAAGGAAACATCCCATTCAGAATGGGATCAATGGTAAAATGGTAAAATGGCACCTGACATAGCATTTATGTCGGTAGGAGAGGCGTCTCCTCCCATCAATAATTTCAAGAACTTCTAGCGATTAACAGCTATAACATAAACAGATAAATCGAAGCAATAGAGTATTCGCCAGTAAAGGAGGAGATATCCACGCTAAGGATTTTCATAGCCGTGGTTAGCAGTCAGGAGTCGAGTCCGTTGAGGGCAGGTGTAGTGAAGAACGGCCATTCTCCTCTTCCAAGAGATATGCTTCTGCATCAGCCACGGTGGAGAAGTCTGTAAATGAGGATCCTTTGAACAGGCGCAATCGTGCCGGGTATATGAGAGCAAATTTTCTATTTGCTTTGGCTAGGCGGGAACAAAGTGGGGTGAATTCACGTCGTGCCCTGGCCACCTCTGCCGAATAATCTTGGAAGATAAAAATCTTCACATCGTTCCATTGTAAATTCCGCTTGCGATGAGACGCAGACCAGATAGTGTCTTTGTGGATGTAATTTAGACAGCGGAAAATAACAGCCCGGGGACGGGAATCCTGCGTAGGCCTTGCAGGACCAATGCGATGGGCCCTCTCCACAATCATTCCCGCGCAGGAATCTTGGATATCTAGCAGATCAGGCAGCGTGTCTTGTATGAAGGAAAAGAGTGCTGGCCCTTTAAGGGCCTCGGGCAGCCCAACAACCCTCAAATTATTTCGAAGCGATCTATTTTCGAGATCGTCGACCTTATTGAGAAGCTGGTAATGGGATTTCTGAAGAAAGGCGCACTGTTCCTTTAAATCAGCAACGTCATGAAATGTCTCCCCAAGCCGCTGTTCATTAGCCTGCACTCGTTTGGAAAGCTGTTTAAATTGTGATTTGATGTCATGCACTGCCTGTGTGACTTTGGCAGCATGAGATTCCATAATAGGGTTAATGGAGTCTTGAATTGCCTTTACCATATCAGAGTATGTAATTGGGCCCTCAGCCTGCTCTGTAGTCTTATTAGACTTCTGTGTAGAGGGGGCAGCATGTACAGGGAGAGCTGTGTTCACAGAGGAGTCAGAGGAGGAATGTAACTCACGATCTGTGTGTACTTGCTGCGGCTGTGTCTGCTGTCCGGCGGCCATCTTGGAATCCCCTTTCGTTTTGCAGGACGTTGTTTGAGGGGCTTAGCCGCTTCTGGGGCGGCCAGGAAGCGCTCCATCAGGTGCCAGAGGTGTTCCCACAGGCAGGTGAGCGGTCCGGGAGCGGGCTGTAACGCTATGTGCAGCGTGCGGGCTAGCGCGGGCTGGGGCAGCACACGGAGCTCACACAGCTGCTGCACGCATCGGCGCCGTACCCGGAAGTCTAGTGCTCCTCCTGTTTATCCTTGCACAAAGGCGGAGGTAGCAGTCCTGCTGCTGGGTTGTTGCCCTCCTACAGCCTCCTCCATGTCTCCTGATGTACTGGCCTGTCTCCTGGTAGCGCCTCCATGCTCTGGACACTACGCTGACAGACACAGCAAACCTTCTTGCCACAGCTCGCATTGATGTGCCATCCTGGATGAGCTGCACTACCTGAGCCACTTGTGTGGGTTGTAGACTCCGTCTCATGCTACCACTAGAGTGAAAGCACCGCCAGCTTTCAACAGTGACCAAAACATCAGCCAGAAAGCATAGGAGCTGAGAAGTGGTCTGTGGTCACCACCTGCAGAACAACTCCTTTATTGGGGGTGTCTTGCTAATTGCCTATAATTTCCACCTGTTGTCTATTCCATTTGCACAACAGCATGTGAAATTGATTGTCAATCAGTGTTGCTTCCTAAGTGGACAGTTTAATTTCACAGAAGTGTGATTGACTTGGAGTTACATTGTGTTGTTTAAGTGTTCCCTTTATTTTTTTGAGCAGTGTATATTCAGGAAACTTTTTTTTCTCAGTGATACTCAATTTATTTTCCATGACAAGTTAACATCATTCAGCTGGGGTCCAACCATTCACGTCATAACCAGAATAACTGGCTTGCCATATGGCTAGATTCACTTGTAGGCAATTGAACACATATCTTGCTGTGTATTGTTTTTTGCATTTTGCACTGGGTTAAAAAAAAAAAAAAGGAGTAAGTGAAGCTGTTGCTTAATACAATACAATACAATACAATACAATACAATACAAGGTGTATACTTATTAGATCAGTATACCCCTTAGAAATGAATATTTTCTACTGTATGTATTGCAAAAAGATGGATGTAAAAGTTGGTAGGGTAATATGCAAATTAATAAAGGACAACAGTATCTGGTTTTTATTTATATTCAGGCTAAAGTGACCATACACTGACATTTTCAGGGCTGTTGAATTGCACTTTAGAATTTAGTATAAATATGATTTCCAGGATAGTTGAGTATATAAGCCCTCTCACAGTATAAATAGCTCAGTAACAACAAGATAACTGAAAGTGACATCCTTGGTAACGACCTTCAGAAGACAAATGTGAAACTAAAGGCAGAAGAAAATATAGGCTTTCAAGGTGATGCTTCACATGCATTCAGTGTGTTAATGCTGAAAGCAGGAGTGTGTTTAACTTTACTGAAGGGACAAAAAAAGCTGTTTCGGTGTGTATGACGTATGCGAATTCACTCAGTTTTAAAAGGAGTAGAATGCATGGACAGTGCTGCAATTCTGTGCTAGACACAATCAAAAATGTTTATCATGTGGTTTTAATGCTTTTAAAAATATACATTTTATATATATATATATATATATATATACTGCTCAAAAAAATAAAGGGAACACTAAAATAACACATCCTAGATCTGAATGAATTAAATATTATTATTAAATACTTTGTTCTTTATATAGTTGAATGTGCTGACAACAAAATCACACAAAAATTATCAATGGAAATCAAATTTATTAACAATGAAGGTCTGGATTTGGAGTCACACTCAAAATTAAAGTGGAAAAACACACTACAGGCTGATCCAACTTTGATGTAATGTCCTTAAAACAAGTCAAAATGAGGCTCAGTAGTGTGTGTGGCCTCTACGTGCCTATATGACCTCCCTACAACGACTGGGCATGCTCCTGATGAGGTGGCGGATGGTCTCCTGAGGGATCTCCTCCCAGACCTGGACTAAAGCATCCGCCAACTCCTGGACAGTCTGTGGTGGATGGAGCGAGACATGATGTCCCAGATGTGCTCAATTGGATTCAGGTCTGGGGAATGGGCGGGCCAGTCCATAGCATCAATGCCTTCGTCTTGCAGGAACTGCTGACACACTCCAGCCACATGAGGTCTAGCATTGTCTTGCATTAGGAGGAACCCAGGGCCAACCGCACCAGCATATGGTCTCACAAGGGGTCTGAGGATCTCATCTCGGTACCTAATGGCAGTCAGGCTACCTCTGGCGAGCCCATGGAGGGCTGTGCGGCCCCCCAAAGAAATGCCACCCCACACCATTACTGACCCACTGCCAAACCGGTCATGCTGGAGGATGTTGCAGGCAGCAGAACGTTCTCCTTGGCGTCTCCAGACTCTGTCACGTCTGTCACATGTGCTCAGTGAGAACCTGCTTTCATCTGTGAAGAGCACAGGGCGCCAGTGGCGAATTTGCCAATCTTGGTGTTCTCTGGCAAATGCCAAACGTCCTGCACGGTGTTGGCCTGTAAGCACAACCCCCACCTGTGGACGTCGGGCCCTCATACCACCCTCATGGAGTCTATTTCTGATCGTTTGAGTAGACACATGCACATCTGTGGCTTGCTGGAGGTCATTTTGCAGGGCTCTGGCAGTGCTCCTCCTGTTCCTACTTGCACAAAGGCGGAGGTAGCAGTCCTGCTGCTGGGTTGTTGCCCTCCTATGGCCTCCTCCACGTCTCCTGATGTACTGGCCTGTCTCCTGGTAGTGCCTCCATGCTCTGGACACTACGCTGACAGACACAGCAAACCTTCTTGCCACAGCTCGCATTGATGTGCCATCCTGGAGAAGCTGCACTACCTGAGCCACTTGTGTGGGTTGTAGACTCCGTCTCATGCTACCACTAGAGTGAAAGCACCGCCAGCTTTCAAAAGTGACCAAAACATCAGCCAGAAAGCATAGGAGCTGATAAGTGCTCTGTGGTCACCACCTGCAGAACAACTCCTTTATTGGGGGTGTCTTGCTAATTTCCTATAATTTCCACTTGTTGTCTATTCCATTTGCACAATGGCATGTGAAATTGATTGTCAATCAGTGTTGCTTCCTAAGTGGACAGTTTGATTTCACAGAAGTGTGATTGACTTGGAGTTACATTGTGTTGTTTAAGTGTTCCCTTTATTTTTTTGAGCAGTGTATATGTATATATCATAATTGCCTACCTGACCCTCTCCATGAGGGAGAAAATGCTCTGTTCCTGGACTTTCCTGGTAATGTATGATTGCCATCACTTGTGGTGAAACACCTTTCTTATCAATTAACTAGCTCCACCACAGGTGATGGCAATCATACATTACCAGGAAAGTCCAGGAACAGAGCATTTTCTCCCTCATGGAGAGGGTCAGGAAGGCAAGTATGGTATATATATATATATATATATATATTGTGACAAGAACACTGGGATAGTGTTTGAGGGCAGGTATGTTTGTCCCAGGTTCTTGTCTTACATGTATTAGAAAAATGAAAACTTCTAGGAATATGTTTTGTTTTGTTAGAACCTTTTTAGTTTGTTGGAAAAGCTGGATAAGGACCCTGAAAGAGAGATAGGGCAAGTTCCAGACATTGGGCCCAGTTCGGATCTTTGGCCTCACAGAGGGCTAATCAGGGCTTTCAGCTGTGCAAGAGTCTTATAGGGCTTCTAGCGTGATTAATGTGTGCAGACTGCCTGGGAAGACTGCAGGATCTCTGTGAGAGAAACACGCTTCCTGATACAAGTGAGCTATACAGTGTTTGCTGGAGAACTCTGTGTTTTTGTTTTAGTGATAGTTAGGAACATCCTGTGTTTAGTTAGTGCCGGACAGGCAAGGTATTTTCTTTTGGTGTTTGTTTTATTTTCTGTATAATAAAACTGGCTGGGGCCAGTTGTACCAGAAACTGGACTTGTGTGGTTCCTCAGCTGCTGCGTGCTGCCATTTTACCCCAGGAAATGGCACCTTGTACCCTTACAGTGTTACAACTTGGTGGAGAATGCGAGCATGCCGTTCTGCGCATAAGTGAAAGCCGCAGCTTTGTGAGGCCTGCGGAAAACGGTGGTTTATGCAGATACAGCCCAGTGTGAAGTTACTGAGACTCGCCCTGAGGATTTGATATATGTCCTGGGTGAAAGTAGCTACAAAGCCGCCTGAAAAGTCTGTCGACATGGAGGAACTGCTCAAAGCCTTGCTGCAAGCTACAGCGGCTCAGCAGGAGGCCAACAGACGGCAGCAGGTGGCAATGGAGGAAAATTGGAGACTACAGCGAGAGGCCTTAACAGAAGTGATGCAGAGCCTTGCAGCCCGGATTGGAGATATGGCCGTCAGTGCTCCGACCAGCTCTAGTTCTATACGGGCCAGTCACTTCCTGCAGAAATGACAGAGGCTGATGATGTGGAGGCCTACCTGACCACGTTTGAAAGGACTGCCGAGCGTGAGAACTGGCCGAAAGCACAGTGGGCCAGTATGCTGGTACCTTTTCTGTCAGGTGAGCCCCAAAAAGCGTACTTTGATTTAAGCCCTGCTGAGGCTCGGTACTATGATAAACTAAAGACTGAGATCCTGACCCGCCTGGGAGTCACGCTGTCAGTACAAGCACAACGGGTGCACCGTTGGGTGTACGCCATGGAGAAGCCTCCTCGCTCCCAGATGCACGACCTTATTCAGCTAACAAAAAAATGGTTACAGCCAGAGACATTAACTGGTCCCCAGATGGTTGAAAGAGTCGTCATGGACCGCTACTTGAGATCTTTGCCCATGGTCCTGCGCAAGTGGGTGAGCCATGGAAACCCAGGTACTGCTGATCAATTAGTGGACATGGTAGAGAGGTATTTGGCAGCAGAGGAACTACTGATGACCACCCAGCAACCCATAGATCCTCGACAGCGCCCTTCAGTAAAGACTGGTAAGACTGTTCCGTGGGAAAACATTGCTGGGCGGTTAAGAGAACGCAAGGCTGGAGAGACTGTAAACACTGGCCCTGGAGACAGGCCAATGGGGCTAGAACGGTCTATGCTGCCCAAACGGGTTGATAATCGTGTGGTTAAATGTTTTAGGTGTGGTATGCCAGGTCATGTTATTGCCAATTGCCTAGTCACGCAAGAACCCATGCAATGTGATGCTGCCTTTGAATGTCGCAGAATGTCTTTCTTTGCTAGGTTAGCCTGTACTGTGGTACCTTCACCTGAGCTGGAAAAACAAATGTGTGATGTGTTCTTAGAGGGTAACCGGGTAGAGGCCTTGCTAGATTCAGGAAGTTTAGTTACCCTCGTGAAAGCTGGGTTAGTGAACCCCTTAAAGGTCCAGCAAATACCTATTGGGGTAACTTGCATACATGGTGATACCCAACATTATGTCACTGCTGAAGTGAATATAGAAACTTGTTGTGGGTCAGCAATTGTTAAAGTAGGACTGGTCCCCACCTTGGTGCATGAGGCCATAATAGGGAGGGATTTTCCTCATTTTTGGAAACTGTGGGAATCACGGTTATCAACAGATGTGAGAAGTAAAGAGCCAGTTGATAATACCGGTGATTTTATGGATGTACGTGTGTCTTCGGAACTTTCTGACCCTTTGCCTTTTGCTAGTTTGGCTGGGGAAGTGACAGATGGGGAGTCCAGTGAGGACCCTCTTGCTGGGAACAGAGACATAGTAGTTAGAACTGAAAGCGTGCCTGACCTGGAGGTAAAGAAGGATCTGTTTGCGTCTGAACAGTTAAAGGATCCTACCTTAATAAAGGCTAGAGAGAATGTTAAGGTTGTTAATGGGGAACCTGTGGTACCAGGTGACAGTGTTACGTATCCCCACATGGCCATCTGTAATGAGCTCTTGTACCACATTGTCAAAAGGGGTGAGGATGTGGTGGAACAGCTGGTAGTTCCCCAGCCTTATCGGAGAACGGTACTAGATTTAGCTCATAGTCACGTTACCGCAGGACATTTAGGGGCAGAAAAAAACACTGAAAGAGTTTTAGAAAGGTTCTTTTGGCCAGGGGTTTATAAAGAAGTGTCTGAATATTGTTCTTCCTGTCCTGAATGCCAGTATCATGCCCATAGACTCCATTTCAGGAGCCCACTAGTTCCCATGCCTATTATAGGGGTCCCGTTTGACAGAATAGCCATGGATCTCGTGGGGCCCTTGTTAAAGTCTGCTTGGGGCCATCAGTATATCCTGGTAATTATGGACTATGCCACTCGATATCCTGAGGCTATCCCTTTACGTACTATCACAACCAAGGCGATAGCTAGGGAGCTGGTGCAGGTTTTTAGTAGAGTGGGAATACCAAAAGAAATTTTGACTGACCAAGGTACTCCATTTATGTCAAGGATCATGAAAGAATTGTGCAAATTATTTAAGGTCACTCACCTCAGGACGTCCATCTACCATCCCCAAACTGACGGGTTGGTGGAAAGGTTTAATAAAACATTAAAAAGTATGTTAAAAAATGTTGTTGAGAGAGATGGGAAAAACTGGGATTGTTTGTTGCCCTACTTGTTAATGGCCATCAGAGAAGTTCCTCAGTCCTCTACGGGGTTTTCTCCATTTGAATTGTTGTATGGTAGACACCCCAGAGGGCTGTTGGACATTGCCAAAGAGACGTGGGAAGGACAGCCCACTCCTTATAGAAGCGTTATTGAACATGTAACACAAATGCAGGATAGGATTGCAGCCGTGGTACCTATTGTCAGAGAGCACATGGAACAGGCCCAAAGTGCTCAACAGAGGGTCTATAACCGGAGTGCCAAGATACGGGAATTTGCTCCTGGAGATAGAGTTCTTGTTTTGGTACCCACTGTGGAAAGCAAATTCCTAGCTAAATGGCAGGGTCCATTTGAGATTAGGGAAAAAGTGAATGAGGTTAATTACAAAGTATACCAGCCGGGAAAGAGAAAGCCCGAACAAATCTACCATGTTAACTTAATCAAACCCTGAAAAGATAGGTTGTCTCTGTCAGCGGAGCCTTGCCCTTCGGTGTCTTCACCGCGGTTGCTTCCCGCAGTAAAGGTGTCAGAGACATTATCAGCTGATCAGAACAATCAGGTTAAAGAATTTCTCATTGAAAATAGGGAGATATTTTCAGAGCTGCCTGGCCGAACGACCATAATAAAACATGACATTGTCACAGAACCAGGGGTCAGGGTTCATTTAAAGCCATATAGGATTCCTGAAGCTCAGCGAGAAGCTGTTTCTAAAGAAGTTAAAACCATGTTAGAACTTGGAGTCATAGAGGAATCTAACAGTGAGTGGTCCAGTCCCATAGTTCTCATCCCGAAGCCCGACGGTAGCATACGCTTCTGTAATGACTTTCGTAAGTTAAATGAGGTGTCCAAGTTTGACGCATACCCCATGCCCCGTGTGGATGAGCTTATAGAAAGGCTGGGAACAGCCAGGTTTCTCACCACGTTGGACCTGACCAAAGGTTACTGGCAAATACCTTTATCTGATAGCGCAAAAGAAAAAACAGCCTTTTCGGTTCCAGAGGGGCTGTACCAGTACAAGATGTTACCCTTTGGGTTGCATGGGGCTCCAGCAACCTTTCAACAGGCGATGGATAAAATTTTGAGGCCCCATAGAAAATATGCAGCTGCCTATTTGGATGATGTGGTAATTCACAGTACAGACTGGGGGTCCCATTTGGTTAAAGTACAAGCAACTGCTAACCCAAAGAAGTGATGCCTCGCAATGGAGGAGGTCAAATACTTGGGCTTCACCATAGGCAGAGGTCTGATTAGGCCCCAATTTAATAAAATTGATGCTATTCAAAACTGGCCTCGTCCAGTGAATAAAAAACAGGTAAGGGCTTTTTTGGGAATAACTGGGTACTATAGACGGTTTATTCCCAATTTTGCGACCACAGCGGTGCCGTTGTCAGACCTTACCAAAGGGAAGCAGTCAAATATGGTGAAATGGAACCCTGATGCAGAAAAAGCGTTCCAAGCGTTAAAAGTGGCTTTTTGTTCACAACCGGTATTGATAACACCAGATTTTTCAAAAGAATTTGTGGTACAGACAGATGCCTCAGAGGTAGGGATAGGCGCTGTGCTGTCCCAAACCAGAGATGGGGACGAACACCCTATCATTTATTTGAGTAGGAAACTCAATGAGCATGAAAAAAGGTATGCCATTGTGGAAAAGGAGGCTTTGGCCATTAAGTGGGCACTAGATACCTTGAGATATTACCTCTTGGGTAGACAATTCAGACTAGTGACGGATCATGCCCCTTTAAAATGGATGTATGTAAATAGAGGCAAGAATGCTCGTGTAACTAGATGGTTTCTAGCGTTGCAAGATTTTAAGTTTACTGTCGAACATAGACCGGGTACACAATTGGCCAACGCAGATGCATTGTCCCGCATCTTCTGTTTGGGGGCTACAAGTGTTCCGGCCCCTAGGTCGAAACAGGGGAGGGGGATATGTGACAAGAACACTGGGATAGTGTTTGAGGGCAGGTATGTTTGTCCCAGGTTCTTGTCTTACATGTATTAGAAAAATGAAAACTTCTAGGAATATGTTTTGTTTTGTTAGAACCTTTTCAGTTTGCTGGAAAAGCTGGATAAGGACCTTGAAAGAGAGATAGGGCAAGTTCCAGACATTGGGCCCAGTTCGGATCTTTGGCCTCACAGAGGGCTAATCAGGGCTTTCAGCTGTGCAAGAGTCTTATAGGGCTTCTAGCCTGATTAATGTGTGCAGACTGCCTGGGAAGACTGCAGGATCTCTGTGAGAGAAACACGCTTCCTGATACAAGTGAGCTATACAGTGTTTGCTGGAGAACTCTGGCCCTCAATCCGAGTTGTTCGCTCGCAAGCTGCTTTTAGCAGCATTGCACACGCTAAGCCGCCGCCTACTGGGAGTGAATCTTAGCTTATCAAAATTGCGAACGAAAGATTCGCAATATTGCGAAAAGACTTCTCTGTGCAGTTTCTGAGTAGCTCGAGACTTACTCTGCCAGTGCGATCAGTTCAGTGCTTGTCGTTCCTGGTTTGACGTCACAAACACACCCAGCGTTCACCCAGACACTCCTCCGTTTCTCCAGCCACTCCCGCGTTTTTCCCAGAAACGGTAGCGTTTTTTCACACACTCCCATAAAACGTCCAGTTTCCGCCCAGAAACACCCACTTCCTGTCAATCACACTCCGATCTCCAGAACGAAGAAAAAACCTCGTAATGCCGTGAGTAAAATACCAATCTTCATAGCAAATTTACTTGGCGCAG